>NW_006780610.1:5935061-5948916 GCF_000442215.2 Lipotes vexillifer | reverse complement strand
ATGCCGAATCAAACAGGATCTGAAAATTCATTGCTGGATGAAGATGATTATTTTTTGAACTCTGGGGATCTTGCAGGAATTCCAGTCGTTGGTAGTGACAATGAGGATGAACAGGATTTTAGTTCAAAGGACAATCTTGTTTCTTCAATTCATACTGATGATAGCTTGGAAGTAGAGAGAAGAGTCACACAGCATGAATCAGACAATGAAAATGAAATACAGATACAAAATAAATTAAAAAAAGACTTTCCTAAACAATTTGATCAGGTTTCTGTCTTTAAATCAATACGGAAAGATTTTAGTCTAGTAAGAGAAAACAGCAAAGAGACTTTTTCTGGAAAGGAGAAAAATAGAGACCTAACTTATCTTGAACGTGAAAAACGGTTGGATAAACCCCATAAAGAGTTGGATTCAAGGTTGAAAAGCAGTTTTTTTGATAAAGCAGGTAATAATTGTTGGAATAGAGCCATAAAACACAATAAATAACAACGTACTGATAATAATACAGCTTTTATTACTTATGATGCTAAGCAAAGTATGAACAGTTAAATTCATTGTAAGCTTGTCATTTTTCTTTTATCCTTGTTCTTTGCAGAGTGACTGAATTTCTCCCAGTAACTATTGGTAATGGTATAAATGGTTGAAAAATAGCTCTAAACCTCATTTCTCCCTCCCCTGGTTGCAATATTTTGATGAGAAGGCAAGATACTCGAATCACCTGTTCATTTTCTTTGGTTGAACATTGGAACCTGAAGTTGGATTTAACTTCTTTGTGCTGTAAGCACTAATTCAAACTGCTGTCCCACCAATTAGTCCAAATTAGGGAGGGTTTTTCTTTTTGATAACATTTCTATTTTATGTTTTAGAAGTTTCTTGAGACTCCTCTTGAGCCTCTTTGCCCAGCGTACCCTATACTTAGCTTCAGTTCCATTCTTGAATATATACATTTTCTTATTTCTATGCCTCTCTTTCCTCCTGCTGTTCCATTTGCCTGAATGTCGTTTTCTCTCTTTGTATATATGCCTGTAAAAGTGCTTCTTATTCAACAACACCTAACTCATAAACCTCTTCTGCCCTATGGTCATCCCTAACCTCTCTACATCAAGAATGTTTGTTTCCTTATCTATATTTCCATAGCATTTTGTTTATGCCTCATTATTTATAGTACTTATCACACGGTATTTTAGCTCTATTTGTTTTGCCTTACGTGCTAGTGTAGGAGTTTATTGAGGGCCAGATTGTATCTTATTCATCTTTGTGTTCTTGGGGCCTAACGTGGTGTAGTGAAAATAGTAATATTTCAATGAATGTTCAATAGGTGTGAAAGAAAACTTGGTAGAATATACCAATCCTTATATTTCTTTTGAGTGCTAGGAAAACTGTGATTGAAAGAACAAATCAGTATTGTTAAAAATAACAATTAATTTAAGTATCCATTATGTGCAAGACTGTACAAGGGTATACTGTATTTTTCAGTATATATTATTCAATATGTATTTTCAGTATCCCTATGAGGGATAAATTATAAGGGTACTTATCTTCAAGGAACATAGTGTCTAATAGCAGAAGGGACAAGACAAGTCAAGTAGCAGAAGTGTCAACGACCAGTTGAATAGCATAAAACTTAATTTATAATTAAAGACAGTAGTAGAAGAGTTTGTTATAAGGCAGTATAATAAAATTTCTATCAAATAACTGAAACTGTTTTAGGTATTCTTAGGAGAGAGGTGATTTTTAACTCAGTGGGCAAGGGCAGGTTTTATAGAGGAGAGGTGAATTTTGAACTGAGCTGAGTCTGGAAGACTGTATGAATATTAGGATAGAGGGGACTTGGAATGATATAAGCAGAAATGGGGAAGAACAAACATAAGTAATTTTCAGAACATAGTGAATAAAGTAACCACTTTATTTAGGTTTGAACAAGGAAAGAGCATGAGGCAAGGCTAAAAGTTAGATGGGGCCAGATTGTTTGTTTTGAGTGAAACTACCTTTTGGGTTTTTTTGGTACCCATTTCACTCTAATGAGCAGCTTCATTGGAAAAGAGAGGTGATTATCAAATGATAGCTTTTTAGGTCACTCTTTGTAAGATTTGTTATTCATATACATGTGTTTGTTTTGTTTTGTTTTGTTTTTCTTTCAATAGCTAATCAAGTTGAAGAAACATTACATACCCATTTACCACAAACCCCAGAAACAAACTTTAGGGTAAGTTTTCAGTGTGTATGTAGATTGCTATAACTGTGGCAAGTTTTCTTTATGTGATTTTCTAAACTGTAACTATATGTGTTAGGTAGAGCGCTGATTTTATTTCTTTTTAATTTCCTTTATTATTTTCGTAAGGACATCTTTGGAGATGTTCTCAGAAGCCTCTGCTCTTAGATTCTTTATTTGTATTTGATATTTAGACATATATCCCATTTACTTGTAAGCACAGGGACTCTAATGAATGTCCGTAGAGTTCTTCATTTCCAGTGAGCTTTTCTTTGGGTGTTAAACCTGAAGAGGAATAATTTTAAAATCTGAATCTTTATTAATCCTTTATATTGTGTTTTAGGACTCCAGCTATCCATTTGCCAATAAAGAATCCATTGGTTCGGAACTGGGGAATTCCTTTGCATCAAATATTAGAATTAAAGAAGAACCTTTGGATGATGAGTATGACAAAGCAATGGCACCACAGCAGGGACTACTAGACAAAATTAAAGATGAACCTGACAATGCTCAAGTAAACATTTCACCTTTTTTTCCCCCTTCTTTTTGTTCCACACATGAATTATTCATTCAAGAAAGGAAGTTCTTGATTAAGAAGTGAAGTGTTTTGTTGATGGGGTGAGAGGAGACTCTTAATGAAGGTTGAGGCAATTGAATTATCTTATAAGAATAATACTAAGGAATCAACCAGAGTTATAGGAAACTTTGTCCAAGTAGTAGTTAAGGCTTTTAATCCACATCATTTCTTAATACCACTGTTCTGTGAATTTTACAGTTTCAGTGCAGGATTAGGGAAAGTGAGTCTTCAAGGATTTGAGATTGATACAGCAGACATGGCTGAAAGTTTATGGTGGTTTATGAGTTTATGGTGTGATTGAGTTTATATAAGGTAGTAATAAGCCTTTTGCAGTTGTTGCTAATGAAGTATAGGCTATGTATGGATTTAAGTATTTTTCAGGAAGGATTAATGGGATTAATTAATCTTTGGAAAAATTAGTTGATTGAAGAGCCAGTTCATTAGTGGGTAGAAGATAAAGGAGGTTTTGCTGCTTTGATGGGTGATATAGGATTCCAGTTTTGAGATCTGTGAGTAATAAGGGTAAGGATAGAGCTCTGTTATTTCAAGGTTGCTCTGGAGGTAAAAGTCATAAAGATTCTGTAAGTGTGAATGCTGAAGTCAGTGAAGTTATCCATGCAATTAACGACATTGCAGTGGTTGGAACGGAATAAAGATGCTGTAATCATTTTGGAACGTAGGAAAAGGACCAAGGGATGAATATGCAATAGAGCAGTTGTTTGAGGGTGTTCTGTGTTTTATACAGCTGGTATGAGTGCAGAGGCTGAGAAGTAAAGATAGCATAAATTAGCTGTTTTTTTGAAATGGCATTTGATGTGGAGAAAGCTTACCTTTCCATATCTTTCTTTTATATTAGGGGGGTTGAGAATGTGAGACTTCTATGGAAGAAGTTTTTTTTCACTCAGATGTCTCTTAGCAGGGTTTCTCGGCACTATTGACATTTGGGGCCAGATAATTCTTTGTTGTGAGGGGCTGTCCTGTGCATTGTAGGATGTTTAGAAGCATCCTTGACCTCTACCTACTAGATGCCGGTAGTACCATGTCTCCAGACATTGCCAAATGTCCCCTGGGGGACAAAATCCTCTGCTATTGAGAACCACTCTTTTAGAGTAAGGAAATGGAAGAATAGGTGATTTATAGATGTAGGTGATTTATGTGAGTCAGATTGATGCTTCAGTTAAGTGAGAATGCCATGGTGCCCAGTGGAGGGTAGCTGTATAGGGTAGTGATGATAAAGCTGTAGAGTTGGATGGCTGTGAGTGTGGTAGCTACAAAGATAGTAGAGAAGGAATATGAAAATATCTGAATAATGAAAACATGTTAATAAAAGCAGGCAAAGTGGAAGTCGTGGATATCTGAATTAGAGATAAGGAAGTGTCCTGACACCTAGGGGAGGTTCATATGGCAGTGTATACTTTAGAAGACTACTGCCATGCATATACAGGGCAGATCTCCTGTCTTTTAAGTGCCCCAATCTGGACATGGGAAATCCATAAGAAATCATAATGCTGGCAGGGTACCAAAGACGTCACTTTCTCCCTGTACATGACCCAGTGACACTTTCCTTGAGCTGAAAAGGCAGTTACAGCAAAGACCAAATACATTGTGGGAAGAGGGCATCAGGAGAGGTTATTTGTATTGGGTTGACCAGAAGGTTCGTTCAGGTTTTTCTGTAATGTCTTACGGAAAAACCTGAATGAACCTTTTGGCCAACCCAGTATTACTGTTTTGAAAACAGAGTTTCCAGTGACTGGAGAATACCAACAGGGTGGAACAGTCAGGACACAGAAACACCTACATTTTTATCACTATTCAAAGTGTAATAATGTGTTATAAAATGCCGTATGTGAAGTTTCGTCATGATTTTGGGGAAGAACTTCCCTAAGGGCTCACCACCTGATTGACTGGACTCTTAAAAACCAAGCAGGAATCTGTGTAAGTCCTAGGCATAAGGTCCAGAAGCATTCTTTGCCCTGACCCCACAATAAGGCAGTTCCAGCATGTGAGTGGTAAAACTAGGTGTTCTCTGAGAAGTCCTTTCTGTTATCAGCTACACCAATCCTGTGGGATCATACCTTTGATAACTCTTCTAGAAATCCCTGACCTCATGTTAAACTATGGATACCTGGTTCTTTCTTTTTTTCCATCCCTTCCTTACCTTCTCTCTTCCCCTCCTCTCCCCCCCTCCTACTTCCTCTCGCCTTCTCCCACCTCCTTCTTCATTGTCCTGTTCTTTTAGGTATTTCTCCTCAGTGACCACTGGAAATCTATATTCCTTGTTCAACACTGCCTAATGCTTTATCATTCTTATTCATTTCCCATAGACTGGAAAAAGGATTTCCAACAAATTATTCTCTTAGACTCTGAAACAGTACTGTTAACCTAATGCTCATAAAATACTGATAGATTTAACAGCTGTGGTCAGTCTTTACTTTTGACCATCAGTTACTTGTAGTAACTTTTCTCTTGGTGTAATAAGATCATAGCTTTAGCTTCTGGCACCTTGTCAAAACCTCCCTTGGCTTTTCTCTTTGCTTAACTTGTAGCTCTGCTTTCAACTCACTTCCTTATTCTCCTTTTTACACAGTTCACTTTGGTCTTAATTTTTTTACTTTCCCATGTAAATCACTAAGATACTGAAATGTATGTTTATATATATATTTACTTCTTCCCAATTGTTCTTGATTATTTCTTCAGTTATAATTTTCTGGGTCTGCCAGTTGTCATCCTCCTGCCTCTGTTACTGGAGTAGCATCATTTGTCCTCCCAGTTACATTTCTTCATTCAAATCCTATTGCATGTTACTATAATATATTCTGTATATAATACTTACAGATACTTTTATGTGTACTGTTGTTTCATCCTCCATTATAAGAAGGCCAGAGTAGATGATATTAACTCTATGTTTAGGTGAGGGAACTGAGATTCATAGAGGTTAATAAGTTAGTTACTCAAGGCCATATGGCCAGGAAGGAGCCAATCAGCGGCCTTCATCAAGGCCTTATTATTATAGTCTACCAAACTTTCTATAAATAAAAGTTGTTTAAAAAAATGATTAGAGAAGTTTTTAAAATAAAAACTTTAAAGAGCCAGAGACGTCATTTTTTCTTCTCCCCTTTTCTATAGTTTCTGAAAGCTGGAAATTCAGTAAATATTACATTAAAATCATGATTTTTTTTCTTTTCTTTTTGCTCATAATAAAAGGAGAGCTAATCTGTAGTCTCTCATTGAAGTAAATGGATTAGAATGGGAAAGCAAATCAATTAATTGTCACAGTAGTGAGTCATATAGTCTTGGAAAATGGAATGCAGTAATTAAATGTTGGGGCTTGTTTTTCTAGCCATGTCAAGTTAACTTGGTTATAGAAACTGGGTTCTTCATTTCTAAAATACTGTCTTGGGATACTGATACATACTTTATGGTAAATAAAGGGAAGGTAAAGATATTGTGGTAGAGGATTTTTTGGTTTTGTTTTGACACCTGTTTTTCTGTTTCTGAAAGCTTTTGGGTTATCAGATTTTCACTTCTCAAGTTGTTAGTCATTGATATTTTATTAAATATTTGTAAAATTAATCATTGTTGGGAGGATACTAACATAAACATGATTATGCCTTGAAGGCATTGTGGGGTGTACAAGCAGAGTACTTAAGATATATTCTTACTTTACTATATTATATAAGTGATATGTACTTGAGGCTTAAGGAATGTATCAGAAGTTTGAAATAACTGTCACAGACAGTGAGAAAGAGAGCTGACTGGAGACCATGAAAGTATGCCCATGAATACTGATTTTTTTTCTGAGATTTAAAAAAAATTTTTACTTGTAATATGCTTTCATATACTATATAATGTAGGATGTTATGATGAATCAATATTAGAAAATCTCTTAATATACGTAACTTCATCAACAGGTCAAATAAGACTAGATATATAGATAGATAGATGCCGAAAGACATTTCCTGTAATTCACTATGCATTTCTTATAATAGATACTCTCTTGATCAGGTAAGGAAATACCTACTTCTGATCAATAACAGTCATTGAATTTAAAAGTAAAATGATGGAAACCTTCTGTTAATAATAACTAAATGAACACAAATTACTGATGTCAGCATTATTATTTAACTCTTGTTGGATTTTCGACCCAATACATGTTAAAGAAATTAGAAGAAATAATGGAAAAGGGGAGACAAAATTATCATCATTTACTGGTAAGGATCTTTATTAGAAAATTAATAGAATTCTTGAAAGTTTAGTGGAGTAGCTAGTTGAATTTTAGTTATATAAAACAGAGAAATATTTCTATAAATCAGTTGTTTCCCAGTTAGACAATATTATGAAAAGATATACTGTTTGCTACAGCAAAGCAACTAAAAAGTGCTTGTATCAGATAAAACAACTTGAATGAATGCAGAGACTTTTTTTTAATATAAGATATTAGTTATTCCTAAATTAAGATACAGTATTGATACAATTATGAAAATATCAGTGGTTTCTTATGTTTTGAAGAAAAATAAATAGGCATGCACACACACATTATGTTACATGTATGCTCTAAAAATTAGAGATGTGGTGAACTATTAAATGATTGAACACCTCACAATTATTTTCATTAGGATAGTGTGATATCATAAGAGTAGTCAGCCTGATAGTTATGCAGAATAGATTGCCATAAAAGAGATATTTTTAGAGGAAGTTGATATGTTAATGGTGAGTGGAAGGAATTCATGAGCTATTCAAAGAAAGAAAAAGAAAAATGCTCATTATATATCAAAATAAATATCAATAAATCACAGATGGATTAAAGCAGGAGTTGGCAGATTATCTTTCAGCAGTGGGCCAAATCCAGCCTGCCCTCTTTGTTTCTGTTTTGTTTTTCTGCATACTGTTTTTATAGTTTTATTGGATCATTGCCACATTCATTCATTTACATATTATCTATGGGTACTTTTGCTCTACCAGGGCAGAGTTGAGTAGTCGTGATAGCATGGCCTGAAAAGTCAAAAATATTTAGTATCTGGCCCTTTGCAGATAAAGTTTGCTGACCTCTGGATTAAAGGACTGTATTATAAACAATGAAAACTTTGTTAGTATTTTATTGTGGAAGTAGAACTTTGTAAGAAATAGAAGGAATCGCAAAGGTAAAAACTGTCAATTTTTTGGCATAAAAATGGAAACTTCAGTATGTAAAATTTATCTCATAGTACATATTGAGGAAATGTTGATAACAGATGCTATCAGAGGTTAATCTTGTTACCTTCTAATGCTTTTTTTGTAAATGGATATTTAAAAAATTGGAAATTAAAACAAGAATGGGAAGAGACTTTTAAGTGGCTTTTATCACAAATTGCTAGAATAAATAAAATTAAGGTTTCAAAAAACAATCTGTCATTGTGCATCAAGAACCTTTACTATGTACTTATTTACCTAGTAATTCCACTTTAAGATTCTTTCCTTAGGAGATAATCCTAAATATGAGTGTATGAGTATTCACAGAGATGTTCATCATGGCATTACCGATAAAAGCAAATGTGTGGAAACAAGTGAACCAACACTGGGTTGTGGTTATGTAATTTCAGTGCCATACAGGACTATCAAACTGGAGACTGAGGCCAAGGGAAAAATTAGTAATACTGATCCTGTCTTTACTTATTTAAAGTTTTGGTATTTTGTTTATCATGTATTATGGCATTTAAAAAAACGTTACTGAGAGTTTTGGTGCCTTAATTTGTGCCTGAGGCAAGTGCCTCACCTCACCCCAGTCTCATCCTTATGTAATCTGATGTCTATTAAATAATATATATCAGTATTTTCTCGAATTCCAGTAATATACAGACACGTCTTATCACTAAAAAGGGGGTATGTTGGAGTTGCCTGAGAATTCCAAGAATAAGACGTCTTTCAGGGTTTTGCAAGTTTCAGTGTGATAAACAGTGAATTAAAGTACAAAGTTAAATCTACCACTTAGGGGCTTCACAATGCAATAATATAATTTTAAAAGCTAACAACAGCACTAAAAACTTGTTGTGTAACTCAGTTATATGTGGTTATTCATGACTAAAAATATACTTCCATTCACTAAAAAAATTATTGAAATAAAAACCCAGACTTTTAAAATATTTTTTTTAGAATTCTCAGACTGCCTGGTCTGCCTTTACAGACCTCAGGGATTCTTGGACTCCAACCTTAGAAACACTGATATTTAGCCACTAGAATTTATTTCAGAGTAATATGTGATAATATGCAAATGTTCAGTTGATTCAAGTGACCAAAAATTCATTTTATAAGAATGCTATATTCAGTATAATTACCGCTGTGTGAAGAAACACATACAGCAGGGGAAAAGACTGGAAAGAAATATAACAAAAGAGTAACAGTGGTTGTTTTGGGGTAATGGAAATATGATTAGAATTTTTTTCTCATTTCTACTTGTCTAAATTTTGTATAGTAAGTGTGTATTACTTTTATAATAGACAAACAGCAACTTAAAATACTGTAATAATATTAAGAATTAAAAAAATAATTTGTGAACATCTGGTAGTGCTATAGGCTAGATAGCTACTGTCATTTTTTACCTCAACTCTCAGCATGTAGAAACATGTTATACCCTTATTGTAATTATAGTTTGCTTGCTATTATTTATTAATGTTAATGTAGTAAACATTTTCCACCCCTATATAGCCATAGTAAAATGTCTTGAATATCTGGATTTCTTTAGATACATTGTATTCATTTTTTCTTTACATATTTATTTATTTTTCTTTTTAAAAGGAGTATAGTCATGGCCAACAGCAAAAAACTCAAGAAGGGGAACTGAAAATTAGTGCTGTGTTTTCAGTCAGTGGCAGTCCTCTTGGTAAGAAGCAGAACTGAATGAATGAATCATGTTTATTTATTCTGACCAGTATGAGTGAGAGGAAGTATCTACTTATATTAGTAAACTAGGCAGTTTAGAATGGCTTTAATTGTGTATTGCATAATTAGTGTTGGGTTTCAAGACTAGCTCTAGAAGAGAAAGAAAGGATGCCTACTTAAAATTCATGGTAAAAAGTAAAACTTTTTTTTTTTAATTTTTTTTTTTTAAAGCTCCACAGTTGACTACTGGCTTTCAGCCTTCACTGGCATCGTCTGGCATGAATAAAATGCTTCCTTCAGTTCCAGCCACAGCTGTTCGAGTTTCCTGTTCTGGTTGTAAAAAAATCCTCCAGAAGGGGCAAACTGCTTATCAGAGGAAAGGGTCTACTCAGCTATTCTGCTCTACACTGTGCCTCACTGGATATACAGTTCCACCTGCCCGCCCACCGCCTCCTCCCACTAAGAAAACTTGTTCAAGTTGCTCAAAGTATAGCAGAATTCTAAATTATCGTCTTTGCTTTCTTTCTTTCAAGATACTTTGTTCTTATTTATGTACTGTTTAATTTTCTACCTTTCTATGTTTTTTTGAGAAATATCACATTGTTTACTACGAACATGTTGTTGCTGCTTTTAATCTTTCTGGACACTAGGTGCTCAGCTTTCTTTTAACTTTAAGTAATGTGCCTTTTATATAATAAGAGGTGCTTTTGAAATGTACTTTACTATCCTTGTTAGTTGAGATGCTTGAAAAGACAAAAACTATACCATTTAGGGGTATTACATGACCACAATATTTTATCTTATAACTGTAGGCAATAGATGCTTAGATGCAACAAATATTTAATGTTTATGTAATGTTTTCTATTAGGTAGTTGGAATTCATTTAATACTGTTCATCTTAACTTTAATTGGATTCCAGTGTATGTATTTTTATTTTCTCAGTATCTCAGGTATCTCAGAGGTTGTATTTCAGTGTTTAACAACAAAAAATTATGACCTTAGATCCTAATAAAATCATCCTGATATATTTGAGGAATATGAACTAATTTAGGCTAATTTTGCAATGTGGTCATTAGACACTGTTTAAATAAGTCAGAAAAAGATGAATAATGCTCTTGTTCTGAAATATATTTTGGCTTCTATTATTAAGCTACTCAAACCATGATTTATTAGTTTCGATATTTGTACTTAGAGTACCTCACATGGATGCTGCCCTTTCTCTGTCTAGAAAGGGAAAAGATGCTCCCTCTTCTGGTTCAATTGGAAAAAGTATAGAAACTTCTAAAAGAAATTTGAGTATGGTTAGAAGATGTTCTAGAAGTTATATTTGCATCCCTTTATGTTTCAAGTTTAATTTAGTAAAAATGGACTTCTGTTTGAATTATGAAACATGTTTAAAAAAGAGTACTTATAGATGATGTCTAATTTCTATATTCCAGTATATCCATCCTTTCTAAGATCAAATCAACTAGAAAATTATAATTTTATAAGGTTCTTTGTTCTTCTCCTATTTTGCTATGAAATAATTTCACGTAATAGCTTCCTTTTATGTTTCTTTATTTAATTCTTACTTTAGAGATCAGCGCTTTCTAAAATTTCAGCAGTATTTCTCGTTTCATAGTAATAGTCATAGATACTTAGTGCAAAGATTTAACAGTGAATTTCAAAATGACCATAGGAAACTCATGGAAGTTTTAAAATGTGTGCCTTCTTTCTGTGTTTTTTAATTCTTGTCCTTAGATGTTGTTCTTCTCATCTAAATTTACTATATCTCTTTGGTCTCTGGTGTTTGCCTCGCTTTATCTGGAGATGGTCATTTTTACCTGCATGTCATATCTTAGCTCTGTCTGATCTTACGTAATTTAATTATTTTAAAGACTAAATGTTCTTCTTTTGTAACGTTTGGTCTTATCCATAAATTTTAACCTGTCGTTCTCTGACTTTTAACTGTTCTACCTCTTCATTCACTTATTCTGTTATCTCTTTTTTTATCCCTTGTTCTTTTCCATTCGCCCCTTGCTGTTCTTCTTTCGGGTACTCCTTGCCTGCCTATCACCTCAACTTTTCTTTTTCATTTCCTGTCTTTCTTAATTTTCCCCCCTTCTCTTCTTACAGAATACCTTTTTCTCTTGTTGCTCAGTTCTCAACCATTTATCAGTCTTGCTTTTCTTTGTGTTCCATTTCATTTTCTATACTACTCTTTCATCTCCTTTTCACCACTTTTCCTTTCCTTCCCTTTTTTCTCTCTTATTTACACAGTCATTACAACAGTTTGGGATAGTCTGGTTTATCTGATGATAAAATTATTGATTTGGATTGTGCCTTAAATATAAGGAAGTTAGATTCAAAGATGTTAAATGATTTGCTCAGTGTCACATAGCTGGGTAGTTCTGGCACCTGCATTTTCCCCTCTAGATAGTCCAGGTAGTCGAACAGGTTTAATTTGTAAGTCAGTCCCTATAAGAAGGATTTTTACTTTAATTTGAATAGGTGGAGGTAGAAAAGATTTCCTTCCTGATAACTACTGCTGTTTTTGTAGACCACTAGAAATATAGCAGCAGCACTTAGGTTGAAAGAAACTCCTTAGCTGTTTGGAGTAACAATTTTATTTTTGTTAATCTTTTATTAACCAAATCTCTTAGCATCTTGAATTTAACCTAAACTCTGAATATGTTTTGGCTAATCATCATTTAATTTTTAGATTTCATTAGTAATAGGGACCTAACAATTTGTTTTAAAAAAATCAGTTTCAAATCCTACACTTTAAAAGAGGTAACTTGGAGGGTACTTTTGTTAATACTGTTAGAAAGATCAGTTTTCTTGATATAATGGCAGTAAGAGAGGTAACTGTTTCAGGATTGTCTGTACCATCTGAATTTTTACTATCTGAAATGAGATTGCTCCTTCTCATTCTGATAAGATGTAATCTGTTACAATAAAATGTAATGCAGTTGGATGTTAAGCTTACTGAGAGTAGTGAGAAGTAGCTACTTTTATGATTCTATTGCCTTGATCCACGCTGTTCTCCAACTTTTATCTCCTTTGCCTTCTAGAAAACATCTATTTAAGGTCCAGCTAAAATACCACCTTTTGGGTAGCTTTTCATGTCACATCTTGTCTGAAATAATTGTTTCTTCATTTCTATTTCTGTAGTACATTTTATGTATATAAATACGTTTTTCAAAATTATTTTACTTTTTTATATTAAGAATGCTTCTTTTATGGTATTTTATATATCATTTGTCTATTTGTCCCAGTATACTGTGAGCTCCTTGAGGGCTTGTACCATATCTTGACATAGGGCTGGGCTAGTCCCTGGCTCAAGGTAACTGCTCATTAAATACCCTTATAAATGAAATAGATTAAAACCCAATAAAATGTAGCTGGAAAGGCCAAAAAAAAAAAATGCAGATAATAGAGCACTCTCAAGCTACTGAGTATTGAAGATGAGTTGTGACGTTGTATATTACAGCATAGTACAATATCAGGTGCTCCTTGTGATGAGTCCCATTATATTTACTATTATCTTTTTTTTGAAGCAGAGATATTTGTAATCTTTTCTAAAAAGTACTATATTAGTATAATCTGTTTCAAATGTAAGAGTGAATATAACAGTTTATTTACTAAATATTATGTGAGTGTATACTCATGGGAGAGTGACATTGTTTACAGAATTTCATCAAGGTGTTTTTAAAATGGTTTGTACTTAAGCGATAAACTACTATGTAGGAAGAGTAATTTGCGAGTGGGATAAGGGGTGGAGTCGTAGGGAGTCTTAATCCTTAGGGTTTTAATCTTCATTGTCTTTTACTGCTAATGCTTACAAACTGAATTATTTAGATCTGGAAATGTTCAATTTTATGTAATCATGCTAGAATATGCACTGTGTAGTTTGAAATGTATTCCTACTTTTAAAAGATAGTGGCTTTAAAAGTTATCAAGTGTAATGTTAAAGAGTATTTTTGAACATATAGGAGAGCCTAAGGAAGAGAATGAAAATCTTCTATAATCCTACCTACTACAGATAGTGAATGATAAATGTTTGATGTATATCTTTTTAATCTTGAAACATAGTGTACTAATCCTCACAACAGTTCGATGAACTAAGCCGTGTATTAGTTTCATTTTATACAACAGAGGTTGAGGATCAAAGTGATTTATCACTTTATTCAAGAAAACCCAGGTTTTCGGATTTAAATACATGCCCTTTC
>NW_006780610.1:5929314-5934915 GCF_000442215.2 Lipotes vexillifer | reverse complement strand
CCCTACACTTTTAATTCCCTTTGTTTTATTTGATATTTTTAGTTGACAAAAAGGAAAAAAATGAATTATACTATGCCTTATTTTATCTTTGTTGTCATTTTTAGAGACATTTTAAATCCAAAGGATGTGATCAGTGCCCAGTTTGAAAATACCACCACTAGTAAAGATTTTTGTAGTCAGTCATGTTTGTCAACATATGAACTGAAAAGAAAACCTGTTGTTACCATAAATACAAATAGCATTTCAACCAAATGCAGCATGTGTCAGAAGAATGCTGTTGTAAGTTATCTTTTTACTTTAGTGGGGGAAGGAGTCTGATATTTGTGCTTAAAGGACAGCTTTTGATGGTCTTTGCTTGTTGTTTCTAAGTTATTACTTTATAATTCCTAGATTCGACATGAAGTTAATTACCAGAATGTGGTACATAAACTTTGCAGTGATGCCTGCTTTTCTAAGTTTCGCTCTGCTAACAACCTCACCATGAACTGTTGTGAAAACTGTGGGGGTTACTGCTACAGTGGCTCTGGACAATGCCACATGCTCCAGATAGAGGGACAGGCTAAGAAGTTTTGTAGTTCCACGTGTGTCACAGCATATAAGCAGGTACATGACCATATTTAATCCTGACGTCTTTGTTCATTTCAGAAGGATTGAATTTTTTGGGTAGAAATTATTTATGAAAATGTCACAAAAATATTAAGTTCTTGTTATTAGCTTAATTAATATTTTTTAAATGTAAATAGTATTTTTCAAATGCATGTGTGTTAAAAAACTCTTGTTATAGAGTTTTATAAGTACCATATACAGTTGTACCTCAGTATCCATGGGGAATTGGTTCCAGGAACCCTGAGGATATCAAAATCTGAGAGTGCTCAAGTCCCTTATATAAAATGGTGTAGTAATTGTATATAACCTACACACATTCTCCTGCATACTTTAAATCATCTCTAGATTATTTATAATACCTAATACAATGTAAATAAATGCCGTGTAAATAGTTGCCAGTGTGCAGCAAATTCTTTTCCTTTTTGGAATTTTCTGGAATTTTTTTCCTGGAATATTTTCAATCTGCATTTGGTTAAATCTGCAGATGTGGGACCCAGGGATACGGAGGGCAGACTGTATTTCTCTTAATGCATTTGAAATATCGATACATGTTTTTAGGGTATGGATTATTTTATTTAAAATATGATTAATGTTTTTGAACAAGATTTTGAAAATGCAGAAAAGCACAAAGAAGAAAAAATTAGGCATCTCTCAGAGTTACCCAGTCCCATCATTTTGGTGTATACCTTCTAATCTTTGCTTCTGCTAATCCCAAACTCTCAATCAATCCCTCTCCCACTCCCATTCCCCTTGGCAATCACCAGTCTATTCTCTATTTCCCTCATTCTGTTTCTGTTTCATAGATAGGTTCATTTGTGTCAGATTTTAGATTCCACATATAAGTGATATCATATGGTATTTGTCTTTCTCTTTTTGACTTACTTCACTTAGTGTGATAATCTCTAGCTGCATCCATGTTGCTGCAAATGGCATTATTTAGTTCTTTTTTATGGCTGAGTAGTATTCCATTGTATATATGTACCACATCTTCTTTATCCATTCATCTGTTGATGGACATTTAGGTTGTTTCCATGTCTTGGCTATTGTTAATAGTGCTGCTGTGAACATAGGGGTGCGTGTATCTTTTTAAATTACAGTTTTGTTTGGATATATGCCCAGGAGTGGGATTGCTGTATCATGTGGTAATTCTACTTTTAGTTTTCTGAGGAACCTCCACTGTTTTCCACAGTGGTTGCACCAATTTGCATTCCTACCAACAGTGTAGAAGGGTTCCCTTTTCTCCATACCCTCTCTGGCATTTGTTATTTGTAGACTTTTTAATGATGGCCATTCTGACTGGCGTGGGGTGGTACCTCACTGTGGTTTGTTTTGATTTGCACTTCTCCAATAATTAGCAATGTTGGCAGTTTTATTTATACTAGATTTATATTTTGTTAGTAAATTTTGATCAAAAGTTCAATTTTAAAATTGGTAAACCCAAAGGAATAATAAGAACTTTTTACATTTTCAGTTTTACAATGTTTTCCTGTTTCACTGCATTTGCTGATCATTCTTTTTCTTAGAATAGTAAATTTTTATACAGTTTACCAAAATTGGTGAATTTAATAATGTTAATTTGGAAATTTCTCTTAAATGTTCTTAAAACTTGGCAATGATTTTGTAATTTTAAACATTCTAGTGTTTCAGTTTATTTCTTGTTAATATACAAGCACATAAAAAGGGATTAGTGTTAGTTACTATTTATTTCTTCCTTAGAAACACCTTGTTTTTGTTCTCAAAGGGGGGAAAAACCCAATATCTTCATTAGCTTTATTCTTGTACAAAGGACAGTTTTCCTGATATTGTATCACGTTCTAAAAGTTACTTTGATTCAGTCCATTGAAAGGTGGCATACATTCCATAAGAGAAGTATTTTGAAATATCTTAATTTTAAATTTATTACTTTTAATTTAGCCAATACCTATTAAAATTTTCACATATTAGTGTGTACTGTGGTTTAGAGAAAGAACGTGGATTTAGAAGTAAAGCAGATCTTGGTTTGATTCCCAGACTTTCTATTCAAATAGAATTTAACCTTGGGGAAAGCAGTTAAACTCCCCGAGTCCATTTTCTTATCTGTAAATGGGTATATACTAGCAATGTCGCTAGGATGTTTTTTTGTTTGTTTGTTTGTTTGTTTGTTTTTGCGGTACGCGGGCCTCTCACTGTTGTGGCCTCTCCCATTGCGGAGCACAGGCTCCAGACGCGCAGGCTCAGCGGCCATGGCTCACGGGCCCAGCCGCTCCGTGGCATGTGGTATCTTCCCAGACCGGGGCACGAACCCGTGTCTCCTGCATCGGCAGGCGGACTCTCAACCACTGCGCCACCAGGGAATCCCTCACTGGGATGTTTTTAGGATTATATGAAGAAAGAATGAGAAAGCACCTAGTATAGAACCTGGAACATTGAAGATGGTCATTTCTGCTACTTTTCTTTTCTTCCTTATATAAAATTTATTCAACAAACATTAGGTGTGATTCCTGTTTTGAGGTGTTACATGTCCCCTGGGGGAGATACAAGTGTGTAGAGAGAGATGTTACGATAGAAGTGTTACGGGATGTAGAGGGGCACAGTGGAAGCAAGGTCAGTTCTACTTGATAGTTTCAGAGATAACTCTTGACCTAATTCTTATAAATGAAGTTTGTGTTTGCAGTCCTGATGGAGGAGGAAAGGAGAAATAGGTTTGGAGATACAGAAGAGATTCCAGAATGTAGGAATATGCTCACTTGAATATGTATTTATTTTAATAGTAAGTATAACAGACTTACCATTGAAGAGGACATAGAGATCTTGAAATTCTCTTAATGGGTGCTGGATATACCTTATAAGTTATCCTGAATGTATGACATGTTAATAGTATTTAGCATTATTTGTTACTAAATCACTGAGTGGAAATTTAAGATAACAGACTCTTTCGTTGCTTATATTTGGACACTTGGGATATGCAAAGTTTCCTCCCACTTTATTGCTTAGAGTGTGCTTTGTTGTTGTTATTATTTGTTTTGGCTGCACCACGCGGCATGCGGGATCTTAGTTCCCTGACCAGGGATCGAACCCACGCCCCCTGAAGTGGAACGCGGAGTCTTAACCACTGGACCATCAGGGAAGTCCCTGTGCTTTGTTATTATTAGTGGTAGAACATTTGAGTGTGAATTTTCTAGTAAGTTTATTAATTTCCTTGGATTCACATTTCATTGCTATATATGGCACGTTTTGTTGGAAGTTCTTCCAATTCTTTGAATAGTGTAAGAGCATGAATTCCCTGTTGTGTAATGTTTTAAATAGTGGGTTTTTTTGTTTGTTTGGAGGTTTTGTACAATATATTCTTGCAGCTTATTTATTTTATACATAGTATTTTGTACTTAACCCCGTAACCTTATCTTGGGGGAAGGCTAAAATAGTGTGTTTAAAACTATAACTATATAGTTATAACAAATTAATAGATCCCAAAATTAATTGCTAGGTTGTGCCCAGCATATTTTTTAATGAAGTAAAGTGGAAAAATATCAAAGTGCATCACATGTTATCATGATATATATTGTTTTATAAAACCTTTCAGTTTTATATACATACATGTTTAATACACAAACACAAAACCTCAGAAGTATGTGTTACTGGGTCATTTTGTAAAATTTATTTCTTACTGAGGATTGTAATCATAAAAGTTTGGAAGCCACTAATTTAAAATATTTCAACAGTGTTAAGTATAAACATTTCAAAGAATTATGCTTTTACTTGTAACTTGGTAAAAATGAATGTTATTTTATTCTCTTAATAGAAATCAGCCAAAATTACACCATGTGCGCTTTGCAAATCATTGAGATCCTCAGCAGAAATGATTGAAAATACCAATAGCTTGGGAAAGACAGAGCTTTTCTGTTCTGTTAATTGCTTATCTGCTTACAGAGTTAAAATGGTTACTTCTGCAGGTAATACTGGTTTCGTAAACTTTATAAATATAATAGTTGAATTAATTATGGTTATTGCTTTGTTGTTATAGCACAGATTTTTGTCCAAATTTAGTTGATTTTTAACGCAAATTTAAAATACTTCAGATCTGTGTTGTAAAATATCACCTGTTATCTTGATTGCTTATTTTATGTTTATTTAGTTGCTTGCCTATTTGTGCATTCTTTCTTACCAAAAGAATTTATGGCTTTTAAAATGTATTTTCTTTATCTACACCTGATTTATTTCAAGATTCATTTATTTTTTAGTTTCAGGGTGTAGACTGTGACAACTTTAAATAAACAGAAATATTTTTAACGTTGTTAGTTTTTGTCTGTATGTGAGGTAACTAAGTTTAATTTCAGTTCCTACAACTTGACTTGGCCCTTGAATTTTCATGTATCGTATAATACTTATTTTCTCATACATTTGTTTACATTTGTATTACTCATTGGCTTTTATTTTGATTTGCTAAGGTGTACAAGTTCAGTGTAACAGTTGCAAAACCTCAGCAATCCCTCAGTATCACCTAGCCATGTCAGATGGAAGTATTCGCAACTTCTGCAGCTACAGTTGTGTGGTAGCTTTCCAGGTATGGCTTCAGGACTCTTCCTTTTCTCCAGTTAGTTGCCTGTGATAGTAAATTAAACTTATTAGGTGGTTGCTAAGTGCCTGGATTGCCTAAACTTCTACCTCAGTCTTTTTAAACTTGGGTTCTTTGGTCCATCCTATTTTTGGAGGCATGTTATTTAATTGCCTTCTGTGAAATTAAATGGTACTGTTATTACCTAGATTATCTATTGGGAGGATATTATTTTTAAAGAATATTATTAAATTATTTCATTTTTTAATATAAATATCACTCCCCCCATTCAGCTATAAGCTGCTCAAAGGCAGGGATGTTTGCCTTTTCACAAATGTATGTTAAGTGCCTAAAACTGTGCTTGACATAGGTAGGTATTCAGTACCTTCTTGTTTGAACAAATGAGTAGATTGATCTTTTTGTTTGTTTCTTCTTTCAGAATTTGTTCAATAAACCAGCAGGAA
>NW_006780610.1:5925198-5929280 GCF_000442215.2 Lipotes vexillifer | reverse complement strand
GCAGGAATGAATTCTTCAGTGGTGCCCTTGTCTCAGGGCCAAGTAATTGTAAGCATCCCTACAGGTTCAACAGTGTCAGCAGGAGGCGGTAACACCTCTGCTGTTTCTCCCACCTCCATCAGTAGCTCTGCTGCAGCTGGTCTCCAGCGTCTTGCTGCCCAATCCCAACATGTTGGGTTTGCACGAAGTGTTGTAAAACTCAAGTGTCAGCACTGTAACCGTCTCTTTGCCACAAAACCAGAACTTCTTGATTATAAGGTAGAGTAAAGGAGCATGATAGAGGGTTCGAGTATAAACTGGTCTATCTGTAAACTTATTTCTGGCTTTTCATCTTTCAGAAATACACTATTTGTTTTGAAAATGAGGGATAAAGATTTCCACAAGATAAACCAAATGTTTAATTAGTACTTAATGATTATTTCTTTGCAGGGTAAAATGTTTCAGTTCTGTGGCAAAAATTGTTCTGATGAATATAAGAAAATAAATAATGTAATGGCAATGTGTGAATATTGTAAAATTGAGAAAATTGTAAAGGAGACTGTGCGATTCTCAGGTGCTGACAAGTCATTCTGTAGTGAAGGTAAAGATAGAAGATTATCTTACCTACTGAGCATGTTCGTTGTTTCAAAAGTAGTTGATGATTTAAGCTGTCACTGTGTAAGTTTATTTTATCTTTTGTGCATAACAACAAAACCTTTTTGTTTTGTTTATACTTGGTTCTCTCTTTTCTGATCTAATTCTTCATATTATATAGATGTTAAAATGAAGAAAAATCTCCTCAATGTGTATAGCAAAAAATGGTGGTGATGTGAAAAACATTTAATGTTAGTTATTAGGTTGATAGGGATCCTTTAGTTCTTGTATTTATTTCTAAAGGGAACTGCTTAAATTTTGGTAGCATCCTAAGATAATACTTTTATTGTTTTAAACATCCATTATGTTTCTGAATATAAATGATCTGAATATGTGAATCAGTGTCTTCCTTATTTAGATGACTATAAGGTTAGAATGTTTTGTTTTACTCTAAAACCATGCAGGATTAGCCTCCTAGGCTAGTGGCTTTCAAACCTTTTGACCACAACACAAACAAGACATACATTTTACATTGTGACCCAGTGTATGTTCACATACCCAAATAAAACAAAAGTTTCATGAAACAAAACTGACTTTTACCATATATGATGCACTGTAATATTTGCTCTGCTGTCTTCGTTTAAAAACAGAAAATGATAGTATTAATCCTCTAAATTGATCTCTTGATCTACTAATTGGTGAGAACCCAAATGTGCAAACTTTGTTGTAGGACATTTAAATTAAAGATGTAGATACTTATTATTTCTCCCTAATGTTAATTTTATCTTCTCTGATTTTTTTAGGTTGCAAATTGCTTTATAAACATGACTTGGCAAAACGCTGGGGAAATCACTGTAAAATGTGCAGTTATTGTTTACAGACATCTCCCAAATTGGTACAGAATAATTTAGGGGGGAAAGTAGAAGAGTTTTGTTGTGAAGAGTGCATGTCCAAATATACAGTTCTGTTCTATCAGGTAAATATAATTCACATTCCTGGGTTTTTCAAGTCAGGGCATATTTTTCCCTTCTTTTTTTCTTTCAAATAGTGTGAAGGGCAATTAATGATTTAAAACTTTTAAGTATTAAATGTATTCTGTTCTCCTCTAGTATTAATATAAGATTTTAAAACGACTTTAATGTCAGTGAAGTTACATTTGTTTTTAATTTCCTTGTAGAAGACATATCAGTCTTAAAACATTAAAATATTTAAAATTATAATTTTATTCATTTATTAACTAAAATGAATTGTGTTCTGATGTCTTTAAGGAAGATCGGTCTATTTCCATTTCACTTATTTTAAAATTACTATTTATTGGCGTCTCTATAATGTGACCTTTTTTAATGTTGTACAAAATAGTTGATAGATAAGTAATTATTTCCAAATTTAGGATCGTTAACCTTCATTTTTTAAAAAACTGAATTATAGTTGAGGTATGATATAAGTTAACAGGTGTACAATATAGTGATTCACATTTTTTAAAGGTTATACTTCATTTATAGTTATAAAATATTGACTGTATTCCCTGTGTTATGCAATATATCCTTATAGCTTATTTTATACATAATTGTTTGTACCTCTTAGTCCCCTACCTCTATATTGCCCCTCCCCCTAGGATAGTTAAGCTTCATTTTTGTGATCTAAATTCTAAGTAAATTTCCTCACTTGTTACCTGTGGCCTGCTTTTATTCCATCAGACCATAGACGGTTTGTTTTTTACTTCTTTACTATCTTCTGTTTCTTTTTCAGATGGCCAAATGTGATGGTTGTAAGCGACAGGGTAAGCTCAGTGAGTCCTTGAAATGGCGGGGAGAAATGAAACATTTCTGTAACCTGCTTTGTATCTTGATGTTCTGTAATCAGCAAAGTATGTGTGACCCACCTTCACAAAATAATGCAGGTAAAATTAAACTTTAGTCTTTGGTCAATGCCAGGGACTAACTACTGTTCTACAAGTTGAGAACTTGTCAATAATTTCATGAAACGTAAATTTCATTCTATTCAAATGACATTAACATTTAGATCTCTTTTTGTTTAACACCTTAGATTAATGCCCTGTAAAAACAAGTTCTTTTAGTTTTCCCTGAGCATGTTGAGTCAAATAAACTCTGTAAGAACTTTATGGGGAAGAATAGCAGTTAATGTTTTATAATTGAAGATATACATCTTGACTTCCTTAGAAAAGGATTTGAGAGAAAGAACATAGAATCTAAATCACATAGCCTTTTAAATATACCACATGCGTAGTTACGCAAGAGAAAGTACATGGAATACTTTCAAGGTTCACTAATTAAAAAACAAAAAAATCCAGTTAATCCTGAAGTGACACTTGGCTCCAACAGAATTTACTCTAACCTAAAAGCATTGTTTAACCTCCTTGAAATGTTGGTTCTGTGTATGTGCATATAAATTACATGAGATTTTCTTATTTTTGTTTATTTTAATCAGCAAGTGTTTCCATGGTGCCAGCTGCTTCAGCAGGGCCCCCATCTCACAGAAAAGATTCAACTCCAGTTATAGCTAATGTAGTATCATTAGCAAGTGCTCCTGCTGCTCAGCCCACAGTGAATTCTAACAGTGTCTTACAAGGTATGACTTGATTTGAAAGTATTTATCTACCTTTTTGAGGTTGAATATAAGGCTTCTCTACCTTTTTTTGTCAGTGTTCATTTTCATGTGTTTGTCACATTCATATTAGGAATGGTGGCTCACTCTGTGCTGCTATGGCATTAAACAGTGTTTTTGTAGTTTCCAGATCTCTTTTTCTCGTATTAGGCTTTAGGTGTTACTCTTCCCCTGAATTAAAGTAAGATAATACATGTTTTTATTATGAAACTTTGTGTGTTTTTTCCGAATATCCATTATATGTTTTTATTTATATCAGGTGCAGTTCCAACAGTAACAGCGAAAATCATTGGGGATGTAAGTTTTATTATTTTTATTGGTATTGCCACAGTCTTTTCCTTTTTTATGCAGTATGAATATGTCTAAGCTGATTTGCCCTCCTTTATTTTTTGTTTGTTATATAAAACAAATTGCATGAGTTCAGGAACAGGATTTTCTGGTTATTTAGTTAGGTCTTTTATGTACTTTTATGTACTTTAATTTCTTTGAATGCTTGGTATCTCTATAATAGTAACTATATAATAGTTACTGAAGGTTTTTGTTTTTGTTATTTTTTAATTGTACAGAATTAAAGTAAATTGTACAGAATTCAGGCATAAAAGTTTTGGGGGGCATTTTGTAACGTAGTCAGACTGTAAATAAAGTACTTATAAAATATAGTTTATTTCCCACTCAGTGCAGATATTCTATAAATAAGCATTGTTTTTTAAAAAAAAAAACTCAATATTTTTGTGCTTTGTCTCTTAAAAAAGAAAAAAATAATGAGAAAAACTTATGACTAGAACAGTGGCATTTTTAAAGTGTTTGCTGGTCTCTGGGATAATTTTCATGTCATCTTTTTTCAGGTTACTTAAATGATCATAAGTGATCCTATTAGTTATATT
>NW_006780610.1:5904216-5924918 GCF_000442215.2 Lipotes vexillifer | reverse complement strand
GTACGCGGGCCTCCCTCTGCCGCGGTCCCTCCCGCTGCGGAGCACAGGCTCCGGACGCGCAGGCTCAGCGGCCATGGCCCACGGGCCCAGCCGCCCCGCGGCACGCGGGATCCCCCCGGACCGGGGCACGAACCCACGTCTCCTGCATCGGCAGGCGGACCCCCAACCACTGCGCCACCAGGGAAGCCCCACCATTGTTATTGATCAACAGTATGCCACAATACAAACAGCATTTTTCTTGGTAAACAGAACTGGTAATTAGATACATTCAGGGTCAATATATAGTTATCAAAATATTCCTTTATTGCTATTGATATTTCAGGAATATTATATTCCTTACATATTTAGTTGAATATTTATATTCTGTGTCTTTCAAGTAATTCCAATATAGTATTTCTTTTGAAATTATATTTTGAAATATAATATTTATAATGTTTCTTGTAATTAATGATAAGCTTTTGGTTTCTGACTTATTTTTTTTACTAGGCAAGTACACAAACAGATGCCCTCAAACTGCCACCTTCCCAGCCTCCAAGACTTTTGAAGAATAAAGCTTTATTGTGCAAACCCATCACGCAGACCAAGGCCACTTCTTGCAAACCACATACTCAAAACAAAGAATGCCAGACAGGTGTGTTCCTTGTGCTTTCTTCATTTAATTTTTCCTAGGGGAAAGTAATGTGGGATCTGGTTACATTAAGTAAGTGCCTTCTATTTCATAGGTGTTGTGTTTGGTTGCTTATACTCGCTGCCCAATTGAGTTCTCATGATATCCCTGTGGGTTAGGTATTTTCATCAACTTAACAAGTTATGGCAAAGAGAAGGTAGTTGATAATACCATATTCTGAATGCTTCATTTAATTTCCTTATTCATGATAGTGTAGTATTATGGGGTAAGCATAGACTTTGGAATTATATAAACAGGGTCTTAGTTAAGAGGAACTATTGTTTTCCAGAGCACCCTTAGGTTTGAACTTTTCCACACTCTATTTCAAATAATGTCAGTTCCTTTGGGGAGAGCTTTAGGGCTTTCTTTTCTTATGAACTGCCTCTACCCTCTTTGAGCTACTACTTTTCTGAATGATGGGCATGGTGTGAGCTTCTGATCTTCTCAACTTGCCTCTCCTAGCATGGAATCTCTGCCCTACAAGTGATCTGGGGTGAAGGTAGTTCGGACCCTAGTTTTCTTGGCCTGTTATTCCTATAGTAGGTTTTCTCTTTGTGGTTGGTAGCTGTACTCACTAGGAAATTAACCTCTTTAACCTGAAGTTTGAGGGATAAGAAATGATGGTGGCCTGTCCCTCCTGGTGAGATATAGTAACCCTTGATGGGAGCTGAAGGAAGAGGAGCCCATTCTTTCTGGTCCCACCCATTCCAGAGTGGAGTTTCTATCATTTTTAGCTGGCTGAGGCAGGGGTGTGGAGCAGGTAGTAGATCAAAAGTCATAGATGCCTACTGTTCTTACTGTATTTAGTAGATTTTCTTGAATAAATATTTCTCCATTTGCTGTATGCCTTTAGGACAATTTCCAAAGAATTTAAATTGTTACTTTTTAAGTTTTCACCAACTTTGCTTGTTTCCCTAGAGAATGGGTCTCTGGCATGCTGCCATCTGAAAATCCCAGAATTTTTAAAGTGGAAAGGAATCCTAGATTCTTAGATCTGGAAGGTTATCCTCTAGGCCAGTACTTCTCAAACATTAATATGCATATGAATTATTTGGGAATGTTACTAAGTGGATTCTGATTTAGTGGTGCTGAGGTTTTGCATCTTTTAAGTTCCCGGGTAATGTCAGTGCTGCTGATCCACGGATCATGTTGAACAGCAGGGCTATAGATGACTTAGTCCTGTATTTTTATTGTATCAATAGTGACTTTATAAAAAAATCATTAAAAAAAATTTTTTTTTATTTATCATTTTTTTTTACAGTAGGTCCTCATTATCTGTTTTAAATATAGCAATGTGTACATGTCAATCCCAAAATAGTGACAGTTTAGCATTATGTAGCTTGGTTATCAGACATCGCTAATCAGATAACTTTTTTTTTATGTCCACTGCACCATGGTAAAATTGATCCCATATTATTTCCCACTTCTAACCCTAGTCAAATTGTCAGCTTTTCACTTCTTTTTACTAGCATTACCTTTCTCTTACATTAATGATTTTACAGTTATCTAACATATTTTTCTGGCCTACAGAAAAGACTCTGTAGTTAAGTAATTGAATGATTTCTACCTCCATCCTTCCCACTTTTTACCTGCTCATGTTTAAGTTAGTTCCCAAACTTTTGTTTCCTTTTTTTAAAAAATATCTTAGAACCTCTGCTATGTATACTTATTTTTTTTTCCTGGAGGTATCATAATCACCCTAGTTCAGGCCCTCATCATCTTAGCTCTATATATTGTAGTTGCCTCCCACGTTGCATACTTTCTATTCCATGTGAAGATGGCAGCCAAATTAATCTTTTTAAAGCCATTTTCATCACAATTACGTTGTGCTAACCAATCTATAGTAGTTCCCCACTGTCTAATGATTTTAAATGTGTATTATAGCCTCACAAAAATGGCCCTTCTACCTATTCAGTCTCCTCTTTAACATACACTACTTATTCATGTTAAGTTTTCTGTACCTTTCTTCTAAGATAACTATTCCATTCATCCATCCAAATTATATCCTTCATTCATCTTATCCTCCTACCATTGATAGTTATTGTGTTGCCCACTTTTTTTAGTGCTGTTATACTCAAGCCTTGCTATTTCTCCTTTCTGTGAATTCCTAGTATCATAGATACTTCTTTTTTTTAATGTAATTTTATTTATTTGGTTGCATCAGATCTTAGTTGCAGCATGCATGTAGGATCTAGTTTCCTGACCAGGGATCAAACCTGGGCCCCCTGCATTGGGAGCACAGAGTCTTATCCACTGTGCCACCAGGGAAGTCCCTCATAGATACTTCTTTTGAACTGTAAATGTCCACATGCCTTAAAAAAATTTTTTTAATTAAAATTACACTTCTTTTGAATTATAAGTCTTCATATACCTAAAAAAATTTTTTTAATTAAAATGTCATTTCTAACCCTCTTTGTTGTTTTGTGGGTTTTTTTTTTTTCTTCCATTAGAAGACACTCCAACTCAGCCCCAAGTTATTGTGGTGCCAGTTCCAGTACCAGTGTTCGTACCTATACCTCTTCATCTTTATACTCAGTATGCCCCAGTCCCATTTGGACTTCCAGTTCCAGTGAGTAATCATTTAGAGATTAAGGCTAATTTAGTATGCATTTTTCTCAATTAAGATTTGACAGCTCCATAAAAATACTTTTTACTTGTTGGTAAAATATACCTGACTCTGGTTGGCTATTAATCATACTGTTATATTACTTAAATATGTAATATATAAAGGACTGCTTCTATTTGTACCCTGCCTTGTCAGAGGAGGTTATGATTTAGCTTTTTAAAAACATTTTAAACACAAAAGACCACTAACATAGAAAAAGATCAGAAACAGTGTGTGAATGTTAGAATCCTAGATTGTAGCAAGAATGAAAAGAGGAATACTGTGATTTACAGGATTCTGAATTTCGTTAAAGAAAAATGTATTCATTTTTTATTGGAAATATATATTTTCTCGGTACTGAATTCTTAAGAGAAACACTTGTGTGAAAATATTAAGCAAGAAATATAGTCAAAAACAAAACAAAAATTCATTACTTAGTTATTCTTTTAGATGATTCAGAGACACATTAAGTATCCAGAAAAGCACTTACTGAATTTCTATTTAAATGGCTACAGTCTTATAAAAACAAACAAGACTATTTTAACCATTAGCAATAGAAATATCTTGAATTTGTTTATTAATAATTTTTATATTTAAATGATCTCACAAATAATAGTTGTGATGGTCGACCAAGAAACTCTTCAGTCTATCCTTGGTCTTTCAGATGCCTGTCCCTATGCTTATTCCATCCTCAATGGATAATGAAGATAAAGTCACTGAGAGTATTGAAGACATTAAGGAAAAACTTCCCTCACATCCTTTTGAAGCTGATCTCCTTGAGATGGCAGAAATGATTGCAGAAGATGAAGAGAAGGAGAAGACTCTATCTCAGGGAGGTTGGTATAATTTTAAAGTAAAAAAAGAAAAGCACACCTATAAATTTTTAGGTAGCTCATGTAATTTTAAGTATTAGGCAGTCAAGGAGTTTCTAAAAGCTTTATTTGTTTTTAAATATGAAGCCTATGGGCTTGTTAAACTTGTTGATAACTCTGGAGCTCTATCCTGTTTATGAAAGAAATCGATACGGTTTCTAGTTCTTAATGATTCCAGAAAAATAACCTATAAATCCATGTTTCATGATCATGTTCTAGTTTTATCCCCTGCAATCAAAGCCATGGTCCCCAGATAAAAATTACTGTTGTAAAATATCAGCATGTTGGTAGAAGGTAAAAAGAATTTTAGGGTGGAAAACCATTTGGTTCAAAATAACCTATAGATAAATACCATTTTATGAGTGTAGAATAATGAACAGTAATTAACATTTATGTGCTTGCCGTACTCTAGGCATTGTCCTAAATGCACTGTGTGCATCACCTCATTTAATTTTCACAACAACCCTATGAGTGAGGTACTGTTTACTTTAGATTCCTCTTTTGGAAAATAGGCTTGCCATGGTTATGAAATCAGGAAATAATGGAATCAGAAGGTGATTCCAGGTTTGTCTGACTCCAAAGAAAGGATTTTAACCAGAACTCAGTAGTATAAATTCCAGAAAGGTTTCCAGCCTTAATTAGCACCACTTTGATTTTTGGATATAAGAAGAGATAAAGGAAATGGTGTTAAAGGGAGTTGAAATGTATAGGTGAATTTTTGCAATGGCGTATTTTTTTTTTAATTTATTTTATTTTTGGCTGCATTGGGTCTTCATTGCTGCACCGTGGGCTTTCTCTAGTTGCGGTGAGCAAGAGCTACTCTTCATTGTGGTGTGTGGACTTCTCACTGCAGTGGCTTCTCGTTGCAGAGCACAGGCTCTAGGTGCACAGGCTTCAGTAGTTGTGGCTCGCGGGTTATAGAGCACAGGCTCAGTAGTTGTGGTGCATGGGCTTAGTTGCTTTGTAATATGTGGGATCTTCCCAGACCAGGGCTCGAACTCATGTCCCCTCCATGAGAAGGGAAGCCCACAGTGGCCTTTTCATATATCATTGATGAACCAAGAAATTACTCTTTCCTGACAATTTTTTTTTTTACTGTGATGGTTTTTATAAAGCTAGCCACTGGGTTCTGATTTTGCGTAATATATTCTAGCTGGTTTTCTGAACACTACGGCATTTGAAAAAACTACTGTCAACTTTTCTGTTGTGTTGCCAGTATGTTTTTATATCAGATATACTCTGAGAGATGGGTACAAAGCTTTTTGTTATTATCCCAAAGTTTCTGGTCTCATTTTGCTCTTTAGTGTATAATCTCAATTCTGACCCATTTATATGTGGATTTTAAAGTCTTAGAATATTGCCCTTGGGCTTCGCTGGTGGTACAGCGGTTAAGAATCCGCCTGCCAATGCAGGGGACATGGGTTCGAGCCCTGGTCCATGAAAATCCCACGTGCCGCAGAGCAACTAAGCCCATGCACCACAACTACTGAGTCTACGCTCTAGAACCTGCAAGCCACAACTACTGAAGCCTGTGCTCTGCAACAAGAGAAGCCACTGCAACAAGAATCCCATGCACTGCAACAAAGAGTCGCTCCTGCTGGCCGCAACTAGAGAAAGCCCGCACACAGCAACGAAGACCCAAAGCAGCCATAAATAAATGAATGAATGAATGAATGAATAAAAAAAAGAGTACTGCACCTGTGCTTGATCTTCTAATTTCTGATACTTATTTTGCAAGTTCCAGCAATTCCTGATGAGAAACCTCATTCTAAGTTGGCTTCTCCATTCACATTAATAGTCAGCATTTATCAAATGTTTCCTCTAAACAAATATTGTGACTTTGCCTTTGCCTACAGTTGAATCAAACAGAAAAACTTTACACTGAGCTTCGAGACAGATAGTTTTAATCATCCTAGTGTAAGTAAAATCAAATGGTTTAGAAATATAAAGGGGGGAGAAATTAATTCCAACTGAAAGGATATGGCTCATTTATCTTTGATTTCAGGGAAAAGAGACAATTTTCCTTGGTTTTTAAAAAAATCTTTTTTTTTTAATACTTTAAATCTTTAAACACTTTACTTTTTTTCTTCTTCCTTTTTTTTCTTTTTTTTTTCTTTTGTTTTTTCTTGGCCACATTGTGCAGCTTGTGGGATCTTAGTTCCCTGACCAGGTGTTGAACCTGGACCCCGGCAGTGAAAGCTCCGGGTCCTAACCACTAGACAGCCAGAGAATTCCCTAAACTCTTTACTTTTAAAGTAGTTTATAGGGACTTCCCTGGCGGTCCAGTGGTTAAGACTCTGCACTTCCACTGCAGAAAGCACTTGTTCAGTTCCTGGTCGGGGAACCAAGATCCCACATGCTGCATGGTGTGGCCCAAAAACATTAAAAAAAAAAAAAAAATTACAGTAGTTTATAATTGATAGAACTTTGTTCTGTTTAGTTCCATGTGCTGATTGCTCATGTATTTATATTCTAAGTCTGTCGGCTTTCCACTGCATGGTAAAGCATATTTTATTTAGGGAAGGAAAAAGCAATTTAAAACAGATTTGTCAACCTGTGAGTAAATCAATATTGTGTGTGTTGTGGTTAAAAAAAAAAAAAAAAAGAATTTCAGATAGCACAGAATCCAAAATAAAGGTCTCTCTTGCCATGACTTCTTACATACCGCTTGCTATCTAGAAGTGTAACCACTGTTATGAATTGTAATTTAACTGTATTTATCACTAATGCCTGACTTTTATTAATGAATCATTCTTTTCTGCATATAAAGACTATTTATGTAGAACCTCCCTAGTGCAGTCATTTCATTTGAGATGCAGTTTGTTTTTTGTATACATATAAATTGACTTATTATGTGCTTTTCTTTTTCTTTAGGATCCCAAACTTCTGAACAGGAGCTCTTTCTAGACACCAAGATATTTGAAAAAGGTTTGTAATTGTAACTGTATTTTGAATCTTAGAAATATTATCCTCTGTTAGTGATACAAACCCATAAAGTATTAGCATCCTTGGATTTAATATTTGCAATTTTAGCTGTTTGTAGGGGGCATCAGACATCTATGATTTTGTGCTGATTTGTAAAGAGACTAATAAAAGCTACCTCAGATATTGGTTTTAAGGATTAATTGAAATAATGCTCTAAAGTGTGTACCAAGAATATAAATCTAGTTCTGTGATAACGGTGAACAAGTTACTTCATTCTTGAGTGTACCTATGGAATTGTCCAGCAACCATACCTGACTTTTTGGTATTTAGCGTTTCAGAGAGGTTTCTGAGTATGTCATGTGTATTATCTCATTTTGAGGGCTTGTTTTTCTGTATATTTCAGACCAAGGAAGTACTTACAGTGGTGATCTTGAATCAGAGGCAGTATCTACTCCACATAGCTGGGAGGAAGAATTAAATCATTATGCCTTAAAGTCAAATACTGTGCAAGAGGCTGATTTAGAAGTGAAGCAGTTCTCAAAAGGGGAAACTGAACAGGATCTGGAAGCAGATTTTCCATCAGGTTTGTGCAGTGTAACCTGTCTGTTCAAAGTCCTTTATTAGAAGATTCGTACAACTCTGAATTGGCATAATGAAGCAGTTATAATGTATGATAACTATCTAGGGCACAAATGGTCCCTGCCTTTGAAGGTATTAATTCATACCATATTGTTCTTTATAAGGGGTTAATTTGTTTTTGTTGTTGTTGTTTTTAAGTTTCCCACAGTAATCATATAGGGGTTTTCTTGATTGTTAATAAAGTTTTGGGGTTTTTTTTTGCGGTACACCGGCCTCTCACTGTTGCGGCCTCTCCCGTTGCGGAGCACAGGCTCCGGACGCGCAGGCTCAGTGGCCATGGCTCACGGGCCTAGCCGCTCCGCGGCATGTGGGATCTTACCAGACCGGGGCATGGACCCGTGTCCCCTGCATCGGCAGGTGGATTCTCAACCACTGCGCCAATAGGGAAGGCCCCCCCCCCCACCTTTTCTTTTTTTTTGCGAGATAATAAAGTTTTTATACATGCCATATCTCCTTGTTTTCTTATAAGTAAAGTCCATATTTTATCATAAACAAAATAATGAATATAGTGATGATTACCTGATATTTCCTCCTTCACCCTAAGTGTTTATTTAAGTCTGTGAGTGATTTATCTCACATTATGCTTTCTCTTGGATATCATAGAATCCTTTGACCCACTGAATAAAGGACAGGGAATCCAGGCACGTTCCCGAACAAGAAGACGACACAGAGATGGCTTCCCTCAGCCCAGACGAAGAGTAAGCAGTAACTTAATTTTTCTAGCATTTTCTTTTCTTTGTTGTTTTCCAACCTTGTATTTTTGTCCTTTTGTTTTTGTTTTTTTGAAGTCAAAAACCATATGTTTTATTTTATAATTCTTCTGGAGGGACTTTTTATTTTGTTTCTATAATCAAAGGATTTTTCTGTTAGTTTTTTATAATCATTGTTAAACACTTTCCTCTTCTTTTTTTTTTTTTTTGGCGGTACGCGGGCCTCTCACTGTTGTGGCCTCTCCCGTTGCGGAGCACAGGCTCCAGATGCGCAGGCTCAGCAGCCATGGCTCACGGGCTCAGCCGCTCCGCAGTATGTGGGATCTTCCCGGATTAGGGCATGAACCCGTGTCCTCTGCATCGGCAGGTGGACTCTCAACCACTGTGCCACCAGGGAAGCCCTGCACACTTTTTTTTTTTTAAACTGGGTTAGTTGTCATCTTACTGAGTTGTGATTTTTATTATGGATATAATTCTTTTATCAAATATGACTTTTCCTCCTATTCTGTGACTACATTTTTATTTTCTTAATAGTGAAAAACAACTTTTTCCCTATTTCCATGGTTCATTTATTTATTTTCTTCCAGTTTTATTGAGATATAATTGACATAACAGCACTAAGTTTAAGGTGTAGAGCATAATGATTTGACTTACATACATTGTGAAATGAATACCACAATAAGATTGTAAACATTCATCATCTCATATAGATAAAAAATTAAAGAAACTAAAAAAATTTTTTTTCTTACTATGAGAACTCTTAGGATTTACTCTCTTCACAACTTGCATATATAGCACAGAGCAGTGTTCATTATATATATCATGTCGCACATTATACCCCTAGTACTTACTTAAACTGGAAATTTACACCTTTTGACTACCTTCACCCAGTCTTCCTCCCGCTACTCCCTGCTTCTGGTAGCCACAAATCTGATCTCTTTTTCTAAAAATTTGTTTGTTTTTGAAATATAATTGACCTACAATACTTTGTTAGTTCTTGGAGCACAACATACTGATTCAACATTTCTACATATTTCAAAATGTTCACTAGGATAAGTCTAGTTACAGTATGTCAACATACAAAGATATTACATAATTATAATTGTGTGATTGTATTCCCCACACTGTACATTTCATAACATAACCGTGACTCATTTACTTTGTGACTGGAAGTTTGTACCTCTTAATCTCCCTCACCTATGTCTCTCATCTCCCCAACCCCCTCCCCTGTGAGAACCACTTGTTTATTCTCTGTATCTATAATTCTGTTTCTGTTTAATTATGTTTGTTCATTTGTTTTTTAGATTCCAGATATAAATGAAATCATATAGTATTTGTCTTTCTCTGTCTGATTTGTTTCACTTACCGTAATACCCTCTAGGTCCATCCCTGCTGTCACAAATGGCAAGATTTCATTCTTGTTTGTGGTTGAGTAATAATTCCATTGTATGTAACTGTGTGTGTGTGTGTGTGTGTGTACCACATCTTCTTTATTCATTCATCTAGGACACTTAGGTTGTTTCCATATCTTGGCTGCTGTCAGTAATGCTGCAGTAGACTTAAGGGTGCATATATATCTTTTTGAATCAGTGTTTTTGTTTTCTTTGGGTAAAAAATACCCAGAAGTGGAATTGCTGGATCAAATGGTAGTTCTATGTTTAATTTTTGAGGAAGCGCCATACTGTTTTCCACAATGGCTGCACCAATTTACATTCTCACCAACAGTGCATGAGTGTTCCCCCTTTTACACATCGTCGCCAACACTTGATATCTCTTGTCACTTTCATTGTAGTCATTCTGACAGGTGTGAAGTGATATTTCATTGTGGTTTTGACTTGCATTTCCCTGATGATTAGTGATGTGGAGCATCTTTCCGTGTGTCTGTTGGCAATCTGTATGTCCCTTTTGGGAAAATGGCTCTTCAGATCCTCTGCCCATTTTTTAATTCCATTTTTTGTTTGTTTGTTTGTTTGTTGGATATTGAGTTATTTATACATTTTGGATATTAACCTCTTTCCAGATATATAATTTGGAAGTATCCTTTCCCATTCAGTAGGTTGCCTTTACATTTTGTTGAGGGTTTCCTTTGCTATGCAAAATCTTTTTAGTTTGATGTGGTCCCATTTGTTTATTTTTGCTTTGGTTGTCTTTACCTGAGGGAACAGACCCAAAAAATATTACTAAAACTGATGTCACAGTTTCCTGCCTATGTTTTCCTCTAGGACTTTCATAGTCTCAGGTCTTACATTTAAGTCTTTAATCCATTTTCAGTTTAATTTTGTATATGGTATGAAAAAGTGGTCCAGTTTCATTCTTTTCCATGTAGCTGTCCACTTTTCCCAACGCCATTTACTGAAGAGTCAGTCTTTTCTTCATTGTACAATATAGTCTTGCCTCTTTTGTCATAGATTAATTGACCATATAAGCATAGGTTTGTCTGGGCTGTCTGTTCTGTTCCATTGATCTGTCTGTATGTTTTTGTGCCACTACCATACTGTTTTGCTTACTGTAGTTTTTAGCATAGTTTGAAATCAGGGAGTATGATACCTCTAGCTTTGTTCTCCTTTCTCAAGATTGTTTTGGCTATTCTGGATGTTTTATGTTTCCTAATGAATTTTAGAATTATTCTAGTTCTGTGAAAAATGCCATTGGTATTTTGATTTTATTGCATTGAATCTGTAGTTTGCCTTGGGTAGTGTGGTTATTTTGACAATATTCTTCTAATTCATGAGAATGGTATATTTTTCCATTTGTTTGTTTAATCTTCAGTTTCCTTCATCAGTGTCTTAATAGTTTTCTGAGTCGGGTCTTTTACCTCCTTTGTTAGATTTATTCCTAGGTATTTTATTCTTTTTGATGCAATTATAAACAGGATTGTTTTTAAAATTTCTCTGACAGTTTGTTGTTAGTTTATAGAAATGCAACAGATTTTGTATATTTTGTATTGTGCAACTTTACTGAATTCATTGGTGAGTTCTCATAACTTTTTGTTGGTGTCTTTAGGATTTTCTATGTATAGTATGGTGTTATCTGCAAACAGTGACAGTTTTCTTCCTTTCCAGTTTGGATTCCTTTTATTTCTTTTTCTTCTCTGATTGCTGTGGCTGGGACTTCCAATACCATGTTGAATAAAAGTGGCAGAATGGGCATCCTTGTCTTATTCCTGATCTTAGAGGAAATTGTTTCAGTTTTTCATCATTCAATATGATGTTAGCTGTGGGTCTGTTATATATGGCCTTTATTACATTGGGGTATGTTCCCACTATAGCCATTTTGTGGAGAATTTTTATCATAAATGAATGTTGAATTTTGTCAAAGGCTTTTTTTGCATCTGTTGAGATGATCATATGACTTTTATTCTTCAGTTTGTTAATGTGGTGTATCACATTGGTTTGCAAATACCAAATTATTCTTTGCATCCCTGGAATAAATCCCACTTGCTCATGGTGTGTGATCCTTGTAATGTATTGTTGAATTTGGTATGCTGATATTTTGTTGAGGATTTTTGTATGTATGTTCATCAGTGATATTGGCCTGTAATTGTCTTCTTTTATGGTCATCTGCTTTTGGTATCAGGGTGATACTGGCCTCGTAGAATGAATTCGTAAGTGTTGCTTCCTCTGCTATTTTTTGTAATAGTTTAGAAGGATAGGTTTTAACTCTTCTCTAAATGTTTGGTCAACTTCATCTGTGAAGCTGTCTGGTCCTAGACTTTTGTTTGTTGGGAGTTATATGATTACTGATTCAATTTCATTACCAATAATTGGTCTGTTCATATTTTCTATGTATTTCTGGGTCAGTCTTAGGAGAGTGTACATTTCTAAAATTTTTCCATTTCTTCTAGGTGGTTGTTTTGGTGTATAATTGTTCATAGTAATCTCTTAAGATCCTTTATAACTTCTGTCTTCTTATTTTTTTTTTAAATTTATTTGTACCTTTCTTTTTTCCTGATGAATCTGGCTGAAGGTTTATCCACTTTGCTTATCTTTTAAAAAGATCAGCTCTTGGTTTCATTGATCTTTTCTATTGCTTTTTAGTCTCTAGTTTATTTTTGCTCTGATCTTTATGATTTCTTTCCTTTACCAACTTTCGGTTTTATTTTTCTTTTTCTAGTTCCCTTAGGGTATAAGGTTAGGTTGTTTATTTGAGATTTTTCTTGTTTCCTTAAGTAGGCTTGTCACTATAAACTTACCTCTTAGAACTGCTTTTGCTGTATCCCATAGATTTTGGATAATTGTGTTCATTTTCATTGGTCTCCAGGTATATCTTGATTTCCTCTTTAATTTCTTTGGTGACCCATTGGTTGTTTAATAACATATTGTTTAGTCTTCTGTGCTGTGTGTTTTTTTACAGTTTTTTTGTGTATTTGGTTTCTAGTCTCATAGCATTGTGGTTGGAAAAGATGCTTGATATGATTTTACTTTTCTTAAATTTACTGAGACTTGTTTTGTGGCCTAGCAAGTGATCTAGAGGATGTTCCATGTGAACTTGAAAAGAATGTGTGTTCTGCTGCTTTTGGGTGAAATATTACATATACACACACACACACACACACACACACACACACACATACACACACACACAAACATATGTATGTGTGTGTGTTTATTCTGTATATAGCTATTAAATCCATCTCTTGTAATGTGTCATTTATAGCCGGTGTTTCCTTACTTACTTTCCTTATTTATCTCTGTCCATTGATGTAAGCCAGGTTTTAAAGTCCCCTACTCTTGTTGTGTTACTGTCCATTTCTCCCTTTATATCTGTCAATGTTTGCTTTATGTATTTAGGTGCACCTTTCCTATCCTCTCACATTCAGTCTTTGTGTGCCTTTAGATTTGATGTGAGTCTCTTTTAAGGCAGCATTGTGGGTCTTGTTTCTGTATCCATTTAGCCACCCTATGTCTTTTTATTGGAGCATTTAGTCCATTTACATGTAAAGTAATTATTGATAGGTATGTACTTATTGCCATTTTGTTAATTGCTTTGTGGTTGTTTTTGTAGCTCTTTTTTGTTCCTCATTGTTTTGCTCTCATCCCCTGTGATTTGATGGCTATCTTTAGTGTTATTTTGGGGTTCCTTTCTCTTTTTTGTGTGTGTATCTATTACTGATTTTTGGTTTGTTGTTACCATGAGGTTTATGTATACCAGTCTATTTATGTTTATACATGATTATTTTAAGTGCTGATCTCTTAATTTTGAATACATGTTACCAACCCTGAATTTTTACCCTCCCCACATTTAATGTTTCTGACATCATATTTTACGTTTTTTGGTTTGTATATTCATTACTACTTATTATGGATATAGATAATTTTACTACTTTTGTCTTAATCTTTCTAGTAGATAGTACTGATCTACTATCTTTACTGTATGTTTGTCTTTACCAGTGAAATTTTTCCTTTTTTAATTTTCATTTTTCTAGTTGTTACTTTTTCTTTTCTGCTTAGAGAATTCCCTTTAACATTTCTTATAAAGCTGGTTTTGTTATACTGAATTATTTTAGCTTTGCTTGTCTGTAAAAAACTCTTAATCTCTCTATCAAATCTGAATGAAAGGCTTGCTGGGTATAGTATTCTTTGTTGTAGGTTTTTTCCCTTTCATCACTTTACATACATGGTGCCAGTCCCTTCTGGCCTACAGAATTTCTGCTGAAAAGTCAGCTGATAGCCTTATGGGATTTTCCTTTAATGTAACTAGTTGCTTTTCCTTTGATGCTTTTAGATTCTGTCTTTATCCTTAATGTTTGCTATTTTAATTATAATGTGTCTTTGAGCAGAAATCTTTGGATTGAGTCTGTTTGGGACTTTCTGTACTTCTTGGACTTGGATGTCTGGTTCCTTTCCCAGATTAGGGTCATTTTCAGTTATTATGTCTTCAAATATGTCCTCTGCTCCTTCCGTGCTCTCTTCTTCCAGGACCTCTGCAATGCAAATGTTGGTACACTTAAAGGTGTCTCAGAGTTCTCTTGAACTGTCCTCATTTTTTAAAATTCTTTTTCTTTTTTCTCTTCAGTTTGAGTGATTTTGACTACACTGTCTTCCAGTTTGCTGATCTGTTCCTCTGTATCAGCTAACCTACTGTTAATTCCTTTTATTTCAATTATTGTATTTTTTGGCTCTGTTTGCTTCTTCATTATATTTTCTAACTCTTTGTTAGAAACTTCTAACCTCTCACTGTGTTCATTCTTCTCCTGAGTTCTTTGAGCATCTTTACAGTCATTACCTTGCAGTCTTATTGGGTAGAATGCTTCCTTTGGAACATATTCCTCTGTTGCCTTATTTTGCCTAGTTCTTTGTTTTTATTTCTGTGTATTTCATAGGTTTGTTCCGTTTACCAATCTTAGATAAGTGACCTTATGTAAGAGACATTCTACGGGGCTGAGCAGCAGACTCCCCTCTAGTCACCAGAGCTGTATGCTCTAGGGGTGCCCTGTATATGACTGCATGGGCCCTTATGACAAGGTGACTACTGTGGGCGTTCTGGTAAGCGTGGTCAGCATGGCTGACTACTGTGGGTGTGCCTGGACCAGAAAGTCCAAGACTGGTTTTTTTTTTTTTTTTTCACAGAGGGAATGGCATTTGAGCTTTGTATTATGGTACAGTGATTAAGAGTCAAGTTTTTTTTTTTTTTTACATCTTTATTGGGGTATAATTGCTTTACAATGGTGTGTTAGTTTCTGCTTTATAACAGAGTGAGTCAGTTATACATATATATATGTTCCCATATCTCTTCCCTCTTTGTCTTCCAAGACTGGTTGATTGCCAGACCCTGCCTAATGCAGAGGCCTCCGACTTGGTGTGGTTGGCTGCAGCCTGGGGAGTTCTGGTCCTGGTGCTGGCCCACTGATGGGCAGGGCCAGGTCATGAGGCAGCTGGCTGCAGAGCCCTGAGGAGTTCCCAGGCTAGTGCTGTCCTGCTGGTGGGGGGGGACTGGGTGGAGGGTGGGTGTTCTCAGCCTGGTTTTGACCCACTGGGTTACAGCTGGGTCCTGACCCAGGTGGCTACAGGGCTGCGGTATACCCAGGAGCTACTGTCTGCTCTCTAGTGGGCAGGGCCAGGGCTCATGGGATCCCAGGGCTGGTGCCAACCAGTGGTGGGTGAGGCTGTATCCTGGGACTAGTTCTGTTCCATTGGTGCACAGAGCTGGGTCCCAGGGTCTCTGGCTGGGGGGCCTGGTTCCTGAAGCTGGTATTGGCTTGTGGATGTATTGGTCTAGGTCCCATGGTATCCTGGGGCTAGTGTTGGTCCACTGGTGGGAAGAGCCTGCTCCTGAGGATCTCTGGCTGTGGGGCCCTGGTGATCCTAGAGTTGGTGTCAGCCTGCTAGTGGGCAAGGCCAGGGCCCAGGAGGTCCTAGGACTAGTGCCTACCCACTGGTGGGCAGAGCCTTGTTCAGGGTGGCCGGGGGCTCATGGGAGCCTAAGGCAGCAGACTTGCTGGTGTTTGGGGCTGTGTCCCCACCTGGCTAGCTTCTTGGCCTCAAGCGTCCCAGGATTGTTGGCAACTGGCTGGTGGGCAGGCTGGCTCTAGTTCTCATTTAACTTAGTGGGAAGAGTCCAAAATGGTGCTTGCTAGCAGCAGTGTTCTCATTGTAGAGTGAGCTCCCCAAAATGGCTACCACCAGCATCTATGTCCCCAGGGTGAGTCCCAGTTTCCTCTTGACTCTCTGGGAGGCTCTCTAAAATCAAGTGGGTCTGACCCAGTCTCCTTTCAAATTACTGCTTTTGCCCTGGGTCTCAGATCATGTGAAATTTTGTGTGTAACCTTTGAGAGTGGGAGTCTCTTGTTTCCTGCAGCCCTCTGGCTCTCCTGAAAACAAGCCCCGCTGGCCTTCAAAACCAAGTGTTCTGGAGGTTTATCTTCCCAGTGCAGGAGCCCTGGACTGGGGAGCCCTATATGGGGCTCAGACCTCTCACTTCTTGGGGAGAACATCTCCAATTGTGATTATCTTCCCATTTGTGTGTCATCTAACCTGGTGGTGTGGGTCTTGATTATACCATGTCTCTGCCCCTTTCTACCCATCTTGTAGTTCCTTCTTTATATCTTTAGCTGTAAAAGATCTTTTCTGCTAGTCTTCAGGTCATTTTTATGGAAAGTTGCTCTGTACATAGTAATAATTTTGGTGTGCCCATGAGAGGTGGGGAGCTCAGGGTCTTCCTACTCTGCCATCTTGGTCACCCACACTAGGACAGAACTTTTTACTTTTGAGAAGTCCACTTTATCAGTTTTTATTCTTTTATAATTTGTGTTTTTTATTATCCCATCTAAAAATCTTTGCTTAACTTAACTATGGTAATTAAGATTTTCTCTTACATTTTCTCCTAGTTTTATAATTTTCTTTTATGTTTTCTGTGATCCATTTTGAGATAATTTTTATGTATAAGTTAAGGCATCACATTTTATTTTTTTGTGTGTATGGATATAGTTGTTCCAGTACCACTTTTGTAAATGCTGTCTTTTCCCCTTCAGTTACATTGGCACTTTTGTTAAAGTCAACTGACCATATATGTCTTGGTCTGTTTCTGAAACTATTCTGTTCCATTGATACACATGTCTATTTTTATACCAGTACCAACTGACTTGATTAATGTAGCTTTACAGTGAGTCTTGAAATAGGAGTGTAGGTCTTCCATCTTTGTTCATCTTTTTCAAAGGTTTTATTTGAATTTCCATATACATTTTAGAATCAGCTTGTCAATTTCTACAAAAAAGTCTGCTGAAATTTTGATTGGGGCTGTTCTTAATCCATGGATCAATTTGCAGAGAATTGCCATCCTAGCAACTTTGAGCCATCCAATCCATAAAGATGGTATCTTTCACCTTTATTCAGATTATCTCCCAACAGTGTTTTGTATTTTTCATTTTACAAGTCTTATACTTTGTCAGATTTATCTAATAAGTATTTTAATATATTTTTGATCCTGTTGTGAATAGCGTTATTTTTAAATTTCCTTTTCTAGTGTTCTTCATTGACATAGAAATAGAGATGGTTTTGTATATTGATTTTATATACGGTGACTTTGCTCAACTGAAATCCTTAGGATTTTCTACCTACACAATCATATTATCTGTAAATAAAGGCAGTTTCACTTTTTCCTTTACAATCTTAGTGCATTTTCTTTCTTTTTTTGATTTATTGCATTAACAAGGATCTTTAGTACAATGTTTAATATAAGTAATGAGTGCAGACCTTCATGCCTCTTCCCAATTTTAGGGAAGTGTTCAGCCTTACAATATTGAGTATGATGTTACCAATATGTTTCTCATAGATGACTTCTATCAAGTTCAGGAAGTTCTCTTCTATTTCTAATTGCTCAGAGTGTTTTTAATTGTGTTTTGAACTTTGTCAGGTGATCTCTTGAGATGATCATCTGGTTTTTCTTTTCTGAGTCTTTTAAAGTGGTGAAATACATTAATTTTTTAAATTATAAACTAACCTTGCATTTATGGGATGAGCACTACTTTCTTTTGATGTTTTTATTCTTCTGTACGTTGCTGGATTCAGTTTGCTAATATTTGTTAAGGTTTTAAGTGTCTCAGTTTAAAAGAGCTATTGATCTGTTTTCTTGTGATGACTTTATCTGGCCTTGCTGTCAGGATAATAGTGACGTAAGTGAGTTAGAGTTCCTCCTCTTCTGTTTTCTGAAATACAGTTTATATAATTACTTTAATTCTTGGGTAGACTTCAACAGTGAAGCCATCTGGGTCTGGATTTTTTTTTATGGGAAGGTTTTAAAATATGAATTGAATTTCTCTAGCTACTTAGGTTATCTATTTCTTCTAGAGCAAGCTTTGTTAGTTTGTGTCTTTCAAGAAATTTGTTCAATTTATCTAAGCTGTCTAGTTTATTGTCATAATGACGTTCACAGTTTTATTATTTTTATATGTGTGGGGTCAGGTGTTGATAATTTGTGTCTTTTTTCTTTTACCCCTGATCATTCTAGCTAGAGATTTATCAGTTTTTTTTAACCTTCTAAAAGTACCAGCTCTTCATTTTATTGATTTTTCCTTTATCTTTTCTTTTTATTGATTTTTGCTCTTCTTTTTATTATTTCCTTACTTTGGGTTTTAATGAAGTCTTTTTTCTAGTTTCTTAACATAGAGGCTAGATTATTGATTTTAGACTTCTTTCACTTCTCATAGAAGCATTTTAATACTGTAAATGCCCTTATAAGCACTGCTTTAGCACTATTACATAAAGTTTGATACATTTTGTTTTCATTTTTACTTAAGTTCAAAATATTCTCTAATCGCATTTGTGGTTTCTTAACATGTGTTGTTTAATTTCTGAGTTTTAAGGATTTTTCTAACACTATTTCATTACTGATTTCTAGCTGAATTCCATTGTAGTTAGAGAATTTATTGAGGCTTCTTTAGAGCCATCTATTCATATGTTCCATTAAATAGACCTGAGTGGTAATAACTGCTATTCATACCTCATTGGGTGTGTCCAGCATCCGGAACATAGTAAATACCCAAATGTTAATGATTATTAAAATATTACCTTCTACACTTCAATTTTCCCTTTTTTTCTTTTCTCATATGGATTGGATTAGATGACTTCTAAAGCTCTTTCTAGCTCTAAGAACTCTGAATCTTTAGGATCTAATACTAAATTGCATTTTCTGTAAATTTATGCCCATTCTGTCATTGAGAATCCCAATTCTTAAAGCTCTGAAACTAAATTTTATATTCTGTAAATTTTTGGAATTCTTACAGGGACGGAAGAAGTCTATAGTGTCTGTGGAGCCCAGGAGTCTTATTCAAGGAGCCTTTCAAGGGTGCTCAGTGTCTGGGATGACACTGAAATACATGTATGGGGTAAATGCCTGGAAGAACTGGGTTCAGTGGAAAAATGCCAAGGAAGAGCAGGGGGATCTGAAATGTGGTAAATACACGGCATGAATTTGTGTCTTGATTTAGGGGGTGGGAGGAATACAGATAAAGTCATAAATCTACTCAGAAGGGATAAATAGTAGGTCAGAAATCCCATAAAACTTTGATTTTGGCTTTACTTAATTTTTTTCCCCATCTTTATTTATTCTCATTAATTTTTGTTTCTTTGTCAGGAGTTGAACATGCCTCATCTAGCCCATGTTCTGACCCTTTAGGAAGTGCTCAAGACCATGCACTCTCTCAAGAATCTTCAGAGCCAGACTGTAGAGGTAAAATTTCTCTCCTTGTGATCTGAATTGCTTGTAATATCATTGTTGATTTTAAATTTGTAAATGGAATATTTAAAATTATTTAAAATTTGAAGTTTATGTTTAAAAAGAGAAATTAATATCCACTCCCAATTTTAAAGAGCTTGTTATAAAGGTAAGGTTGTATCTTCTGATCATGAGTTTCTTGTGCAAATATAAGGAATTTTGTTTCTTTTTCTAACACTATGCAAGTAACTCAAATCTGTCTTCTTGAGCCCTATATTTGTAGACTAACCAGTGTGGAACCCAGTGTAACACTTTTTTTTTGTTGTTGTTGTTAAGAAGAATGCCTGGAAAAGCCTTGCTGTTACTGTAGGAATTTTTCCTGTCAGGGAGCTGTATATGATTGACCATGATTGCAGGTTTCATTTTTGGTGCCAAGAACTTTGGAACCCAATAAACAGTTCAAATAGAGCAACACTGTATAATTTTAGAACCCTAGTCATTAGCTTTCTTTTTTCCCTGGTCGTTCTATTCTAAACTTTGTTTTCAGTTTGTATTTTGCTTTTTTATTATCTGTGTTTTATATAAGATACTTATACAATCTTTGTGGGATGAGATGGGGCAGGAATGAATATGTACTTGTAACTAGATTTTTTTGTCCCTTTCCAACTATATCTTCTCTCTAATACCTGGGTGATTGCATGCACTCTTGGCTTTGCCTCAGTCTACCCTCATTATTGGAGCAGTTAGTTGCTGCTGTGGTCTGTGACTGACTCATTGAGTTCCCACAGATCAAGAATAATCTCTGTGCTCCAGAGTGATATAAATATACTCTTGTTATGGGGGTTTACTAGGCCTTTCACCTTCCAGTTTGAGCCACAACATTTTTAAGAAAGAAGGACGGGTAGGGACTTCGCTGGTGGTCCAGTAGTTAAGACTCTGTTCTCCCAAAGCAGGGGGCACAGGTTCAGTCCCCTGTTGGGGAACTAAGATCCTGCATGCCGCACAGCGTGGCCAAAAAATAAACAAACAAAACAGTGGATATGTAAGTCAACTGTACTTCAATTTAAAAAAAATAGGGGCTTCCCCTGTGGCGCAGTGGTTGAGAGTCCGCCTGCCAATACAGGAGACACGGG
>NW_006780610.1:5899766-5903958 GCF_000442215.2 Lipotes vexillifer | reverse complement strand
GAGCCTGTGCGTCCGGAGCCTGTGCTCCGCAACGGGAGAGGCCACGACAGTGAGAGGCCCGCATACCAAAAAAATAAAAATAAAAATAAATTAAAAAAATAAAAATTTAAAAAGAAAGAAAAAAGGAGGGGTAGTGAAAATGGAGAAGTAATATTGTATTAGACCACCAAGCCTAAATGCAATAGCCACAGGGGATGCCTACTCATTTCCGCTACTCATTCATCCAAAAAAAATACTTACTGAATATACCTGTCATGTATCAGACATGGTTGTAGGCACTCAGGTGAAAAGATCAGACATGGTCCTTGCCCTCATGAATCACCTATTTCAATTTGCAAAACCAACTCAGGGGAGCTCAAGCGTATCTTTGGAAACATGCAGTGTTTTCTAAATGCAGAAAAGCAGTAACTAGAAAGAGTGTTTCAACTCATCCCACAGTGTGGACCAGTCTGTTGCAAGTCAAATTAGATAACTCTCCTGCCTAAAACTCATTCATTTCTTAGTTGTCTTCAAACTCTTAATGTAATATATGAGGCTTACCATGATCTGCCTGCATCTGCCCTCTTTTCTTTTCTGCTGTTTACCTGAGTCCCCTGAACCTTTTCACTTTTGTGGTTGAGCACATACTATATTTTCTGGCATTTTCAAAGGCATGAAGTTATATGTTACTTAAAGTGTTCCTTATTCAAATAAATATGACTTTAAAGAAAGTTAAACAGCATTCTTTTTTGCAGATATCTCCAGAGCCTTTAATATGTTAAAAAACATTGTGAATTCTTTAGAGGCAGGTATAACATACTGCTGTTTTCCAAATTTATCAGATCTTAGAAACCCAGTTTTCTTGAGCTCTCACATGATTAGTATTTTGTGGAGTATACTTCGGGAAATCTTTTTATATCCTCAAATTGGAATTCTTTATCCACTTGTTTAATTCTTCTCCACCTTTCACATCTCCCAGAATCTAACATGACCCTTCCCTGTCTATTAGATGGCCCTTATTTTTTTTCATAGAATTTTATTTAGATAAAACCCCTGTCGTAGCACCCTATTACGTCATATGTGCTTCACTGTCTTTATTTCTTTACCTAAAAAAGCCTTGAGATCAGGATCTGTCTTTAATCCATGTATTCACCGTGTACACCACAATACCTGGGGCAGTGTAGTCAGTGTTTATGCAGTGAATTGAGTAATGTTATTATTTTTCTATAAGTTAGTATTTCAGATGTTTTCTACCTTTCCACAGTCCGCTCTATCAAGCTGAAGGAAGATATTCTGTCCTGCACTTTTGCTGAGTTGAGTTTAGGCTTATGCCAGTTTATTCAAGAAGTGCGGAGACCAAATGGTGAAAAGTATGATCCAGACAGTATCTTATACTTGTGCCTTGGAATTCAGCAGGTATGAAATTCAATAATTGTTACGAAATCTATTGCATTTTTAATAATTCTGATAGAACTTGTGAATTAAGCTGAAAACTTATAGTGTATATTGTTTGTTTGGTATTACTCGTATACTCTCTTCTTAATGAACTACTGACCCTGATTTAAAAGTCTTGGTCATATAAGCCTTTTATAAGTTAAACTGAGACTGTTAGAATAAGAGAAATTGAGGTCGGTGCATTTTATTGGTAAATGCACAAAAAAGGCATAAATAGCAGTTCACAAAAGAAGTGACATAGGTGATTTGACATAGGTGACAGAAGACATGTCAAAAATCATTTGACTAAATATGCATGTGTTTGTTTTGGACTCTCAGTTTTTAATACATTGGTTTATGGCTATTCTTATGGTAGTGCTCACTATTTTGATTACTGTAGGTTTGTAGTAAGTTTTGAAATTGGGAAGTGTGATTCCTCAAGATTCTTTTGGCTATTCGAGGTTCCTTGCAATTTCATATCAATTTTAGGATCAACTTTTCCATTTCTTCAAAAAATAAAAACTAAACCATTGGGATTTTGATAGGATTGTATTGAATCTGTAGATTGCTTTGGGGAATATGGCTGTTTCAACAATTTTGTCTTTAGATCCATGAGTACAAGATGTTTTTCCTAGGTGTTCTTTAATTTCAGCAGTTTTATGTAGTTTTAAGTGTGTAAGTCACATACCTCTTTTGTTAAATTTATTCTTAAGTATTCTATCTGATGCTGTCGTAAATGGAATTTTCTTAATTTTCTCTTTGGATTGTTTATTACAACTGATTTTGTGTTGCTTATACTCTGCAGCTTTACTAAGTTCATTTACTAGCTCTAATAACTAGTTTTCTTGTAGACACTTTAGAATTTTCTATATATAGGTTCATGTCACTGCATATAGAGATGGTTTTACTTCTTCCTTTCCTATTTCAATACTTTTTATTTCTCTTTCTCACCTGATTACTCTGGCTAGGATTTCCTGTACAATGTTCAGTAGAAGTGGCATTTTTATCTTGTTTCTGATCTAAGGGGGAAGTGATTTTTTTTAAACCCATGTATTTTATAGGTACTCATATTTGAGTAAATATACAAAACTCAATTCTGTGTATTCATAAAGGAAATGTTTTTTAAGATTGAAATAACTCCTGACTGTTACCAGTAGTTGCCTTTGTGTAGTAAGTTTGAGTATATCTTTCTTCCACCTTTTCTGTATTTTAAACTCTTTCCATAATGAGGATATAATATTTTTAAGTTGTGAAAATAACTTTATTAAAATAAAGAAGAAAATGAAGAATACTTTTTAACAACAAAACTGTAATCTGGCAAATAACGGTCATAAATTGCCTTTGAAGAGGCCTATAAAAATGCACGTTGAAATGGTGTGTAATTTTTATTAGCCGGAATAAATTTAAGTGGAAATAAAAATTTACTGCACGTCATACATAGATCAAAAAGCAGGAAACCAAGGTAGTCATAGATAAATAAGTTTAAAATACCTGATCTTAAAAACACTAGGGGCTTCCCTGGTGGCGCAGTGGTTGAGAGTCCGCCTGCCAATGCAGGGTACACGGGTTCGTGCCCCAGTCCGGGAAGATCCCACATGCTGCGGAGCGGCTGGGCCCGTGAGCCATGGCTGCTGAGCCTGCGCGTCCGGAGCCTGTGCTCCGCAACGGGAGAGGCCACAACAGTGAGAGGCCCGTGTATCACACACACACAAAAAAAAAACCCTGAAAGATTTTTAGCATATAATTATGCTACTTTGTGTTATTCTCTTGTTTCTCTTGTTCTGTTCACTGTATTTCTCTGAAGTGCTTGACTCTGACCTGATCTGCACTGTCAAAATATTTAACAGTAATTTACTCAAGCTGTTGCGTGTTTCCCATTCTGTGATGTGATTTTTTTTTTTTTTTTTTTTTTTTTTTTTGGGGCTGCGTTGGGTCTTTTTTTTTGTTGCTGCGCACGGGCTTTCTCTAGTTGTGGTGAGTGGGGGCTAGTCTTCATTGCAGTGTGTGGGTTTCTCATTGTGGTGGCGTCTCGTTGCAGAGCACAGGCTTTAGGCACGTGGACTCAGTAGTTGTGACTCACAGGCTCAGTAGTTGCGGCACACGGGCTTAGTTGCTCCGTGGCATGTGGGATCTTCCTGGACCAGGGCTTGAACCCATGTCCCCTGCATTGGCAGGTGGATTCTTAACCACTGTGCCACCAGGGAAGGCCCTGTGATATGATTCTTGATGGTTATAATTAGCATACTTTTAAGTCGTATAATTAGACTTGAACTTTTTGAAGGCTGGCTTGTGAGGCAGAGAGTTGAGAGCTGTGGTTAGAAGCCTCCAAATAAATAGTTTTAAATTTTGGATAGCCTCAGGTTATCTGACACTAGATAACTATATTATTTGCAGGAAGTCATCTTATAACTAGGCTAAAAAACAAACAAAAACTGCTGAGAGCGCACCTCAGACACTGAGAATTAGAAAAATGATTTGAGAAATTTGAATTAGGACCAATTTTTAGTATATCAGTTTTATTAACTAACTAAAAGGTACTTATTATAATTATTTTATACCATTCATGTTTTTAAAAGGCAATAGAAAACTTTACCTTACGAGCTCAGTGCTCGGGCTTCCCTGGTGGCGCAGTGGTTGAGAGTCCGCCTGCTGATGCAGGGGACACGGGTTTGTGCCCCGGTCCGGGAAGATCCCACGTGCCGCGGAGTGGCTGGGCCCGTCTGAGCCTGCGCGTCCGGAGCCTGTGCTCCGCAACGGGAGAGGCCACGGCAGTGAGAGG
>NW_006780610.1:5843955-5899538 GCF_000442215.2 Lipotes vexillifer | reverse complement strand
GGCCCGTGAGCCATGGCTGCTGAGCCTGCGCGTCCGGAGCCTGTGCTCCGCAATGGGAGAGGCCACAACAGTGAGAGGCCCGCGTACAAAAAAAAAAAAAAAAAAAAAGAAAAAAAGAAACAAGCTCAGTGCTCAAGATAATGTTAATTCATGTGAAAAGGATCTTTAGCTTAAATTCTGGTGTTTTAACTGTATCCTTAAAATGGTTCACAGTATTGTAAGGATAAAAACTAAGGGTAAACTATATTCCTAAAAATATTCTTTTTAAAAACTTGTGGGGTTTTTTGTATCAACGTATATGTTTCCATTTTTTTCTCTTGTAGTACCTGTTTGAAAATGGTAGAATAGATAACATTTTTACTGAGCCCTATTCCAGATTTATGATTGAACTTACCAAACTCTTGAAAATATGGGAACCTACAATACTTCCTAATGGTAGGATGATTATATTTTGATTCTTTTCATGATATGCCTTCTTAAATTGCTTGTTTTGTGATTCTCCTTTTATAAATTGTTCATTTTATATTTGTCTTGATTTATAACATATTTGGACTTTTGAGGAGAAAGTCTTTGGTTTATTATCAGTTATTTTAGTAAAACTATACCTTCCATACAGTACATGAATAGATACTAACTATTGAATATAAAAAACAACTGAAGGTTACATTTACTTTTTAGAAAGCATTTTTGATCTGGTAGTTTTGGTAAAGTTGTACATAGTATCAGTAGCTGGCACACATGCTACTTTTAGACTCTGTTAGCAATGGACCTTTTTCAATAGTTTATAAAAAGTACCCTGAACTGGTTGTTAAAGAGAGTTAAGTCTTCATCCTTGAATTGTCTGTGACCATATGTCTTTGGACAAGTCCCTAATTCACTCCTGGTCTCATGCTCCTTGGCTGTGAATGGAGAGGTTAAATGTGATGCCCAGAAATGTGTGCCCTTTCTGTTGGGCTGCAGGGCACCTTTGACGCATTATGAGCAGTGTGGTGGCATGATGCATTTAGCATTCAGAGAGGGGGCTAGAGACATAGATTTGCAAGTAATAAATCTGTGTTCATGGATAGTCTTCCAGGAATAGAATACAGAAGCAGCAACAAAGAGGATTGGGGAGAGAACGTTAGGAAAGACCTGTGTTTAAGGGGTATCATGAGGAAGGTGCATTTTAAGTATACTTATTTTAATTTTTCTGACCTCTGCTTTTCAAGAAAAATCCAGATAAGTTATCGTGAAGCAATCGCTCTTAATATAAATTTAAAATAAGAAGAGATAGGAGGGAGAGAGAGCTCTATCTGTCCTCTAAAGATATTAGACAAATAAAACTGAACCAGTTAACAGTAAACAGAATGATCTCAAACAGGAGTCTGCAAACTGCAGCTCATGGGCCAGATCAGGCCTGCTGCCTGTTTCTGTATAGTACATGAGCTAAAAATATTTTTTACATTTCTAAATAGTTGGGGAAAAAATTAAAGAAAAATATTTTGTGGCCTGTGAAAATTGAATGAAATTCAAATTTGTTTCTATAAATAAATTTTACAAATAGCCACACCTATTTGTTTATGTATTGTCTACACTTCCTTATCTTTTACCACAACAAAGTTGTTTTCAAAGCCCTCATGGCCCACAGTGCTTAATATGTTTACCATCTGGCTCTTCGCAGAAAAAGTTTACCAACCCCTGGTCTAAAATAACAATAGATTAAAACTGTTTCAGGGGAGTGCTCACAATGTCTGCTTCAGTGGAATCATCTGCCCTTTTCTTTGCAGTGCTTTTTCTATTTTTCTGTATGAGGAAGAGGGAGAAAGAGAGGAACAGTCTTTTCCTTAGTATCTTCCTGTCTGAGGATTAGAGAAATTACTTAGTCCCATTTAGCAGGAGCTTAGTACTGTTTCTTTTTCCCCTTTCTTCTGTTCAGGTTACATGTTCTCTCGCATTGAAGAAGAGCATTTGTGGGAGTGCAAACAGCTGGGCGCTTACTCACCAATCGTCCTCTTGAACACCCTCCTTTTCTTCAATACCAAATACTTTCAACTAAAGAATGTTACTGAGCACTTGAAGCTTTCCTTTGCCCATGTGATGAGACGGACCAGGACTCTGAAGTACAGTACCAAGATGACGTATCTGAGGTTCTTCCCACCTTCACAAAAGCAGGACACAGAACCAGGTGTGTGGTGGAGTTTTTAAGGTTTCTTTCTTTCGTTCTTTTTTTTTAATTGCAGTATAGTTGATGTACAGTATTATGTTAGTTTCAGGTGTGCAGCATAGAGACTTGACATTTAAATACTTTATGAAATGATCACCATGATAAGTCTAGAAACTATGTGTCTCCATACAAAGTTACTCCAATATTATTGGCCATATTCCTTATGCTGTATGACCTCCTTGTGCCTTATCTTATAACTGGAAGTTCGTTCCTCTTAATCCCCTTCACCTGTTTTGCCCATCCCCCACCCCTCTTCCCTCTGGCAGCCACCAATTTGTTCTCTGTAGCTGTGAGTCTATTTCTGTTTTGTTTTGTTCATTTGTTTTATTTTTTATATTCTACATATACGTGAAATAATACGGTATTTTTCTTTTTCTCAGACTTATTTCACTTAGCGTAACACCCTTTATGTTGTCACAAATGGCAAGATTTCATTCTTTTTTATAGCTGAGTGAATTAAACCATTCTGTTGATGGACACTTCCATATTTTGGCTATTATCAATAATGGACATAGGGGTGCATACATATCTTTTTGAATTAGTGTTTTTGTTTTCTTCAGGTAAAAAATACCAATAAGTGGAATTGCTGGATCATATGGTAGTTCTATGTTTAATTTTTGAGGAAGCTCCATACTGTTTTTTCACAATGGCTGCACCAGTTTACATTCCCACCAACAGTGCATGAGTGTTCCCCTTTTTACACATCATTGCCAACACTTGATATCTCTTGTCCCTTTCATGATAGTCATTCTGACAAGTGTGAGGCGTTATCTCATTGTGGTTTTGACTTGCATTTCCCTGATGATTAGTGATGTGGAGCATCTTTCCATGTGTCTGTTGGCAATCTGTATGTCCCTTTGGGAATGGCTATTCAGATCCTCTGCCCATTTTTTAATTGCATTTTTTGTTTGTTTGTTTTTTAGATATTGAATTCTCTGGGTCCTTTATACATTTTGGATATTAACCCCTTTCCAGATATATAATTTGCAAATATCCTCTCCCATTCAGTAGGTTGCCTTTTCATTTTGTTGAGGGTTTCCTTTGCTATGCAAAATCTTCTTAGTTTGATGTGGTCCCATTTGTTTATTTTTGCTTTGGTTGTCTTTACCTGAGGAGACAGATCCAAAAAATATTACTAAAACCGATGTCACAGTTGCCTGCCTGTGTTTTCTTCTAGGACTTTTATGGTTTCAGTTCTTAATGTTTAAGTCTTTAATCCATTTTGAGTTTAATTTTGTATATGATGTGAAAAAAGTGGTCCAGTTTCATTCTTTTCCATGTAGCTGTCCAGTTTTCTCAACTCCATTTATTGAAGAGTCTGTCCTTTCCCCATTGTATATTCTTGCTTCCTTTGTCATACGTTAATTGGCCATATAAGCATGGGTTTATGTCTGGACAAGCTATTCTGTTCCATTGATCTGTGTGTTTGTTTTTGTGCCACTGTCATACTGTTTTGATTACTACGGCTTTGTGGTATGCAGTTGACCCTTAAACAATACGTAGGTTGGGCCACCAACCCTACTCACAGTCCAAAATCCGCATATAATTTTACAGTCAGCCCTCCTTATCCACAGTTTCACATCTGCAGATTCAAACAGCCATGATTGTATAGTACCGTAGTATCTAATTATTGAAAAAAATCCATGTATAAGTGGATCCACGTTGTTCAAACTTGTGTTGTTTAAGGGTCAACTGTAGTTTGAAGTCAGGGAGTGTGAACCTCCAGCTTTGTTCTTCTTACTCAAGATAGCTTTGGCTATTTGGGGTCTTTTGTGGTTCCATATAAATTTTAGGAGTATTTGCTCTATTTTTGTGAAAAATGCCACTGGTGTTTTGATAGCATTGCATTGAATCTGTAAGTTATTTTGGGATGGACATTTTAACACTTAATTCTTTTAATCCATGAGCATGGTGTATCTTTCCATTTATTTGTGTTGTCTTTGATTTCTTTCATCAGTGTCTTATAGTTTTTAGAGTACAGGTCTTTCACCTCTTTGGTTAAGTTTATTCCTAGGTATTTTATTATTTTTGATGCAATTGTAAATGGAATTGTTTTCTTGATTTCTCTTTCTGATACATCATCATGAGTGTATAGAAATGCAAAAGATTTCTGCATATTTTGTATCCTGTAAAATGTACTTACTGAATTTATTTATTCTGATAGTTTTTTGGTAGTGTCTTTAGAATATTCTGTATATCATGTCATCTGAAGATGGTGGTGGTTTTACTTCATCCTTTCCAGTTTGGATTTTTAAAATTTCCTCTTCTTATCTGATTGCCATGGCTAGGACTTCTAATACCATGTTGAATGAAAGTGGCAAGAGTGGGCATCCTTGTCTTATTCCCAATCTTAGAGGAAATAGTTTCAGCTTTTCACCATTGAGTATGATGTTAGCTGTGAGTTTGTCATACATGACATTTATCATGTTGTGGTATATTCCCTCTGTAGCCACTTTGTTGAGAGTTTTTTATCAGAAATGGATGTTGAATTTTTTCAAAAGCTTTTTCTGCATCTGTTGAGATGATCTTGTGCTTTGTATCCTTCATTTTCTTAATGTGGTATATCATGTTGATTTGTGAATATTGATCCATCCTTGCATCCCTGGGATAAATCCCACTTGCTCATGGTATACGACCCTTTTAATGTATTGTTGAATTCAGTTTGCTGATATCTTGTTGAGGATTTTTGCATTTGTGTTTATCAGCGATATTGGCCTGTAATTTTATTTCTTTGGTGTCTTTGTCTGGTTTTGGTATCATGCTGGCCTTGTAGAATGAGTTTGGAAGAGTTCCTTTCTCTTCTATGTTTTGGAATAGCTTGAGACAGATAGGTATTAACTCTTCTTTAAATGTTTGGTAGAATTCATCTGTAAAGCCATCTGGTTCCAGATGTTTGTTTGTTGGGAGTTTTATGATTACTGATTCAGTTTCATTATTGGTAATTGGTCTGTTCATGTTTTCTATTTCTTGCCTGATTTAGTCTTGAAAGATAGTATGTTTCTAGGAATTTATCCATTTCCTCTTGGTTGTCCAATCTGTTGGCGTATAGTTGTTCATAGTAATCTCTTATGATCTGTTGTATTTCTGTGGTGTCAATTGTAACTTCTGTTTCATTTTTCATTTTATTTATTTGGGCCCTCTCTTTTTTTTTCTTGATGAATCTGGCTAAAGTTTTGTCGATTTTGTTCATCTTTTCAAAGGACAGGCTCTTTTCTATTGTTTTTTAGTTTTTGTTTCATTTATTTTCATTTTGATCTTTATCATTTCCTTCCTTCTGCTAATTTCGGGTTTTGGTTGTTCTTTTTCTAGTTCCTTTAGGTGTAAGGTTAGATTATTTGAGATTTTTCTTGTTTCCTAAGGTAGACCTATATTGCTATAAATTTCTCTCTTAGAACTTTTTGCTGCATCCCATAGATTTTGTCTCAAAGTATGTTTTGATTTCCTCTTTGATTTCTTCAGTGATCCATTGGTTGTTTAGTAGCGTGTTATTTAGACTCCACATATTTGTTTTTGCCAGTGGTTTTCTTTTAATTGATTTCTAGCCTGGTACCATTGTGGTTAGGAAAGGTGCTTAATTTGATTTCAGTTTTCTTAAACTTATTGAGATTTGTTTTGTAGCCTAACATGTGATCTATCTGGAGAATGTTCCATGTGTACTTGAAAAGAATGTTATGCTATTTTGGGGTAGAATGTACTATTTATTAAGTCCATCTGGTCAAATGTGTCATTTAAGGCCAATGTTTCCTTATTTATTTTGTGTTTGGATGATCTGTTCATTGATGTAAGTGGAGTGTTAAAGTCCCCTACTGTTAGTGTGTTACTGTCACTTTCTCCTTTTATGTCTCTTAATATTTGCTTTATATATTTAGGTGCTCCTGTGTAGGATGCATACATATATACAAGTGTTTCTTCTTATTGTTGGACTGATCCCTTTATCATTATGCAGTGTCCTTCTTTGTCTCTTTGTTTTAAAGTCTGTTTTGTCTGATATGAGTATTGCCACCCCAGCTGTCTTTTCGTTTCCATTTGCATGGAATATCTTTTTCTGTCCCCTTGCTTTCAGTCTGTTTTCTTTAGATCTGAAGTGAGTCTCTGGTAGGCAGCATATATATGGATCTTATTTTGGTATCCAGTCAGCCACACTGTGTCTTTAGATTGCAGCATTTAGTCTATTTACATGTAAAGTAATTACTGATAGGGATGTACTTATTACCATTTTGTTCATTGTTTTCTGGTTGGTTGTATTGTTCTTGTCTGTTTCTTTTTCTCTTGCTCTATTCCCTTGCGATTTAATGGCTTTTTAGTGTTACGTTTGTATTCTTTTTTCTTTTTCGTGTGTATATCTTTTTTTTTTTTTTTTGCGGTACGCGGGCCTCTCACTGTTGTGGCCTCTCCCGTTGCGGAGCACAGGCTCTGGATGTGCAGGCTCAGCGGCCATGGCTCACGGGCCCAGCCGCTCCGCGGCATGTGGGATCCTCCCGCACCGGGGCACAATCCTGTGTCCCCTGCATTGGCAGGCAGACTCTCAGCCACTGCGCCACCAGGGAAGCCCCTCGTATGTATATCTATTATTGGGTTTTAGTTTGTGGTTATCATAAGGCTGTTACATAACAGCTTATGTATATAGCAGTCTATTTTAAGTTGATGGTTGCTTAAGTTTGAGTGCATTCTAAAAGTACTACATTTTTACTCCCCGCCTCACCTTTTATGTTTTTGACATACTTTACTTTTCAAAAATTTTGTATATTCTTTAATAATTATAGATTATATGATCTTACTACTTTTTCAATCTTCATACTAGGTACATAGGTGGTTGATTCACTACCTTTATTATATGTTTGCCTTTACATTGAGATTTTTTTTCTTCCATAATTTTCATATTTCTAGTTATGGCCTTTTCTTATGTTTAAAGAAGTCCCTTGAACGTTTATTGTAAGGTCAGTTTAGTAATGATAAACTCTTTTCGTTTCTGCTTCTCTGGGAAACTTTATTTCTCCTTTAATTCTGAATGATAATCTTGACAGATAGAGTAGTCTTGGTTGTAAATTTTTTCCTTTCAGCATTTTGAACATCTCATGCCATTCCCTTCTGGCCTGTAAAGTTTCTGCTGAAAAGCCAGCTGATGGTCTTATGCCGGCTCCCCTATATGTAACTAGTTTTCTCTTGCTGCTTTAAATATTCTCTCTATATCTTTAACTTTTGACATTTTAATTATAATGTGTCTTGGTGTGGGTTTCTTTGGGTTCATCTTGTTTGGGACTGTGTTTCCTGAAATTGGATGACTTCTCCAGGTTAGTCAAGTTTTCAGTCATTTTTTCTTCAAATAAGTTTTCTGTTTCTTTTTCTCTCCTCCTTCTGGAGTCCTCATAATGCAAATGTTAGTATGCTTGATGTTGTCCCCAGAGGTAAGCTATCCTCAGTTTTTTTTTCCTTTTGCTGTTCCAGTGGGGTGATTCCTACCACTCTTTCTTCCAGGTCACTGATCCATTCTTCTGCTTCATCTAATCTGCTATTGATTCCCTCTAGTGGATTTTTCATTTCAGTCATTGTATTCTTTATCTCTGATTGGTTCTTTTTTATTTTCTTTATCTCTTCGTTGAAGGTCTCACAGTGGTCCTCCATTCTTTTCCTGAATTCGGTTAGTATCTTTATGACCATTATTTTGAACACTTTATCTGGTAGATTGTCTATCTTTGTTTTGTTTAGTTCTTTTTTTTTTTTGAGGTTTTTGTCTTGTTCTTTCCTTTGGAACAATTCCTTTGTCTCCTCAGTTTTCCTAGCTCTCTGTGTTTGTTTCTATGTACTGGATAGATTAGCTACATCTCCCATTCTTAAAAGCATGGCTTTATGTAAAAGGTATCCTATGAGGCCCAGTAGCACAAGGCTGCATATACCCTCCTGTTGTGGCTGGGCCATGATGGCTGTGGGTGTGCTAGTGTGCAGGGCTGGCCCCTGGCACAGCTGGCTATAATGCCCAGCTGTGACTTGCCGGTACTCTGGTGTGCGGGGCCATCTCCTAGGGTGGGAGCTGCTTTGGGAGGGGCTCCAGTACCAGCTGAGGGAGCCTGCTGGGAGTGGCAGGATGGTGGGATGCTTTGGGCTCTAGTGCTCACTGAAGCCACCTGCTGAGTATGATAGCGTATGGAGTTGCTTTGGAGGAGTGCCAGCTGGGTTGGATCTACAGGTGAACCTGGAGTGAGATGTGGAGAGTCATAAATGGTGCCTACCAGTACTGTACTAGCTAGGTGTAGAACGTGACAAAAAATCCTGGTGTTGCCCAGTGGCTACATAACCAGAGAAAATTACAAAAGATCCCTGACTCTCCTGCACACACCATAAAATCAGTCAATGAATCTCCTTTACGTATGACCCAGGTATTTTTCAAACCACTTCCTCTGCAATGGGACTTGAATCAAGAGAGTTTCTGCATGTGCCCTTTAGAGTGGAGTTTCATTTTCTTACAGCCCTCTGGACATAAATCCCACTGTTTTTCAAAGCCAGTTGTTATGGGGGTTTGTCTTTCTGGTGATGGCTCCCCCGAGGCTGGGGAGCTCAGTGGGGTTTGGACCCTTTGCTCCTCAGGAGGACCTCTGCAGTTTTGATCTCCTCCCTGCTGGCGGATCCCTGCGCCAGAGGTATGGGTCCTGGCCAGATACCATCTCCACCCCTCCTACCCATCTTAGTGAGGATTTTATTTTCATCCTTAGTTGTGGAAAATCTTTTCTGCCAGTCTTCAGGTCTTTCTCAGGGATAGTTCCTCTATGTGTAGTTGTAATTTTGGTGTGCTCATGGAAGGAGATGAGCCCAGGATCTTCCTACTCTGCCATCTTGTCCCCCTCTTGTAAGATTGCTATTTGAAATCAATTTATTAATATTCAAATAGACACGTTACAGAAGAGTAATTGCAAATCCTAGACATGGAAGACATGGAAGGGTATAGCCTTAACATTTAAATGCTTTTCTTTAATGTCAGGGTCAGGTTAAAGGCTCAACTCAAAATTAGAGGAATCACTTCTATTGTTTTTTTTTTTTTTTTCTTGCTGTGCTGCATGGCTTGTAGGATCTTAGTTCCCAGACCAGGGATTGAACCTGTGCCCCCTGCAGTGGAAGCACAGAGTCTTAACCATTGGACCGCCAGGGAAGTCCTGTTTTATTGGCTTTTAAATTAGAAATTCTGATTTAATTGGTCTATAGCCCAGATAATCTGCATTTTAAAACTTCGCAGGGAATTTAAATATAAACCCAAGGTTGGGAATCACTGATTTAGAGGCAACTGATAGGTCAATTCCTAGTTAAAAGGAACTTGCTTAACTTTTAAATCTACAGTTTCTAAAACTTTTTTTTTTTTACCAGAGTGGTCCATCTTAGTTAACATTGTCAAAATATGAAGGAACTTAAACCTGACCTAGAGTATACTGCCTTCATACACAGTAGAATAATATCAGCAGTGACTGTTTTATGAGAAGGTTTATGGTCTTGCATTCCAAAAACAGCCTATTAAGTAATAGTTTGTTTTTAATGTTTAAAAAATTAATGTTATTATGGAACTAGAAATTACATTTATTAATTTTGAAGAAAATTGTAAGTTCTAAAATTCCCCAAATCAAGCTGTTACTTCCTTGGGAAAAGAGTGGAGTATATGTTTTCAATGTGAGAATTTAAATTACTGAAGCTAAAATCTGTAAAGAATAATTGTGATGTTCATCGTTGTGTTAACTTTTTTCTCAGTTGCTCCTTTACTTTATAAAATATTAAGATTATCTTGCTTTTTCACCATGTGTCCATGTCCTCTTTCCTTTATTGTGTTTATATATAGCCCACTTTATGCTCTTAATTGATATTAATTCAGGGAGGCAGAGGCAAGGAAGCAACATTTCTCTGTTTTCTGATTAGGTGCTTTACCAGATTGGTAATAAATTTAGCTTCTTTTTCTGAATGAGCAGCTAGCAAATTATTTAGGTAGTCTCTAAATGGAAAACTGGATGACTTTTGTTTAAGTCATAACTAATACAGGAAGCTGGGGAAAGTTCTGGATCAGTTTTTAAAAGTATCTATAAGAAAAAAAGAAAACCTTTTTCCTCAGATTTTCAGATCCACCTAATACTCTCTTGAAAATTCAATGGAGAAAGTGGGAAAGAAACAGCCTACCTTCCATGTCTTCACCCTAACTTCTTTCTTTCTTTTTTTTTTTTTTTTTTTTGCGGTATGCGGGCCTCTCACTGTTGTGGCCTCTCCTGTTGCGGAGCACAGGCTCTGGACGCGCAGGCTCAGTGGCCATGGCTCACAGGCCCGGCCACTCTGCGGCATGTGGGATCTTCCAGGACCGGGGCACGAACCCGTGTCCCCTGCATTGGTAGGCGGACTCTCAACCACTGTGCCACCAGGGAAGCCCCCCCCCCTTTTTTAATGTGGACTTTTTTTTTTCTGATTTGGACCATTTTTAAAGTCTTTATTGAATTTGTTACAATATTGCTTCTGTTTTATGTTTTGGTGGGGTTTTTGGCCGCAAGGCACATGGGATCTTAGCTCCTCAACCAGGGATCAAACCCGCACCACCTGCATTGGAACATGCAGAGTCTTAACCACTGGACTGCCAGGGAAATCTCACCCTGGCTTCTTTCTGATAATCCTTGGCCTCAGCAAAATTCTGTTGGTGAAAAAGGGTTTGCTCTTTCCTTATCAAATGGTCAACTTACTGAGAATTTCTTTTCCCAGCAAAGATTTCATTTCTCATAATACTATGCAAATGAAAGAAACTTAAACAAATGCCCAGTGGACACGGGTGCCCCACAGGAGAAATATTTTCAGAGAAAGAGATCAACTTCTGTCTTGATCTCTACTATAGAAGAACATATGGAACCCTTTTTTCTCTTTATTTTGCTGTGGCTTAACAACCCTATGCCTAATAAAATCTCTTAAAGTCAGGCTCAGAATTGAGACGTACTTTCAAGCATCAATGCTTTTTGTCATGCTGCCTCCACTTTGGTGAGAAGGGAAACATAAATTTTACAGGACAGGGACTTTCTTTGATTAACCCAGCACTAATCTGGTGCCTCCATAGGTCCTCAGTAAATGTTGAACGAGTGAGTAAGTGAAAGGAAGGGAGAGGGAATGACTAGAAGCAAAGCTCATTGGGTGTCTTAAGACTCAAAGAAAGACTTTTCTAATACTTTGATTATAATTTCCTGTCTCAAGATAAACTGACTGTTGGCAAGAGGAAACGAAGCGAAGATGATGAGGTTCCAGTGGGTGTGGAGATGGCAGAAAATACTGACAACCCGCTAAGATGCCCAGTCCGACTTTATGAGTTTTACCTGTCCAAATGGTAAGTGATTTTCCTCTGAACTAGATATAACACACTGCAAAATATAGTTAAAATACTATAGATTTCAGAAATGTAGCTGGTCTGTAACTCTAAACAAGGATTTACTTATAATTTTATTTTTTCCCCATTCTCATATCTGGCTGGATTTTGAACCAAGAAACAAATTGCTTTACCTTGGTAAATTTTTTTCCCAAAAATCTCTTGAAAAGCAAGAATCACTGCCATTGTTTGATCTTTACAAATGTTGCTCAACTTTATGTGATATCTAAACTGCTGTGAATTTATTATTTATATAGAAAAGAAGGGGAAAAGTTGTAGCACTAACTCTATAAATAGGAAAACAATTTATTTTTAAAGAATTGAAATTTTTTGAGTGGTGTTTTTCTTACAGAAACTTTATGACTTTAAAGAGTTGTAAGATCCACACTAAAGCATTTTTTTCTCAAAGAAATATAATCACTGGGTTTGTTCTTTGATAATGTGTATTGAGTGCTCTTGGGATTCATTCCAGGATATTGGGCACTGAGGATATGTGGTTCTCAGCCATAGTGTCACATGTGAGTTGAATTTTTTGTTACTCCTGGTAATGTTTTAAGTACTAAAGTTTGAAAGATTTACACTTTGTCATCTATTAACATTATACTCACTTTCAATCCAGTGTGATTCTTGAGTGTGGGAGAAAAAATACAGAGTTACAGGTTGCTCCTGGAGCATAAATGCCTATAAACTTACATTGCATTGTTTATTAGTCACAGTATGGAAAAGTTGAGAGCCATTATATTTAAAGAGTAGTTACATATTTCCTATACTCTCTGATCCCAATTTTCTTTCTTTTTCTTTTTCTTTCCTGTGGATAGTTCTGAAAGTGTGAAGCAGAGGAATGATGTGTTTTACCTTCAACCTGAGCGCTCCTGTGTTCCAAATAGCCCCATGTGGTACTCCACGTTTCCAATAGACCCTGGGACCCTGGACACTATGTTAACACGTATTCTCATGGTGAGGGAGGTACACGAAGAACTTGCCAAAGCCAAATCAGAAGACTCTGATGTTGAATTATCAGATTAAAGTGGAAGTGGGGTTCCTATTTTCATACACGTTGGTAATGCACCAAACTGTGAATGCATCCAGCTTTGGAAAACGATCTATAAGTCCAAGTCCTCTTGACTTGATTATAAGATAATGGAAAACAGACGACTCGTGAACCACAGTGTGGATGTGCAAATGAAAATTGAAGGAAAGAATATGAACTGAGAAATGTTGTTCTTTGGCAGTGATATAGTTCTTAGACATCTTCAGAATGACTAACCAATTTCTCTGAGTGGTGCATAATCTTATTTTGTTTGGGAATAACAAATTGTGGAATATTTTTAAGGAAAACTGTTGTATAAAACTCTACCATAGTAACCTTAGACCTTAGAGAGGTAGCTTTGGAGTGAAACCTTGGCTGCAGTAGGCTACTTGGGCAAGCCCTATGTAAAAGTCAGGGGAGAAATCAGTACAGAGCTAAGAGTGGCATCAGATGAGGACTGTGGGACCCAGACTTGAAGACCCAATAAAAATATTCAACTTTTTTTAAAAGGTAGAGAGTGAAGTGGTCTTGATTTTGATTTTCACTGCCAAGCCAATTCTGTGAAGGATAGAAGCCTCTGGTGCTTTTGCCATGGGGTCCCTCAAATCAGGGGGAAAGGCCTTCACTGCTGTTCATGCAGTAATGTGTCCCTTTCACTTTCTGGGTCTAGCCTTCTCAGCTGTGGGTCTGGATGTGGGTAAATTAAGTTCAAGGGGCTGAAACTCTGCAAAATGATTATGCACACAGAAAATCTGTGGAGCCCATTAGACCCCAAGTGTCTTGAAATGTTTGCAGAAAACCCACTAAAATGCCCACTTCTCTGGGTGTCAGCCTTTATTGCTGCTGTCTCACAGCATGAGCTGTGGTACACAGAAATGGGGGTCCTCCTTTTGTTTCCATTTTATCCCCAGATGGCAGCTTTTCTCCCATTGTTTTATCTTCCTGTTTCCCAGATAATTCCTATCATTTTGTCTTTTGCACCAGTTTCTGGAGGCCCTTGTCATTTCAAAAAGAGTCCGTCTCCTTACTCTGGCAAGCCTGTGGGTGATTCCACAAAGACACAGTGTTACTTAGCTATCAGAATTATGGTAGAAGAGGTCCTAGTCTATTCCTATATAAGCATTCGGAGGATGAGCTTGCTGCCCAAAGAAACCTGAAAATAGGATTTTGGGGTTAGGATACAAAGACACTGACTGTCTTTCATATCCACAAGCAGGTCTTCTTATAGCATTATTCCAGACTCTAGCTGTTGTAGTAGTTCTATGAGGATTGCAAGTCCTGGGTGTGTTTGGCATATGGATCCTTCTTCTTCATCTCCATTCTGTTTCTTCCCCACAAAATTCTGAATCCAAGTGTTTATGATACTGGCCAATCACGGAATTTTGTTAGCTGAGGTTAATTTGACCCTTTAATAGAAATGAGAGAAGTCTAAAAAGCCTCTTAGAAACTTTAACCTTGAAAGACTTTACAGTATGTCCCATTTTTCAGATGGGGGTGACAGGTTGTTTTTGTTTTTTTGGGTTTTTTTCAATAAATAAACTCTTTAACTACAATAAAAATTTAAAAGTAGGCCTTTTGACATTGTGTACTTACGGTTCTGTCCCTCTGCCTGTAACAAATTTTGTTTTTGTTACCAAGAACTATGTGAAAGAAGTAAATCTGCCCCAGTTCTGTATGATTAATTCCATCTGTGTTTGTCATTTCTGACTGGAAAACTTCTTACTTCCAGACCTTGTTTGATATGGAGGAAAAACAGTTGGATTGTCTGATAAGTCTGCCAATAAACTATCCAGAAACATCAGGTGTAATAGTCCCCACTATACAAATTTTATGGTTTATATAAACACTAATATTTCCCCTTCTGTAGAAAAACAAATATATGGCATAGTAGATAAACTCTTATAAAACACTAGAGAGAAAAAAAAAAAATCTGTATCTTTTAATTGAGAACAGCCAATATCCAGGTAAATGGCTCTACCAGGATGTCAATTGCATGTTAGTCCACACAGTTGTCCAGATCCTGAATTAATTCGTAAAAGAAAATACTAATTATTGGTCATTCCTCATAAGCATAGCCATTGATATGTGTGTCTGGTTATTTGCTTTTTAAAATTTTATTAAAATTATGTTAAATTACATTTTCCCCCCCCAGGGGAGAAAAAATATCAAACAAGAGAAAACATTAAATTATCCATTCTGTTCTTTTTTGTTTTTTAAACACTTGGGTTTTCACCTTGCAGAAACCACAGAAATATTTCCTTAGAATAAAACAGTATATTTGTATTTGATGGGTGAATTATTCCTTTTTGTTATGTCTTGAAAGAATTTTAAATATTTTTTTCCTGTTTGACCCTATTGGTATGACCCAACAGATGGCATATTACAAAGAAAGAGAGCATTTTTCAGAAAATTGTTTGATTTTTACTCAGTCCAGAAAACATACTGTTTCACTGCAAAATCTTTTCAAATTTTTTTTCCCCATCAAAGACTTGTTCTGATTTTTAATCTATTAACTATATTCAAAGCCCTGAAAGCTAGAAGTATCATGTATATATTTCATTTCAGGCAGACTTTTTTTCTTCTGAGATTCACAAAGCTTGCCTCGTTCAACTTAAATCATTTTGAAATCATGAAATTAGAATGAAGAATATATCCATTCTTAAGTATAAATACATATTTAATTTGGGAATGTAAGACTAAGTGGCGTTTTCCTTAGACTCTAGAGCTATATTGGTATTGTGCAAATATACCTTAAAATTCCACAGACTGTTTCTATCTACCTGCCCTGTGGCATTCCTAATTTTGTATAGTAGGACTTTCCCAAAAAGTTTTAAGTAAAATGAAATTCTGTAAATGAATCCCAGTTTTTCTAGTAAATTCAAATTTTAATTTTCCATGCAAATAGAAAAGTTCCCTATGGTTCTGAGTTGAAATTTTAGGAAAGAATTAAGCAATAATACCCCCAACTCCTCTTGTCTGTCATCATCATAATTTATTATCATCACCAAAAAACTAATAATTGAGAGGCATTGTTACGGAGTGGGAAGATCGGAAGCTTCAGAGCCTAGTCTTTCTACTTACTGTTTGTATATCTTTAGGTAAGTTACCTAACCTCTCTGTGCTTCAGTTTCCTCATGAAGTGAGAATAATAATAACTATTTATAACTTGTCCCTGGCACATGGTAGGTTTTCAAATGTCAACTATTTTTTACTTATATGAAAATTCTAGGCATATAGTAAAATTTAAAATAAGTGCTAATTCCCGCACTACAGCCTGAATTTTCACTAAGTTCTGTGCTTCAGATTGTGCAAAACCCAACATCATCAGTTCTATATATTTGAATCAAATATTTAGAAAAACTAAATACTATATACACTAAATCATAAGTTCTTCACTCATGTGCTTATATGCATATGAATTGTAATCAACATTACAAAAATCCATTGATACACTTCACTGCATTGAAGAAGGTAAGAAGTAATACATGGTATATCAATGGATACAAGAAGAGCAGCAGGCCTCTCACTGTCGTGGCCTCTCCTGTTGCGGAGCACAGGCTCCGGACGCGCAGGCTCAGCAGCCATGGCTCACGGGCCCAGCCGCTCCGCAGCATGTGGGATCTTCCCGGACTGGGGCACGAACCCGTGTACCCTGCATTGGCAGGCGGACTCTCAACCACTGCGCCACCAGGGAAGCCCTATGTTAGCTCTATTTTTAGTTTTTTAAGGAACCTCCATACTTTTCTCCATAGTGGCTGTACCAATTTACATTCCCACCAACAGTGTAAAAGGGTTCCCTTTTCTTCACACCCTCTCCAGCATTTATCGTTTGTAGATTATTTTATGATGCCCATTCTGACCAGTGTGAGGTGATACCTCACTGTAGTTTTGATTTGCATTTCTCTAATAATTAGTGATGTTGAGCATCTTTTCATTTGCTTTTTAACCATCTGTATGTCTTCTTTGGAGAAATGTCTATTTAGATCTTCTGCCCATTTTTTGATTGGGTTGTTTGTCTTTTTGTTATTGAGCTGCATGAGCTCTTTGTATACTTTGGAGATTAATCTCTTGTCCGTAGCTTTATGGCAAATGTTTTCTCCCATTCTGTGGGTTGTCTTTTTGTCTTGTTTATGGTTTCCTTTCCTGTGCAAAAGCTTTTATGTTTCATTAGGCCCCATTTGTTTATTTTTGTTTTTATTTTCACTACTGTAGGAGGTGGATCAAAAAAGATCTTGCTTTGATTTATGTCAGAGAGTGTTCTGCCTGTGTTTTCCTCTAAGAGGTTTTTTTTTTTTTTTGCAGTACGTGGGCCTCTCACTGTTGCGGCCTCTCCCGTTGCAGAGCACAGGCTCCGGACACGCAGGCTCAGTGGCCATGGCTCACGGGCCCAGCCACTCCACGGCATGTGGGATCCTCCCAGACCGGGGCACGAACCCATGTCCCCTGCATCGGCAGGCAGACTCTCAATCACTGCGCCACCAGGGAAGCCTGCTCTAAGAGTTTTATAATGTCTGGCCTTACATTTAGGTCTTTGACCCATTTTGTGTTTATTTCAGTGTATGGTGTTAGTGAGAATTCTAATTTCATTCTTTTACATGTAGTTGTCCAGTTTTCCCAGCACCACTTACTGAACAGGCTGTCTTTTCTCCATTATATATCCTTGCCTCCTTTGTCATGGATTAGTTGACAACAGGTATGTGGGTTTATCTCTGGACTTTCTATCCTGTTCCACTGATTTGTATTTCTGATTTTGTGCCAGTATCATACTATTTTGATTACTGTAGCTTTGTAGTATAGTCTGAAGCCAGGGAGCCTGACTCCTCCAGCTCTGTTTCTCAGAATTGCTTTGGCTATTCGGGGTCTTCTTTGTTTCCATACAAATTGTAAAAGTTTTTGTTCTAATTCTATGAAAAATGCTATTGGTAATTTGATAGCGATTGCATTGAATCTGTAGATTGCTTTGTGTATTATAGTCATTTTGATAATATTGATTCTTCCAATCTAAGAACATGGTATATCGCTCCATCTGTTTGTGTCATCTTTGATTTCTTTCATCAGTGTTTTAGAGTTTTCTGAGTATAGGTGTTATGCCTCCTGAGGTAGGTTTATTCCTAGGTATTTTAATCCTTTTGTTGCGATGGTAAATAGGATTGTTTCCTTACTTTCTCTTTCTGATCTTTTGTCCTTAGTATATAGGAATGCAAGAGATTTCTGTGCATTAATTTTGTATCCTGCAACTTTACCAAATTCATTGATGAGCTCCAGTAGTTTTCGTGTGGCATCTTTAGGATTTTCTATGTACAGTATCATGTCATCTGCAAACACTGACAGTTTTACTTCTTCTTTTCCAATTTGGATTCCTTTTATTTCTTTATCTTCTCTGATTGCCTTGGCTAGGACTTCCCAAACTATGTTGAATAAGAATGCTGAGAGGGGACATCCTTGTTTTGTTCCTGATCTTAGAGGAAATGCTTTCAGTTTTTCACCATTGATAATGGTTTGTCATATATGGCCTTTATTATGTTGAGGTAGGTTCCCTGTATGCCCACTTTCTGGAGAATATTTTCATAAATCAGTGTTGAATTTTGTCAAAAGCTTTTTCTGCATCTATTGAGATGATCATATGGTTTTTATTTTTTAATGTGTTAACATGGTGTATCAAATTGATTGATTTGCGTATATTGAAGAGTCCTTGCATTCCTGGGATAAATCCCAGTTGATCAGGGTGTATGATCTTTTAATGTGTTGGATTTGTCTTGCTTGTATTTTGTTGAGTATTTTTGCGTTTATGTTCATCAGTTATATTGGCCTGTAACTTTCTTTTTTGTGGTATCTGTCTGTTTTTGGTATCCGGGTGATGGTGGCCTCATAGAATGAGGTTGGGAGTGTTTCTTCCTCTGCAATTTTTTGAAGAGTTTGAGAAGGATGGGTGTTACCTCTTCTCTAAATGATAGAATTCGCCTGTGAAGCCATCTGCTCCTGGACTTTGGTTTGTTGGAAGTTTTTTTTTTTTTTTTTTTGCGGTACGCAGGCCTCTCACTGTTGTGGCCTCTCCTGTTGCGGAGCACAGACTCCGGATGCGCAGGCTCAGCGGCCATGGCTCACGGGCCTAGCTGCTCCGTGGCATGTGGGATCTTCCAGGACCGGGACATGAACCCGTGTCCCCTGCATTGGCAGGCAGACTCTCAACCACTGCGCCACCAGGGAAGCCCTGTTGGAAGTTTTTTAAATTACAGTTTCAATTTCAGTACTCGTTATGGGTCTGTTCATATTTTCTATTTCTTCCTGGTTCAGTCTTGGAAGATTGTACCTTTCTAAGAATTTGTCCATTTCTTCTAGGTTGTCCATTATATTGGTATATAGTTGCTTATAGTAGTCCCTTATCATCCTTTATATTTCTGTGGTGTCAGTTATAACTTCTCCTTTTTCAGTTCTGATTTTATTTTTTTTTTATTTTTTATTTATTTTTTTTTTTGCGGTATGTGGGCCTCTCACTGTTGTGGCCTCTCCCATTGTGGAGCACAGGCTCCGGACGAGCAGGCCCAGCGGCCATGGCTCACGGGCCCAGCCGCTCCACGGCATGTGGGATCCTCCCAGACCGGGGCACGAACCCGTATCCCCTGCATCGGCAGGCGGACTCTCAACCACTGCGCCACCAGGGAAGCCCCTGATTTTATTGATTTGAGCCCTCTCCTTTTTTTTCTTGATGAGTCTGGCTAAAAGTTTATCAATTTTGTTTATCTTTGTAAAGAACTAGCTTTTAGTTTCATTGATCTTTTCTATTGTTATCTTCATCTCTAGTTCATTTATTTCTGCTCTGGTCTTTATGATTTCTTTCCTTCTACTAACTTTGAGGTGTTTTTTTTTTTTTTTTCTTCTTTCTCTAGTTGCTTTAGGTGTAAGGTTAGGTTGCTTATTTGAGACTTTCTTGTTTTCTTGAAGATTGTATTGCTATAAACTTCCCTCTTAGAACTGCTTTTGCTGCATCCCCTAGGTTTTTTTTTTTTTTTTTTAATATTTATTTGGCTGCGCTGGATCTTAGTTGCAGCATGCAGGGTCTTCGTCTCTGTGTGTGGGATGTTTGTTGCTGCATGCAGGACCTTTTTTTCTTTTCTTTTTTTTTAAGTTGTGGCATGCGGGATGTTTCAGATGTGGCACGTGAGATCTTTAGTTGCAGCATTCAGGATCTAGTTCCCTGAGCAGGGATCGAACCCAGGCCCCCTGAGTTGGGAGCGCAGAGTGTTAAGCCACTGGACCCCCTGGGGAAGTTCCCCCACAGGTTTTTGATCGTGTTTTCATTGTCATTTGTCTCTTGGTATTTTTTGATTTCCTCTTTGATTTCTTCGATGATCCATTGGTTGTTTAATAACATATTGTTTAGTCTCCATGTCTTTGTGTTTTTTACAGTTTTTTTTTCCCCTGTAATTTATTTCTAATCTCATAGCATTGTGGTTGGAAAAGTTGCTTGATATGATTTCAATTTTCTTAAGTTTACCAAGGCTTGATTTGTGGCCCAATATGTGATGTATCCTGGAGAATGTTCCAATGTGCATTTGAGAAGAAAGTGTATTCTGCTGCTTTCAGATGGAATGTTCTGTAAATATTAAGTCCATCAAGTCTAATGTGTCATTTAAGGGCTGTGTTTCCTTATTGATTTTCTGTCCAGATGATCTGTCCATTGGTATAAGTGGGGTGTTAAAGTCCCCCACTATTACTCTGTTACTGTCAATCTCCCCTCTTATGGCTGTTAGCGTTTGGCTTATGTATTGAGGTGCTCCTATGTTGGGTGCATATATATTTACAGTTGTTGTATCTTCTTGGATTGATCCCTTGATCATTATGTAGTGTCCTTCCTTGTCTCTTGTAACAGTCTTTTTTTTAAAAAAAAATATTTATTTATTTATTTATTTATTTAATCTTTGGCTGTGTTGGGTGTTCATTGCTGCACATGGGCTTTCTCTGGTTGTGACAAGTGGGGGCTACTCTTCGTTGTGGTGCGCAGGCTTCTCATTGTGGTGGCTTCTCTTGTTGTGGAGCATGGGCTCTAGGTTCACTGATGAAAGAAATTAAAGATGATACCAACAGATGGAGAGATATACCATGTTCTTGGATTGGAAGAATCAATATTGTGAAAATAACTATACTAACCAAAGCAATCTACAGATTCAGTGCAATCTCTATCAAATTACCAATGGCATTTTTTATGGAAGTAAAACAAAAAATCTTAAAATTTGCCAGCTTTCTTTTGGTTTCCATTTGCATGGAATACCTTTTTCCATTCCCTCACTTTCAGTCTGTATGTGGGTCTCTTGTAGACAGCATATATATGGGTCTTGTTTTTGTATCTATTCAGCCAGTCTGTGTCTTTTGGTTGGAGCATTTCATCCATTTACATTTAAGGTAATTATCAATATGTATGTTCCCATTGACATTTTCTTAATTGTTTTCAATTTGTTTTTGTAGGTCTTTTTTCTTCCCTTCCTCTTTTGTTTCCTTTGTGGTTTGAATGACTGTCTTTGGTGTTGTGTTTGGTTTGCTTTTTCTTTTGTGTTTGTGTATCTCTTGTAGTTTTTTGGTTTGCTGTTCCCATGAGGTTTTGATATAGCAGTCTGTAATATATAGAAGGTTGTTTTAGGTTGCTGGTCTCTTTCCTGCCTAGAGAAGTTCCTTTAGCATTTGTTGTAAAGCTGGTTTGGTTGTGCTGAATTCTCTTAGCTTTTGCCTGTCTGTAAAGCTTTTGATTTCTCCATTGAATTGGAATGAGAGCCTTGCTGGGTAGAGTATTCTTGGTTGTAGGTTTTTCCATTTCATAACTTTAAATATATCGTGCCACTCCCTTCTAGCCTGCAGAGTTTCTGCTGAAAAATCAGCTGATAACCTTATTGGGATTCCCTTGTGTGTTATTTGTTGCTTTTTGATCAGTCTTATCTATCTTAAAAATCTTTTTAAAGAACCATCATTTGGTTTTGTCAGTCTTCTCTTTTCCATCTCTGATTTTATTACTGTTTTTCCTCTCTTTTCTTGTTTTTTCCCCCTGTTGTTTATTCTTTTTTTCCATCATTTTTGCCCTAAATTGCTGGTTTTTTTTTTAAAGAATTCATATTGGGTCTTTTAAATTTTTTATACATTTATGTATAGCAGTATAGAGTCATAGATTCCTATTTCATTTATTAGGTTATAATTCAATACTCATTTATTTTGATACTCAAATTGTCCTAGATTTAATCAATGGAAGCCACTTCTCACTGGCTTCTTCATCCTTCTGACATGTCCCCATTATTTTTTCAGCATTTAGTTACTCAAAACCAGATTGTTCCAGCAGCATTTTGTACTTTCCCTTCCCCAGTCTTAGACTCAGCCATGAAGCCCTAATGCCTGAGCAATTGGTATGCTTGTTGCTACTAAGATAAAATTGTTCATATGCCCTGTCAGTGGATAGACTCAATCCATAAGCAAATATATACACGTTTATATAACTATATACAACTTTACCATCTATCTGCCTAGCTATCATCTGTCTATCATCTATCTGTCTATCATCTATATCATCTATCATCTATCTTCTATCATCTATCATCTATCTATCTTCTGTCTATCATCTACCTATCATCTATCTGTTGTCTATCATCTATCTATCTGTCTATCATCTATCGTCTATCTGTTGCCTGTCATCTATCTATCATCTGTCATCTATCTATCATCTATGTGTCTATCATCTATCATCTATCTATCATCTATCAGTCATCTATCTGTTTATCATTTATCTATCATCTATCTATCATCTATCTGTCATCTGTCTCATCTATCATCTATCATCTATCTATCATCTATCATCTATGTCTATCATCTATCATCTATCATCTGTCATCTATCATCTATCATCTATCAATCATCTATCATCTATCATCTGTCTATCATCTCTCAATCATCTATCATTTATCATCTGTCTAACATCTATCAATCATCTGTCTATCATTTATCAATCATCTATCTATAATCTATCAATCATCTATCTGTCTATCATCTGTCTATCATCTGTCATCTGTCTATCATCTATCTATCATCTATCTATCATCTATCTATCATCTTATCTGTCTATCATCTATCTATCATCTATCTGTCTATCATTTATCTATCTATCATCTATCTGTCTATCATTTATCAATCATCTATCTATAATCTATCAATCATCTATCTGTCTATCATCTGTCATCTGTCTATCATCTATCTATCATCTATCTATCATCTATCTATCATCTTATCTATCATCTATCTATCATCTATCTGTCTATCATTTATCTATCTATCATCTATCTGTCTAACATCTATCTGTCTGTCATCTGTCTATCTATCATCTATCTGTCTATCTATCATCTATCATCTGTCTGTCATTCTATCTGAACCTGTGAGTTCATACCAGTTCTCCCAATTTGAGTTCAGTACCTCGGGAGAAAGCCTTCTCCCTTTCCATGTCCATAAATCCTTTCTTAAACACTGAGAAATATGTCTCCCATTATCCTCAATATATATATTTTCTCAATCAGTTAATGTATTTGCACAACGTAATCAGTCTCCTGTTCCAGTCACCCACTGTCTCACTTGCCCTGTTGCTGGGCTGCCTCACTGTGGCCGCCTTCACCAGTGGGCTTCCGTGAGCTCCAGGCCCACCAGTTACTCCCTTTACATGCATTTACTTCCTCAAACACTAATGTCCATTCAGGGAGGGCAAGTGAAGATGGAAAAGAAGGGGTGGGTCTGTCTTCAGTTAAGTTGAAGATGTTTACATTCATTTTAACCACTGCTATTAAACCATATTTCTGCTGTTATTTCACAATTTCTACTTAGTGTACTTTTTCCCCCCTTGCTTTCCACTGAGTAGCAATGGAAAATTTTCTTCTACCTATTTAAAAGTAATACATTCTACTTTTTTACTGATGTTAATACTAAACATGCTTGTTCACCCCTATTGGTTTCTTTAACTGTCATCTAAATCTTCTTCCTAGTAAGATTTTGGTCTTCCCAACCCTACCATGTTGATATTTTTTAGAATTTTGGCTCTGGATTGTTGATATACTTCATTGTTTTCCTTTCCTTCCCCTTCCTCTCTTCTCTTCCCCCTCCCTCTTCTCTCCTCCCCACTTCCTTTCCTTTCCTTCTGGCTGTTTCAGACTACAGATCTTCCTCAACTCACGATGGTGTTATGTCCCAATAAACCCACCATAAGTTGAAAATATTGTAAGTTAAAAATGCATTTAATGGGACTTCCCTGGTGGTGCAGCGGTTAGGAATCCACCTGCCAATGCAGGGGACATGGGTTCGAGCCCTGGTCTGGGAAGATCCCACATGCCACGGAGCAACTAAGCCCGTGCACCACAACTACTGAGCCTGCACTCTAGAGCCTGTGAGCCACAACTACTGAGCCTGTGTGCTACAACTACTGAAGCCTATGCACCTAGAGCCCGTGCTCCGCAACAAGAGAAGCCACCACTATGAGAAGCCCGTGCACCACAACAAAGAGTAGCCCCCCCGCTCACCTCAACTAGAGAAAGCCCGCTTGCAGCAATGAAGACCCAATGCAGCCAATAAATTAATTAATTTTTAAAAATGCATTTAACAACCTGAACATCATAGCTTAGCTTAGCCTACCTTAAAGGTGCCCAGAACACTTAAATTAGCTTGCATCAACATTAATTGGGCAGTACCATCTTACACAAAGCCTATTCTATAATAAAGTGTTGAATAGCTCATGTAATTTATTTATTTATTTATTTATTTATTTACTTTTTTGCGGTACGCGGGCCTCTCACTGTTGTGGCCTCTCCCGTTGCGGAGCACGGGCTCCCTACGCGCAGGCCCAGCGGCCATGGCTCACGGGCCCAAGCCGCTCCGCGGTATGTGGGATCCTCCCGGACCGGGGCACGAACCCGCATCCCCTGCATCGGCAGGCGGACTCTCAACCACTGCGCCACCAGGGAAGCCCTCATGTAATTTATTGAATATTGTACTGAAAGTGAAAAACAGATGGGTTATATGGATACAAAATAGTTGTGTCGGTGTTTTACCCTTGTGATCGTGTGGCTGACTGGGAGCTGTGGCAGCTGCCACTGCCCAGCATCACGAGAAGGTGTCCTTCCACATATTGCTAGCTCAGGAAATGATTAAAATTCAAAATTCAGAAGATGGTTTCTACTGAATCTGTATCACTTTCACACCATCATGAAGTTGAACAATCTTAAACCATCGTGAGTTGGGGACCATCTGTACAAACTTTGCCAAAGTATTTATTTGCTCACCCTTACTTCCTATATGTCTTCCCATGTCTAAATTTATTTTTCATATTTAACCACTTCTAAGTATATTTTAGGTGGATCTATTGTGAAAAAATTCTGAAGCTTTGTATCCCTGAGAATATTTTTTATTCTACTTTCATGTTTAAATGGGTTTGTTTTGATATAAATTTTGAGTTCAAAATTCTTTTCCTTCAGCATTTTAAAAACGTGATTCCTTTGTCTTCTTTCATCTAAGGATACTGTTAGGAAACCTGATGTCAATCTGATTCTTGCTCCTTTGTAATTGATGTGCTATTTCTCTCTGGGAGCTTTCAGAATTTTTCATTTTCTTAGGTGGTCTTAAATCTCTTACTACATTGTTTCTGGTTGTTCGTTTTCCTTAATCATCCATGAGTTCCCTCATCTTTAATTCTGATCAACCTATTCTCATTATTTCTTCAAATATTTCTTCCTTTTTTCTCTTGTCTTTTCAGACTCCCATTTATTCAGATGTTGGCACTTCTACTCTACTGCTGGACTGCTGTGTGTGGTGTGTGTGTGTGTCCTCTGACCATTTCCTGCTTCCTTTCGGTAAATGACCTTGAGATGATGCTCCAACTAATTGGTTTTGACCTGTATCTGTCCCTCTATCCCATTCATTATATTTTTCATAATATTTTCACTTGGTTCTTGTTCCTGCTTCATATTGCTAGTATTTTTCCTGTATTTTTATTTTGCTTTATTTTCAATTCTTGGTTAGAGAGTATATGTTTAGTTTGCTGTCTTTGGGGGCCAGGGGCTGTATTCTGGTTATTTTGGCCTGTGAGCTCATGTCCCTCCAGAGCATTAGCTCTTCTGTCTGGTAGTATTTATTGGTGAAAGGTCAAGGCCATGCTCTATGCTGTCCCTTTCAATTAAGAAGGGGAAGGTAATGACCTCTGGGTACCTCACAGTCACTGTCAACCACTCTACCAGTAACTGCTCAAAAGATTTACTTTCAGAGCCTTAGGAAGAAGCAGCAATTCCTAATTGTCATCTACCAGCCCTGGGGCTCTGCAGAGGGGAAAGGTTTTAATCCCAAGAGCAGCTGCCTAGCCCACCCCCTCTTTTTACCCCAGCAGAGCTTTGGGGCTGACTCGGTAGTGTCCCTCTGACACCAGTGACTTGGCTGTGTGTCTCATGTTCAGCAAGAGTAAACAACTCACTGATGTCCTACCTGCCCTTACAGTTTCTGATGACCTTCAGTGTCCTAGGGGTTCTTAACAGGATTGGGGAAGACTTCTTGACGGTTTGGTTCTTGGTGGTGGTTCCTCAGATTGATGCTATTTCCTGAGGTGTATTGTTTTCCTGGGGTGAATTTTTGAGGAAGGGGAGCCAGTAGCCTATGCTACTTTGTTGTCTTAATAGGAACCAAACCCCCAATATATCTTTGCTGTCCTTTCCTTTTCAATCGCTGTATATGCTACATTCTAGGTGTCTCTTGTGAATATAGTTTTACAGGTATATCCCATCCGTTAACTTCTGTTTGGAGGTGGTAGTGGTGGTTGTTTTAATATCCAATCTGACAACTCCTGCCTATTAAGTGATCAAACTTTTTTTTTTTTTTTTTTTTTGCGATACGCGGGCCTCTCACTGTTGTGGCCCCTCCCACTGCGGAGCACAGGCTCCGGACGCGCAGGCTCAGCGGCCATGGCTCACGGGCCCAGCCGCTCCGCGGCATGTGGGATCTTCCCGTACCGGGGCACGAACCCGTGTCCCCTGCATCGGCAGGCAGACTCTCAACCACTGTGCCACCAGGGAAGCCCAGTGATCAAATTTTTAATGCTGCAGTTTTACCTCTATTCCTGCTTTCCGTTTGGTTGATTGAAGTATTTTAATTTTTTTTTTTCCTCTTCTGGTTTAGATATTCTAGTTCTGAATTTTTAGTGGCTTACTCAGTATTTACAACAAGAACACCTGACTCTAAGGTTAATCAGCATTTTTACTGTCCTTCTATGAAAGGACCTTAGATTACTTTCATTTCAATTACCACCCTACCTCTATCTTAAATGGCATTCATTGTTTAGTGTTTTAATTCCATCTTTTTATTCTCCCCCTCAAGTAGCATTACCTGGGAGCTTATTCGGCCAGGTTACCTTGGAGTGTCAGCTCAGCAGTGACCAGATCCTCTTCCCTCTTCAGCTGGCGTGTTTTGAGAAGCCACCTCTTCCACATCCCTGGCTTGGTCAGTCTGTGCTAGGCTCTGTGTTCACTAGGCATGCTTTCAAGTGCATGCCAGCCACCATAAGATGACATGGGCACTTTTGGAATGCTGAAGTTGACACTGCTTTTCCAAACAAGAATATGGCATTTTGGGGCTTCCCTGGTGGCTCAGTGGTTAAGAATCCACCTGCCAATGCAGGGGACATGGGTTCAAGCCCTGGTCTGGGAAGATCCCACGTGCCGCGGACCAACTAAGCCCGTGTGCCACAACTACTGAGCCTGTGCTCTAGAACCCGCGAGCCACAACTACTGAGCCCACATGTCACAACTACTGAAGCCTGCGTGCCTAGAGCCCATGCTCCACAACAAGAGAAGCCACCGCAATGAGAAGCCCATGCACCACGACGAAGAGTAGTCCCTGCTCACCGCAACTAAAGAAAGCCCACAGGCGGCAACAAAGACCCAACACAGCCAAAAATAAATAAACAAATAAAAAAGAAAAAAAGAATATGGCATTTAATAGATCCAAAGAGTACCATGTTTAAAAGCGCTTCATGCTTTTGATAGAGATAGCTTGGGATTTTTGAGCAAAGGTAGGGATACAGTGGTGTCTGTGCTTTCTCCAGAGCTGCCTGTTGTTGGCATTAATTACTGATGAGCACGTGTAGGTTATGGGCAGCATGACAGGAACCCTCTTTGTCTGAGGCACAGGTGTTTGAGACTTGTGTTTTGTCTCCATGTAAGCCATCAGAATCAGAAGAGTGTTATAAAACACGGGATGGCTCCACAGCCTCATGAACTTGTAAGCAAGTAGGAGGCAGGAGGTTGAGTGCTGTATAGAGTGTAAAGGCACATGAGTCACCGTAGCCCCAGCTGTAGCCCCGGGTTTTAGAGGAGAGAGATTCTAGGCTGCTAGGAGGCGGCCTACTTGAATCTAGTCTACTTGAAGGCTGGAGGACATTGCCTGGGGGAAAGCTTAAACTGCTCTAAGGGGATGGCACTTTATCTGCTTCAATTTATTTAGCCAACTAATAAATGCCAAGAAAAAGCATGTGACTCAGATATTCCCATGATTCAATTCCCCATTTTGGGCTCTACAGTTCAAACTGGGAGCCCAGGTCTGACTCCAAGTGTATATTGACATTGTTTTTCTCAAGGGCACTGGACTCCTTCAGAGATTCAGGGTGTGTGTGGTTACCTGCAGATTACAAAGATAATGACTTTCCTCCATGTAGCCATATTTCCAGTTGAATACTAAAATGCTGTAGTCATTTACAGCACAAAGTTTGAATTAAACACTTTTTGCACTGGATTTGTCCTGGCTCTTCCTTTAAGCTTTTTTAATTTTATTATTATTATTATTTTTTAATCATAGAAATGGGTGTTTGAAAATCTTCAGTTTTCTGGGCTACAAGATATAGTAACAATTGAGATACCGCCTGTCAAACAGATTGGAAGTTCCCACACACACAGATCTAGTTTAAGTTTCAGATTGCTGCCAATTATTCCTCTCCAAGCCCCCAAATTCCCAAACCACACACTACAGGTAATCATACCCCCGAGGATCCCTAAGCATGTTGCCCTTATCCTAAGGGAGGATCTGAGTTATTACTGTCTGCTCTTCAGAAAACAAAGGGCGTGTGACCTAGAACTGTATGGCCAAGGCTGTGGTATGCCTTAGTTCTCCAGCTGCCCCTCCTGCAGCCCACGTGGCTGTCACAGAGCCCTGGGCTGAGGCATCTTTGTCAACCCTGCTAGCTTACTTGGGCCCAGGGAGGCCCGTCAAAGGAGAGCCTGGGCCCACAATCTTACCACCAGCCATTAGATTTTTGTTTTTTGGCCGCGCCGCACGTCATGTGGGATCTTAGTTCCCTAACCAGGGATCGAACCCATGCCCCTTGCGTTGGGAGTGCAGCGTCTTAACCACTGGACAGCCAGGGAAGCCCCCTACTTTTTTAAAAAAATGCATTGGCTAGTACAATAAAGTTCATTTCTCTCATCACAATCCAACGGCCATTCTGGTAGAGCAGCTCTCTTCTAGATGGTGGATTAGGAACCGGGCTCCCTCCACCATGCATGTCTCTCCCATGGCCTCAGAGTCCCCCGAGTGCTCCTCTGCATCTGGCCGGCAGATGGGGGAGGGGGCATCACACAGAAGTTTCTAATGGGTCAGGGCTGAAGATGCAACACCTCTCTTCTGCCCATATTGTGCAGAAGGCTGGAGATGAAGTGAGCTGGGTCCCTGAAAAGGACTTGGTTAGGCAAGCAGCCGATCTCTGCCACACCCAACTTCAAGGGCTTCTCCCTGAGGTGGTTAAGAGGAACTGGGTGTCTGGGTACTTTCCCTCTTTGTCTCCAAATCCAGCTGGTTTGCAAGTCTTTTGGAGCTGAGCTGCTAAGGGCCGTTTTCCCCCTTGTCAAGGGTATGGTATGGGTGCACAAATATTCTGAGGAATTAATAAAAGATCAGTTAAATCACAATAACCTATGGGGTGTGGGTTCCAGGCATCAGTACGTTTAAAAAGTTGCACAGGTGATTCTAATGTGCAGCCAGTGTGAGAACCAGATGTCGATACACAAGAACATAATTAGTTAGAAGTGGGGACCGGGACCTAGAGTGTAGCTCAGAAGGTGAGACTAGGGCACGGCAATAACCTGCCAGCCAGCCTTTTGTATCTGCACTGAGAACTGGACAGAGGCTGGCCTTCCCATGAAAGGTAACTTTAGTTTTCTTCCTTGTGACCAAAAAAGCCTGATCAATACCCTCCAATGTCAAACCCCAGCAACTCAGAGAGGACCCCGGGGTGGGGGAGTTTACCTGTTCGGCAGCACTTGGACACAGAGGCACACACTTCACCTGGGCCTTTGTGGGGAGGCACGAGAGTGGACAGCCCCAGCCCTGGCACTGGAAATCCTGGATATTAAGTAGGCACCACCAGCACCAACCACAAACTGGAGGGTTACGTAGGTGAAAGGGGTCATAATGGTGGCCTGGGTTTTTTTGGTTTTTAAACATTTTATTTATTTATTTTGGCTGCATTGGGTCTTCGTTGCTGCGTGCGGGCTTTCTCTAGTTGTGGCCAGCGGGGGCTACTCTTTGTTGCACCGCGCGGGCTTCTCATTGCAGTGGCTTCTCATTGTTGCGGACCACGGGCTCTAGGTGCGCAGGCTCAGTAGTTGTGGCTCACGGGCTTAGTTGCTCCGCGGCATGTGGGATCTTCCCGGACCAGGGCTCGAACCCGTGTCCCCTGTATTGGCAGGCGGATTCTCAACCACTGCGCCACCAGGGAAGCCCGGTGGCCTGGGTTTGACCAGAGACTAAATAGGGGCCTTTAAACCTCAACACAAATTCCACAAAGGAGTCAAGGGCCTGATCCATGCTCCTCAAACCCTCCTTCCCAGGGGCTCATGCCTCCTGACTGCGCGCACCTTCTTTCCATACCTGTTTGTTCTCAGAGAACAACTCTCAGTGTGTGTGGCCACCTGTGCCGGCTCCCTTCACTGATCAGGCCAAAGGGAAGCTGGAAGAACAAGATTCAGAGTCTCCCCCACCTTTGCTCCCTCAGAAGGCAGGCCATGCTGCAGCCTTCCAGCCCGAGGGGTTTTCTTTGAGTGTTGCTTCCTGGTGACTAAGTCTCCTCTCCACACAAAGTACCTGTGGGCTTCAAGAAATGCGAGGATGCCCTCTATTGGCCTTCCCTCTGGCCATTCTAGAAAATGAAAGATGGAGGCCTTTGAGGGTGGAGGAGTGTTTAGCTAGGTTTGGTCAAGGCAGGGGCTCCCAGCCTCCTGAAATTCAGGATTATTTCAGAAGGGTTCCTTTGGGGTGACAGGGTCATATGGAAGTAGCCTAGCTCTCCCTAAGCAAGCCCAAGGATTTCTGGCTCTTTCATGAGTCAGGCAAGAACAGGGACACGGCAGTCTTCTCGATGCAAGACCCCAAGCCAGGAAAGCAGCACTGGTTTCTGGGTTTTGTCCCTTTTTTGGTGGGAGGAGTAGGGGATGAAAAATTATTTTATTCACCTGAGACTGAGATAAAAATATATCCTTCAATGAGCTGTGCCTGAGATAAGATATAGGAATGAGGCCCAAAGAACACAGAAAAACCTACAAAGCCAGTAAGTTATCAAGTCCTGTAGCTCCTTCATGGATCCTTCAAAGTTCTTCCAATACACCAAGCTCACTAAGTCCCGATCGCCTGCCCACCAGCTGCTCTTGGGCAGCCTGGCCTGCACACCCGAGAACACATGCAACCCTGGCCCACAGCGCGCTCCGGGCAGATTCAAGCTCCCACTCCTCTGAGCTTCCTGCACCCTCTCTCGGGACGGGTCAGCTGCTGCCTCCTATTCATGACACACTGAATGTGCACTTCTAGACCAGCGGTTCTCAAAGTGTGGTTCCCAGACCAGGAGAAGAGCATCTCTGGGAACTTATCAGGAAGGCAAATTCTCACGCTTCGTCCCAGTCCTACTCAATCAGAAACACAGTGGTGGGGCCCAGCAACCCATTTTTAAAGGTGACTTTGATCCAGACCACGCACAGGCTCTGCTGGGCCTGAGTTCTAATTCCATCATTTACGGTGTGTGGACCGAGTTACTTCTCGTATGCCTTGTTTCTGTTCCTGTAAAAACACAACCAATACCGCCCACCTTCAGCTGGTTTTTGTGCACAGGGCCTTGGGGAAAGAATGAGTTCCACGGTCCTTCTCTCCCCTCCCTTTCCTGGGAGTCCAAGACCGAACAGCAGCCCTCCTTCTATCCCACAAGCTCAGCAAGCTGTTCCTTCAACACTGCACAGTGTTCTGGGGGCACGGGGCCAAGCCCTACTGCTTTGGAAACCCAAAAGAGAAGGGCAGGGCCCATAAAGGCCAACCTGGGCACTGGGACATGCTGTATCCCCAGCTTGTCCACAGGGTAAGGGTAGGGGTGAGAGGGGCGGGTGGTGTTTGTGTGTGTATGCATCAATTCTGTGCTCACAAAAGGTCAAAGGAAGGACAGAAAACTCCCCTCCCTAAAAGCCACAAGGAGCAGCTGGCCAGCAGGGGCCAGGGCGGTGACTCCTCCATCAGCAGCCACTGAGGCCGGGTCCCAGCACCACACAGGCTGACGCCAGGCCCATGACTTCCCTGCCGGAGGCCATCATGTCACAGGGACATACAGGTGCCTGGACCCGTGGTACAGGCCAGCAATGGAGCACAAAGCAGCACACCCAGCAGGCACATGTACAATTAAATAGCATGTTTAATCATCTCACAACAGACTGTAGTGCAGTAGTATAAACTGTAAGTTTCTTTTTAAAAAGCCACTCCCCCAAAGCTACCATTCCTCAACACCCAGAAACCATGGCTGAGGAACCAGTGACAGGGCCGGAGGGATTCAGGAAGTCTCTGTTCCATGAAGCTGAAAGTCTTTCCAGGTCAAGGTTGCCTTATGAGTAGCCAAGAGCCCTAGGAGGAGTTGATGTACACACACTCACTCTAACACACACACACACACACACACATATGCAAGGGACCCAGAGAGAAGACACTCGGACAGACAGACACAGAGGAGACCGCTGTGGGGCAGTCACACACGTGCACTCTCATGCCATAACATTCCAGTCTGTTTGTGGCTATCTCCTCTGGGCACAGGGAGTGGTGGCCTGATCCCTGAAGCAGCCAGGGTGGTCAGGAGGAAGAGGGGTGGCAGTCTGTGTCCAGCCTGGCTACTCTGACACAACAGTCCAGCAGCCAGAGGGGCCCCTCTGCATTCCTGAAACAGCCAGCCCTCCCCTAGCCCAGCAGCAGTGGTGAGGAGGGGGCACCACTTCCTCTGGGCCTAGCAAGAGGGCGCACTCCGCCCCAAAGATGAGAACAAAGAACGTGCCTGCAGGCAGGCTTTTGGAGCCAGGGGGCTGGCGGTGCTTGTTTCTGTACCCAGGGGTGGAGGACACAGCCAGGCCTCGCTGTGCAGATGCCCCGGAAGCAGCAACCCTGCCAACAAAGAGCTGGAGAGGAGGCCAGGAGCTGCCAGTGTCCATCCTCGGAGCAGAGGAGGGGTTCCAAAAAAGGAGGCCCTGAGGTGAGGACATTTTGTGGGACCTACCAGACGGGTTTAAAGAGGAAGCCTCTTCATTCACAGCTTCATTCAGGGGTTCCCGGAGAATGTCTCTGGATTCAAGTACCAGCAGCTCTAGTTGAGGGTATTAGGGTGGAGTGACCAGCAGACGCTGGGAGAACAGCTGCCCTCAGACATGGGAGGTATGAGAACCAGCCTGGCAATGCCCTGCACCCTAGCACTGCCAACCCCTAACCTGGGGAGACAGACCAGGTGGCTACAAGATCTCCTCCCGTGGGCTCCTGGCCTTAAGCGGGGTCTGCCCGTTGGGCACGGAGCCGTTCTGACCATGCAGGAGTTTGCCCTTCTCTCGGTCTGGCCATGTGAAGATGGCGTCGTCACTGTCCAGCTCCGACTCCGAGTGCATCAGGCTGCTGCTCAGCACCGGGCCTTTATGTCTGACACCTACAAGGAGTCAAGGGACCCAGCGTCAGAGGCACAAATCTTCTCTTCCTTGAGCCACACCTGCACCCTCCTCCCAGCCTGAAGAGGAGCAGAGGGCCAGGGCCAGTCACGGTCCCTCTCCTGAACAGGAGGCTTCCCACGTCCTCCCAGCCCTGGCTAGATGGGACAGTCCATCAGGGAAGCCTCAGAGAGCAACCGATCAGGTTCCAATGGGGATTCTTTATTTTCAGCATCTGTTAGCTTTGGTTAGTGCCACCCAACGACATTCTCTTTTCTCTCTCTTTTAAATGTAGAATGTTTTACCTCCCTTTATGCAGAGGGTGGAGTTCTGTGGGGGGCAGGAAATACAAGGAACAAGAACTTAGGCTCTAGAGAATGAGTTTTGTCACTGTACCCTGGCTCAGTATGGATGTAAAGTGCCTGCCAGAGGTGCTGACACTGAGTGAGGACACAATTTCATTCTACGTAGACGTTAACTCTGGCTTCGCTGAGAGGGTACAAGGGGTGAGAGAGCAGGCATGTGGCCCGGAGAGGCCTCTGCTGCAGAGCCTGACTGAAGCGGGGACTGTCCCAAGCCATCAGCTGGTCAGAACACACAAACGAGGACCCATAAGAAGCACCTGAGGTCAGAAAAGATGCCTGAGATTTTTTTTTTAATAAATTTATTTATTTTTTTATATTTATTTTTGGCTGTGCTGGGTCTTCGTTGCTGTGTACGGGCTTCCTCTAGTTGAGGTGAGCGGGGGCTACTCTTCGTTGCAGTGCGCGGGCTTCTCATTGCGGTGGCTTCTCTTGTTGTGGAGCACGGGCTCTAGGCGCACAGGCTTCAGTAGTTGTGGCTCACAGGCTCAGTAGTTGTGGCACACGGGCTTAGTTGCTCCATGGCATGTGGGATCTTGCCGGACCAGGGCTCGAGCCCGTGTCTCCTGCATTGGCAGGCGGATTCTTACCTGCTGTGCCACCAGGGAAGTCCCAAGATGCCTGAGATTCTATAAGTCACTGTAGTTACCTTCACTATTCATCCTTATGGCTGCAGAGGCCAGACCATACCACGAGGTCTGGTAATAGCTTTAGGGCAGATCCCATCCAACAGCAAGATGGCTGCCCTCTGGCTGGTACAAATACTACTCCAGAGTAAGCAAAAGGTAGGCTGAGACAGCAGAACTACAAGTGGGAATTGCCAACATCAAGAACCCAGCTTGGGGCTTCCCTGGTGGCGCAATGGTTGAGAGTCCACCTGTCGATGCAGGGGACACGGGTTCGTGCCCCGGTCCGGGAGGATCCCACATGCCGCGGAGCAGCTGGGCCCGTGAGCCATGGCCGCTGAGCCTGTGCATCCAGAGCCTGTGCTCCGCAATGAAGAGTAGCCCTCGCTCACTAAAAAAAAAAAAGAGTTAAAAAAAAAAAAAAAAAAAGGTGACCAGTCAGGTGAGCTGTGTTTGAACCCTCATCCTCCAACAATCACTCTCCCTCCCCCAGTCCCATTCAGATCCCCAATAAACACTGAAAGAAGGTCCTGGGATGATTCTCAGGCATTCTGCCCTTTCCTGGCCAGACATGACTTCAGGCTGTGAACGATGAGGGCATCTAGACTCTGACTGCACCTGTCACTCGGGAACCACAGCCCCACAGACCTTGCCCGTGTGCTGGTCATCTGTGCAGTGTGCTCTGGGGCCCAGCTTGTCCATCTCAGGGGCACGGTTCTGGGACATGACTGTGGACGGCCACAACTCCCACTGATTCTCAGGACTGCAGAGCAGCAGGGCCAGAGAAGAACACCAGCTTCCCAGGCTTTTCCAATGTGGTAGGGGACAGTGGCAACATAAGAAGCGTCAAGACCAGGGGAGCGTCAACATTCTCAAAACCTCTGTTTTGCCCCTATAGATGAAATACCCTTTGGGGGCTTTCTCCTCCAGCATCCAAGCACTTGAAGCTTCCCTTGTTCCCTAAAGCCCTTCTGGGCCATAGGTGTGGAGGACAGGAGCCTGAGGGGGGACGTGTTGCTGGCTCCAAAGTACGCAGCACTCACCCGGGCCCTCCTACCTCTAGCTCCCGCTCTGCTTGAAGAACTGAGTGGGATTCATCCACTAAGCAATACAAGCTAGGAAGCTGGTTATATCAGTGGGTGCTGAACACATACATCTCCTCTGACTCAGCAATCCCATTCCTAGGTCTACACTTAACAGAAATCCATACACATGTCTGCCAAAGGACATGGGCAAGAACGTTTACAGCAGCACTCCCGATCACAGCCCCAAATGGAAAGAACTCAGCTGCCCATCAACAGTATACCTGACAAATAAATATATTCCTACAAGGGAAATTACACGGCAGTGGGAATGAACGAACGATTGCTCTACCTAACAACACGGATGGATGTCCTAAATGCAATGTTGAGGGACAGGTGCCAAGCCCAATGATTCCATTTATATAAACTACTCCAAGATATTAGAAGTAAATTGGGGGGAGGCAGGCAGTGACTGGAAAGAAGCACAAAGGGGGCGCTTCTGGGGGGCTGATTACATTGGTACATTCACTTACGAAATGTGCTTATGATTTTCTGTACACATTAGACTGAATCACAGAAAACTGCTATTTTTATAGGTCAAAAGTCAATTATCAGTAATCTTATATGGTTCAATCTAATAGACTTCAACAGAAAGTCTTGAAAAAGAGTCAACGGAACAGCACAACCAAACCAAAGCAAAACCCACAACTGCTGAATGTAAACCACGGCTCCTGAGGGTGGGCATGTGTCCCGCTCCGCCTGCTGGCCTTCGGTGCCAGCGGCTCCGAGCTCACTCAGGTGGCCGCACGCCACGCCCAGCCCGCCCTGCGGCACCCAGCTCGGCTCTCACTCCCACGCACGTCGCGCTCCTCAACTCACCCCTCCCGGCTGCACTTCTTCAGCTCCACACCCTGTACAGTTGGTCCTGAAGCCCGTCCTCCTCTCCCTACTGGTGACTCCGCTCTGGGTTGCACCCACGAATCCACTGCAGAGCCCAGAACAAGAGCCGGGACTTCTGGCCTGGTCAGACCCACACCAGATGCAAGGCCACTCTCACCGCCTCCTCATGCGGACATTGCGCACGGAAGGGCCTGCCGATCCCCATCTAGTCTCATCTTGGTTACCTGGGAGCAGCTGGCCACCTGCAGCCCTCCCCGCTCCCTCCCTATCCCCACAAGTCTGCCTTCCCATCCTGCCCGTCACCGTCTTAAGCCCTTTACCCACTCCTCCCTCCTCCCTGCCCAGGACCCTCCCCTCTGTCTTCTGCGTCTCTGCCTGCAAACACGCTCCTGAACCCCGTCCACCCTGTCCTGAATCCCCACTTACTGTCGTCGCTCAACTTCTAAAAGGACTTTTAAGCACTTAGGGCCTCCATTTTCTCACCACCTACGTACTTAACTGCACTTTGACTTCTGCCATCTATCACTCACCATCTACTCCAGTACTTTAGGTGACCAGAAACTTCTCCAGCGTCGTCACTGCCGTCATCACCAATTCTTACCCTTTTCTTCCGCAGCAGCAAGCACGCTGACTGCTCCCTGGTGGCACCCCTCCTCCCTCACCTCAGCTCCTTAGCCCCGGACTCTTCTTTTGTCCCTCGACACTCTCCCCAGAAGGGATGTGATCTACTTTTGCGGAGCCAACCGTCACCAGCATACAGAAGATTCCTATCCAGTCCTGTTCTGCTGAGTTCAACTTAATTCGTCCCCTCTTACCCAAACTGCACCGACTGTCCTAATGCTGTCGTCAGGGCAATCAGTCCCTGTCTCTCATGTCAGAAGGCAGCCTGGACCTTTCCTGTCCCTCCATCCCACTGATACCAAGCTGTCTGAGCCATCATCATCCCTCCTCGGACCGTTGCAAGAATCTCCTTGCTGGCCTCCACCTGTAATCTCTTCAATGAATGAAATGTTGTCACTAGACTAATTTTACTATGCCAGCATTTTCAAGATGTCACTTCTCATCACCATCAGAATAAATGCTTAACTCCTTAGGCTGATGTTCAAAACTCCCCATAATTTCATCCTCCAGCCTCATTTCCTCAACCCCATTCATAGCTGTTCTAAACCAAAAGATCTCCAGTGCTTTTTCTGCAGTCTTTTGCATCTAGGGTCATAAAACCACCCAATCCACAGATGCTCAAAGAAGATGCCTGGGCACCATCCTTTGCTTCTCCTTTTCTCTCACCCGCCTTGGAAAACATATCATGAACCTCAGCAAGCCTTCCCCCCAAATGTATCTGGAACCTATCTGCCTCTCTCCATCTCATCATCTCTCCACCATAAGGGCATTCTATCTAATCTCCTCTCACCCACTTTTGCCTCTCCAATTCCTTCACATAGCAGCCACAGTTGTCTTTTGAAAATGTAAATCTCACTGCACCATGCACCTCCTTAAAAAAACTACCCATGGCTCCCCATTGCTCTTAGAAGGAACCCACAGCAAGGTCCCTGCTCACCTGTCCAGCCTTGTGCCACTCACCCCATGCTCCCCTGTCTTCTTCAAATCCCCTCTGCCCATTCCAGCAGCTGGGCCGTCGCCAGCTTTGCCTGCAGTCCTATTTCCCAGAGTCTTCACGTGCCCTACTCTCCTTCTTGTCGTCCCTTGGGTCTCAGCTTAAGTGTGATTCTTTATAAAGACCTTCCATTATCACATTTCGTATATTTGTGAATTTGTTTGTTTAATGTCGGCCCGACATAAACCACACGAGAGCAACGTCTGTTTAGTTCACTGTAATATGACCAGTATCTGGCATAGGGCCTGGTATTAATCCATATTTACGGATGAATAAGGTACAGTCCCTGCCCTCAAGGATATTACTGACTAGTAAGTGGACAAACAATAACATAACTGATATAATACAGTGAGAGAAATGCCAAAACAGACATGTGGGAGAAAGATAAGCACGACTTTAATTGGCAGGTTAAGGGAAGGACGAGAAAGTGCTTTCTGGACAGAAATACGAACCAACAAAATTTGTTTAGAAAAGAGAGATACCAGCAAGGAGGAGGATCTCAGAAAAGCACAGTGACGTAAGCTCACCAAGGCCACGTCTACCAGACCAAAAGTAAGTCGCGAATGACTTCAAGGAGGGGAAAAGCCTTGCGAGAGCAACATGAACACAACCTTGCCCACCTTGCAGACGGTGCTGTACAACGTTCTCCCCTCGAGGCCTCATCCTCAGTATCCTGTGTGCGCTCTGGCTGCACTTCTGTGGTTCGCTAGGCCCCAGCCTCCAGGCACCGCCCCACAGTGTTCCCTAACCAAGCTGCCTGGGTGCTGACAGAGCCCAGACTGCCTATGAGCATTTATTCTCTTCTCATATGTCTTCTCCCTCACTACAGTGAAATTCTGAGGGCAGAGCCTATGGTTTAGAACTCTCTGTAGTCCCCTTACAGCCTCTCCTAATACGAAGCTTTAAGCATGAGAGACGTTTAATAAATACTTTGTATAAAAATAGTTCTACTAGCAGAGTGTTTAGGAATAGCTCTATATAGAGTCCAGCTCCCCTAAAGAGATGAGGCCTGTCCTGTGGCGTCCATGATGAATGGGAACCTCACCAATGACCTAGTCCAGACAAGGACAGAGGGCCCTCTACCCACCCTGGCCCTCCGAGCCCCATCACTGAAAGCCGTCTTAATGCTTGTGCAGCTGGAAATTCTTTGACAGATGAGCGCAGTGCACCTGGAGCCAGCAGGGGAGCTGCCCTCCACCTGCTCTAAGACAATGATGGAGCCTGTGGATCTACCTGACAAATACTGGAGAGAGGAAGATGGGAGAGGATGGCTGGCGGCAAGGAGGCCAGCTGGCAGACACTGGCTTTGATCTCTTCATGGCCTCACCTTGTCTGCCCAGAAAGGACAGACTGATCAGGAATAAGAGACCAAGGTCCCTGAGCCTGACTACAGGGGCAGCTTGAAAAGCTGAACTCCAGGCAGGAACCCTGAGGGGAACGAGCAGGCAAAGGAAAGCAAGAGGCTGAGCCCCTGGGCACAGTCAAAGGACCACTAAAAAGTGAGCCCTGGAGTCCGAGCTTGCCCAGTAGGCAAAGCCGACCCTGAGCCCTCATCAGGGACGGGACAAGATGCTTTTCCAGCACAAAGAGCTGCCAACAAAAACACATTTAGGAGGGACTGGTGGTGGTGGTGGCTCTTCAGGGAGAGTGCACCAACCTAGACACCCCCGGTTCCCAGTTCCCGGGGCCACTACCTGCTCGGGAGGTTGGCTTCAGTTCCAGGCTTTCCTGATCCGTGGCATCCAGGATCCTGTACTTGCTTTTCCTCTTAGGTTTCCCTTTTTGTCTGAAAAACACAATCCCCTACTCAGGAAAGAGGTTCTGTGTGAGGTTCAGGTAGCCCACCACAGGGTGGCAGTCAGACTGCATGCAGAGTCCTGTCTTGGGGGATGCTGCTAAATGAAAGGGCTGTTTCTCCTTGTTTCTCAGCTGGGAAAGGTAGCAACTGTGATTTGTTATTCAAATAGTCCTCACCAATTTGGGAAAAGGTAAAGGAAACATTATCATTTTATCATGGACTCACCACTCCACAGTGGCAATGAAGGAAGGATAGATGGGTTAAAAATGTAAATAAAATGACACTCCTATGCTGGAAGGGTATAGGGTGGAGGAAAGCATTAAACCAGCAAAACCTTGTTAATGGTGGTTGTCTTAGGCTGGTGGGAATTTTTAAAAATTCTTTTAATTTTCTAAGTTTTATTGTGAGATTATATTGCAGGCTGAATCTCAGTTCTGCCACTTAGTAACTGTGTGTCCATGGAAAAGGTCATTTTCCTGAGAAAAGGTTGTTATGCATACTAAAAAAGATATTACCTATAAAATGTATAAAATGTTATATACATTTTATACATTTTTGCTTGGTACACAGTAAACATAGAAATATACCTATTATTAATAATTAAAAACATAATAAATGTTACCATTAAACATTATAAGACTAGATAGGAAGACTAAATGAAAAAACCTGAAAGACTTAATCATGACTAACCTAAGTCTACAATTACATAAAAACATGTACACGTGAGAATCCCAAACTGAAAGGAAGGCAGACAAATTACGAACCCATGTGCTACAGCTACATGTAAAAGAATGAAATCAGAACACTCCCTAACACCATACACAAAAATAAACTCAAAATGGATTAAACACCTAAATGTAAGACCAGACACTACAAAACTCTTAGAGAAAAACATAGGAAGAACACTCTTGGACATAAATCACAGCAAGATCTTTTTTGACCCACCTCCCAAAGTAATGAAAATAAAACCAAAAATAAACAGGTGGGACCTAATGAAACTTAAAAGCTTTTGCACAGCAGAGGAAACCATAAACAAGACAAAAAGACAACCCTCAGAATGGGAGAAAATATTTGCAAATGGAGTAACGGACAAAGGATTAATCTCCAAAATATACAAACAGCTCATGCAGCTCAATATCAAAAAAATGGACAGAAGATCTAAATAGACATTTCTCCAAAGAAGACATACAGATGGCCAAGAAGCACATGAAAAAATGCTCAACATCACTAGTTACTAGAGAAATGCAAATCAAAACTACAATGAGATATCATCTCACACCAGTCAGAATGGCCATCATCAAAAAAATCTAGAAACAATAAATGCTGGAGAGGGTGTGGAGAAAAGGGAACCCTCTTGCACTGTTGGTGGGAATGTAAATTGATACAGCCACTATGGAGAACAGTATGGAGGTACCTTAAAAAACTAAAAATAGAACTACCATACAACCCAGCAATCCCACTACTGGGCATATACCCTGAGAAAACCATAATTCAAAAAGACCCATGCTCCCCAATGTTCACTGCAGGACTATTTACAATAGCCAGGTCATGGAAGCAACCTAAGTGCCCATCGACAGACGAATGCATAAAGAAGATGTGGTACATATATACAATGGAATATTACTCAGCCATAAAAAGGAACCAAACTGGGTCCTTTGTAGAGATGTGGATGGACCTAGAGACTGTCATACCGAGTAAGTCAGAAAGAGAAAAACAAATATCGTATATTAACGCACATATGTGGAATTTAGAAAAATGGTATGGATGAACCTGTTTGCAAGGCAGAAATAGAGACACAGATGTAGAGAACAAACATATGGACACCAAGGGGGGAAAGGGGTGGTGGGATGAATTGGGAGATTGGGATCGACATATATACACTAATATGTATAAAACAGATAACTAATGAGAACCTGCTGTACAGCACAGGGAACTTTACTTAATGCTCTGTGGTGACCTAAACAGGAAGGAAATCCAGAAAAGAGGGGGTATATGTATTCATAAAGCTGATTCACTTTGCTGTACAGCAGAAACTAACACAACAATGTAAAGCAACTATACCCCAATTTAAAAAAAAAGAACCCATGTGCTAAGGTGGTGAGGCTGAGGTGTAGAGTATTAAAGGCCGCACACCCTAGAGATAAGAGCCAGGTCCACACCCCAGGGCCTCCCACTCCCACTCCAGCCACAGCCACGTTTTCCAGGTGGCAAATCACTGCAGTGACAGCCACTCAGCCTAAAGGAGTGTGCTTCTGCCTTCAGGAGTGTCAGAGGTAAGGAGAACTTTTCTGTGCATGCCGTGGGTGGGCCATGGCATGTAACAGCGATGGGAAGGGAAGAAACCCAGGACTCAGCGCCCTCAATATAGAAGGTGCCAGATACCTCTCTAATGAATAAATACGTAATTAGAAGCCCGAACAAATTTCAGGGAAAGTCCCTCTTACCTCTTACAACAACAGATTACAGTCCAGGAGAGGATTCCCAAGGCAACAACAATGACAAAGGAAGCAATGATAACATATAACACGCTCCACTCTGCCAAGAGAAACAAAATATTAAGGACAGTGAAAAGCGAGGCTAGAAGGGAGGTCTGGGCTGCCCACCTTGGGCAGGAGATGGCTTCGCTCTGTAAACAAGAAGGCCCCTCGGGCTCCCCAGGGAAGGTGAGACCTTGGAGTTAAAGGCAGCTGAAACTTTAAACCTTATGAATTGCCCCTGTTTTCTAGCTTGTGCTCTGAGACCCTGGGGCAGTGGGGCAGGCTGTAAGGAGCTTTAACAGAGGGAAAGGGGGGAGTGGAAACCTATGGGCTTCCCTGGGGCCAGAGTACACAGGCACTCCAAAGAGACAGGAGGCCTGGCGGCTTGTCTGATTTAGGCTGCATTTTGTAGTTGGTCTGATTTAAGCTTGTTTCTTCTTAAACAACTGCTTCAGGGGAGTTCCCTGGCAGTCCAGTGGTTAGGACTCGGCGCTTTCACTGCCAGGGCCTGGGTTCAATCCATGGTCGGGGAACTAAGCAACTAAGATCCCGCAAGCTGTGCTGGGAGGCCAAAAAAAACCAAAACCAAAACCAAAAAACTGCTTCAGAGCTTTCCTCTAACCTTGAGCAAGCATGGAGGAAGGAAGTAAAAGTCCTTCTGCAAACAGAAAATACACGAAGTTCTTCTCCTTGCTTGCTCATCTGCCTTGGAAACACCAACACCCACCCACTCAACTCAGAGCCACATTCAATGCCAAACCAGCTGGCACAGTTCCAAGCAGAAAAACTCACCACAGTTGCTATCTCCATCCCTCAGCTGCACCTTGATGAAATTCTCCATCCAAAAAGGGTCACAGATACAGCGTTTGGTGAATGAATCACAGTGGCCATGGTCAGAACAGTTCAACTGGCATGCTGAAAGTAGCAGGAAAGGGAAAAAAGTCAAGGGGAGTCAGAGCCGGGGGTTGACCAAATTCCAGTGCCCATGAAGATACGAAGGGATCCCCTGCTCAATGGCCTGTGATGACATTTCCTGGAGACCTGCCCCAAGAACCTTTATAGCTGGACACAGTGCCCATTATTATCATCATGGATAAAACTGGAGCAGTTAGAAAGGCTCCAGACTGTTTTTACTTGCTGTTTCTCCATATCAGCAGTTCTTAATCTTTCATGTCCCACAGACCCCCTTCTCTGAATAATTGCCAAAATAAAACACATAGTATTACAAAGGAAGGCAATTATACTATACATGTTTTTGAAGTATTTAAGACTACAGAACTTTAAAATAATATGTGCGTCTTTATTAAAATATTAAGTAACAAGATCTAGAAGTGTGTCTAACAACTGTCATAATTTTGAAGTGGTGACGAGTAAAAATGCTATTTCATTATGTAGTATGATACAAAATTATCTGAGATTTCTATTGCCTTGAAGTCACATGTTCTGTTAATACTAACTGTAGTTTCTTGCCTACCTTCATGATTGAGGGAAACAATAAATTTCAGTTAGAGGTTCGTGAAAATAAAGATGTAATTTTTTTTCCCATTCAAACTCACAGCCCCTCTGAATGCTATCTCAGGGGCCCATGGAAGATTAAGAAGCTCTGCAATGAGTGGAGACTCTTTCAAGAAAAAATGGTAGTTGAGGAAAGTGGTTATCTCCTTGTTCCCAGAGAAGAGGAAATGAAGCCCAAGGACAGCAGGGACTGACAGGTGAGCTGTGGACACTGGGTGGACTCTCATTCCCAACTTCCCAGAATTACTCACTGACAGTATTGATTTCCAGGGCTCTGAATATCAGAAAGTCTGCCTTTTGCTTCCGCAGCTCACTCTTGAGCATCACTGCCACCTCATGGCCTTTGAAGATCTGGTGAGGAGGCTCATTTTGAACAAAAAATACCATCTTGGTGCTGCAGAGACATGCAACAGTATGAATGAGCTGAAGCTGTCAACACTGAGAGCAGTAGCTATCATTTGCTAAGTACCTTCTGTTTGTGCCAGACCCTGTGCTAAGTGTTATACACATTTTCTCACAGGAAGCCCGTGAGAAAGGGGTTATCAGCATCACCTCCATTTTATAGAGGTGGGGCTCAGAGGGGTTAAGTAACTTGCCCAAGGTCACACAGTTAATTATGGCAGAGCCAGATCCCAACCCTGATATGTCTGACTCTAAAGCCTATGCTTTTAGAAAAGGCCTAAGCTGCCCCAACTAACAAGAAGACCTATTCCAAAAGCTAACTGGAGACCAGAAAAATGGGGATTTGGTTACGGGTACATCCCTGCTGTCAGCCTTTTAACAGCTAAGAGTGTGGTGTTGTTGGGTTTGTGCCTGGGTTATCTATGAGACAAACCACAGTGCTTTGTAAAATATAAATTGTTGGACAGCATCAAAGCATTATCCATAGGTCAAAACATAGCCAAAATGATCATTACTATGACAGCAACAATGAAGACCCTCCACAATGGTGTGGCCGGTGCAAGATTATGTTATTCTAGGCCCAGAATCTGTTTGTTTTCTGACCGTCAACTTCTGTCCAAGGTAGACCATGTCTGAACCCACTTCGGGGTGGCACAAAATCTGTTCTCTCTGTCTTGGCCTCCATTTGTGGCAGCCTGCTTCGTGATTCCGTGTTAGTCTCACAAACTGAACTTTCCCAATCAGTGGGTCACATTGGGTTTATAGGTGAGCCCCACGTATTGATCCCCACAGCACACAGGGTGGCTGGGTGAGACCTGGGTATCCCAGAGGCCCTGGACCAGCTGCTTCCAGTATAATTGTCTATTTATCCCAAAGTGCCATATAAACAGCATCATTTTCTATGGGTGGATTGACATGAAAGTTTGGGGGCTTCCCTGGTGGCGCAGAGGTTGAGAGTCCGCCTGCCGATGCAATAAACGCGGGTTCGTGCCCCGGTCCGGGAAGATCCCACGTGCTGCGGAGCGGCTGGGCCCGTGAGCCGTGGCCGCTGAGCCTGCGCATCCGGAGCCTGTGCTCCGCAACGGGAGAGGCCACAACAGTGAGAGGCCCACGTACCACAAAAAAAAAAGAAAAAAAAAAAAAAAAAAAAAAAAAAAGAAAGTTTGGGAAGCCCTGTCCTAAAATACTTTTAAAAGTTTGCTGCATAGTGAGGCTAACAATGGGGTATTATAACCACCAGAATCAAGAAACAAACCTTTTCCATAAAAGATCTGTGGTCATTTCTCATATATATACTACTATATATAAAACAGATAACTAATGAGAACCTACTAGAGAGCACAGGGAACTCTACTCACTGCTCTGTGGTGAACTAAATGGGAAGGAAATCTAAAGAAGAGTGGACATATGTATATGTATAACTGAATCACGTTGCTGTACAGCAGAAACTAACACAACATTGTAAAGCAACTATACTTCAATAAAAATTAATTTAAAGAAATCTGTGGTCATTTCTCATATTTTCTCCTAGTTACCCAATTCATGCTTATAGTTTCAATTTTTGTCTATGTACAAATAACCCTCAAATCTTTGTCTCCTCTCCCTACGTCCCTCCTGAGTGACCAAATCTGCATCTGCAAATGCTTTGCTAGAGTATCTATACCAGATCCTCCACAGGCATCTCAAATCCAACATGTTCCAAAATAAACTTATAACAATCACTAACTCATTGTGTGTCAGAGACTCTACACAAACATTATCTTACGTAATCTTCAACAACCCTATAACACGGGTGCTAGCATTTTTATAAGTGAAGAACGGGTTCGGAGAGGTGCAGTAATCCGCCCACTGTCGCAAAGCTGCCACTAACAGAGCAGGGCTCAGAAGCCAGGTCTGCCTGGTGTGAGGCCCATGCTCTTTCCCATTGTAATACACTATCTCCCTCTAATCATATCCTCCTCCTGAATTCCTCAGCTAAGCCAATCTAGGCCAAGCCAGAAACCCAGAGTCACTGTGATGCTTCTCTCTTCCTCGTGTCCCAGAGGCAGTGACGGCAAGTGTGCAAGCAAACCCTTCCGCAATGCTCTTACCTGCACTCTCGCTAGTGTCTTCCACTGCTTTGTCCCAGCCAATTCCCACCAGCTTGATCGATCCCAGCAGCCACTTTCCCTTTTCCTATTCCCAGGCTGCTGAGCAGAGGTTAAAAAGAAAGTCCTAATCATCATGCTGTCTCTGACCCAGTGAACACTGACTGCATATTAGATTCACCTGGGGAGTTTTAAAATTTTAGGTACCCAGACCTCACTCCAGACCAACTGAATCATAATCATAATCATGTGGGGGTGAGGCTGGGGTAATGGTATGTTCATAAAAGCTCCAGGTGTGGGCTTCCCTGGTGGCACAGTGGTTGAGAGTCTGCCTGCTGATGCAGGGGACGTGGGTTTGTGCCCTGGTTTGGGAAGATCCCACATGCCGCAGAGCGGCTGGGCCCGTGAGCCATGGCGGCTGAGCCTGTGCGTCCGGAGCCTGTGCTCTGCAGCGGGAGAGGCCACAGCAGTGAGACGCCCACGTACCACAAAAAATAATAATAATAAATAAATAAATAAATAAAGCTCCAGGTGATACTATTATGCAGCTGGAGTTGGGAATCGCTGCTCTCACCTCATGTCTCTAACCTTAGTTGAGACTCCAATATTGCTCAAAGCCAGCATCCTTTCCTGGAGCTGCTGTTCTCAACCTTTACCACTTTCCTCAGACTGCCCACCTCATTCTCACCTCCTCAAAGCAGATGGCCTTGCCTCCAGTTTCAGAGAAAAAAACAGGACGTTGGTACTAATACTCTCAAATTTCATCCTTCTCTACTTCTAAATTCACCCATAATAGCACATCTTCCCTCCTTTCCTCCTGCCTCCAGGGAAAGTGGTCTCCTGCTCTGCCCATAGTCAGCGCCCCAGACCTACCTCCATTTATAACCCGCCTCCCCAATCTCCACCATCTACCGTTCCTCTGCACCTTCCCCTCAGTCCATAAAAATGTTCAAGTATTTCCTACCTTTAAAAGGTGTTCTTCTGAGCTTGTCTCCCATACTGTTTTCAACACCAGCCTCTTCAAAGAGGCATTATACTTACCATCTCTGTATCCTCAAACTATGAAAAAAATTTTCTCCCAGCATCTAAGTAAAATGATCTCACTATAGTTCTGATGATCTACTAATTACAAACCCAAAAGCCTGTTTTGCGTGCTCACCACACCTGTCTCTATAGCACCTGAATCCTTTGGCAGCGCCCCTTACTGCCAGCTTGTCCCTTAACTTCCAGCAGACAGCTCCCACCTGGTTTTCCTCCCATCTCTCTGACGGCTGTTTCTTACTTTCCTTTGCTGGCCCTTCTTTCCTTGCCTCCCCCTTTAAATATTGATGTTCTCCAGAGCTCTCTCCTCAACCCTCCTGACACTCTCCCAGCATGACTCATCCGTCCTCATGGCCTTAACGCCTGCCTGTATGTAGTGACTCCCTACCTCAGGCCTTCCCTTCCACCTCAAGTTCCAGCCTATATGTGCTACTACCTGTCCCTATGTAACCCATAAGATACGCCAAATTCAACAGTCAAAACTGAACTCATTATCTTTTCTTTGAAACTGGATCCCTAATCTCAGTTAATGGTAATCACCATCTATCTAGGCATCCAAACAAAAATCCTCTTATTTGATGGCTCACTCACCTTCACTCCCCAAAGGTCACCAAGTCCTACTGATTTACCTCTGAATTTATTTTCATTTCCTCTTCTCTTCTGCCATTTCCACCGCCACTACCTCAATTCAGGTGTTATCACCTTTTTTACTAGACTAGTCCAAAAGCGTCCTGATCGGTCTCCCAGCCTTTGGTCTCTCCCTACTGTTGTTTTTTTTTTTTTGGCTGAGCGGTGCAGCCTGTGGGACCTTAGTTCCCCGCTGTGTGCCATGCGGGATCTTAGTTCCCCAGACCAGGGATTGAACCTGCACTCCCTGCAGTGGAAGCACGGTGTCTTAACAAATGGACTGCAAGGGATGTCCTGATCTCTCCCTATTTTAGTCTAGCCTCCACACTACCGATCTCCCTAAGGAAAAAAAAAACACCTAATATCCTTGCTTCAAAAACAAAACAAACAAAAAATTCACACATATAAAACCAACTAACTTGAGTCCTCCTATCCAAAGTATTAAAACTAAACTGCTTGGCTTGCTTATGACTGTTCTTAGTCTACAGAGACAGCCTTATTGTCCCCCATATCCTAGGGCCCAGTAAATGCTCTGAACCCAAGGACTTCTTCCAGAGGAAACTCCGTACTTTCATACCACAGGACCATTGCTCATGCTGTTCCCCTATTCTGAATTTCCTCCTAGTCCTTCTATGCTTGATCAGTGCAAGTTTTACTTCTGGAAAATCTTTGGACTACCTCAATCAACCCTCCTGGAATTAATTGCCCTTGCCTGTGTCTCCATGATTGTGTTACCTGAAAACTGGGTTCTCTACATGGTGTTGAGCCAAAAGACACAACCAAGCCAAAAACAAGGAGAAGGAAGACTTTTATCACTTGCAGCAAGTAAGGAGAACACCGGGATCTCTCCCAAAGCTGTGTCTCCGTGAGCAGCAAAACCGCGGAAGCTTTAAGCTCAGGGCACATGCATATTCATGAAGGGGCTTGAGCAGAGGAGAATTCAGCATAGAATTGGGACAAAAGCCGACAGAGTCCAAGGTTTAAGCTGAGGGTCATGAGGGTCAGAAAAGGTCGATATCATCGCTCCTTAGGTTCCAGTTGATCTGGCTGTCAAGTACTTCAGGCTACCTTTACCACTGAGACAGAGCTGGGAGTCTTTACAACTGATTTACTATTTTTGCTATTGTTACTTCTCTTGCCTGAAAAGAGTCATTTGTTTCTGCATTCTTTTTTGTTTTGTTTTGTTTTGTTTTGGCCACACCATGCGGCATGTGGGACCTCAGTTCCCCGACCAGGGACTGAAGCCAGGCCAAGGCAGTGAAAGCCTAGAATCCTAACCACTAAGCCACCAGGGAACTCCCTGTTCCTGACTTCCTTTTTTCCCTTAAGATCATTCATTACTGAGACCTGTTCAAGGGCAAGTACTGTGGCCAAGCTTAGATCACAAAATGGCTTAGGCCAAAAATGGCTTTGCTTAGGTCAAGAAAGCCATGCCTGGTTCTCTTTCTCTGGGGACCCCCTACACTATCTGCTTACAATAGCACTTATTCTGTCAAATCCACCCTGTACTGATGCTATATGTTAACTTGATTATCTCCCCTACTAGACTATGGTCTTCAAACATCATAGACCTCTTCTGACCTTGCACCCTGCTGCAGTGTCTAGTACAGAGCCCATTACCTGTACTAGAAGAGTACATTTCTTCTTCATTAAAAAAATGAACACCAGGCTTCCCTGGTGGCGCAGTGGTTGAGAGTCCGCCTGCAGATGCAGGGGACATGGGTTCGTGCCCCGGTCCGGGAAGATCCCACATGCCGCGGAGCGGCTGGGCCCATGAGCCATGGCCGCTGAGCCTGCGCGTCCGGAGCCTGTGCTCCGCAACGGGAGAGGCCACAACAGTGAGAGCCCGCGTACCGCAAAAAAAATAAAATAATAAAATAAAATAAACACCATGAGTGGTTCCTGGTCAGAGAGCCCACCCTTCTCTACCTACCCACACTATTTCTCAGCTCAGTCAAGAAGCCCGGGGGACCCCCTGGTCTTTCCTTTTCTCCCCCCATTCATTGCCCAGCTACCTCTGCTCCGTGTACGGCTGAATCTTTTGCACAATGATGTCGGAATCCAGCACCCCCAGGAGGACCCCAATCTGGCGGATGAACATCCCCTTCAGCCTCTCAGTTAGCTGACTGACGTTGACATCCAAGATGATCTCCACCAGGTTGTTTTTCCTGGGATCTGGAAAGCATGTGGATCAGTCATGGCTTTAGAAGTAGGAGAATTAACATAGACCTGCCACTGTGCATGTGCTTTGGCCCAGGAGAGAATGTGGTGAGAGCATTCAGAAATGCAACTGCCCTCCTTCAAAATGGAAAGGCACAACAGTGAACTCCCCATTGCTTTGTCCTGGTACCCAGCAATCTGGGGCTGGCTTGGAGAGCTTCAGAAGCACTCCTGGTCTCTACACCAACCTGGCAATTACCACACATGTGCTGGGGACCAGGCCGAAGTGATGGGGTTTAATGAAGGAAGTGGGGAACAGAGAAACACTTCAAGGTTTGTTTTAAAAGTCTCTGCCCAGTTGGCTTTGCTGAACTCTCCAGGCCAAGTGGCAGGTAGCTAGCAATCTCTCCTGATCCAATCTGATTTTCAGTAACTTGCTGTGCTTTGTCTACAACAATGGGAGGGAAATTTTCCATCTCAACAATCTTATGGGAATGCATCTGCCCCACAGTGTTGAAAACCATAAACACAAAGGAAATACAGGCAGCCAAGAAACAAGGATTTCCTTAAAACAACATCACAGCCGGACGACGTTTCTACAACTCTAGAACTATAGGACCATTGTGCTTTACACTTTTGATTATGTCCTAAAGACTATTCTACACTTGCCAAGCTAAAAGTGACTATTCAGAATACCTGTTCACATACTTGGATGCACCATTTGCCTGTCCTCATGTATAATTTATATAATTAGTAGACTATCTGTGATCTGATTTTAAACACAGAAGAGACTTTATAGTGTCTTGGCTGTTGTCCTTCAGAGAGGTAGGACAAGGACTGGAAGACCTGCCAAGATCTCTTCCCGTCTAAGACATCTGTACATTAGCTTGGCCTAGATAATAAAGAGTAGGTTTAAAGTTAATACCTTCTCATCAGTTGTTCAGGAATTTATAAAGCTCTACCCCACCCTGTACTCACTGTCTCCCTATTACCAAATTAGCCTTGATACAAAACAAAAACATGGTTCTATTTAAGAATGAAATTTTATTTCTGCAAATCTTAAAAATGTAAAGGATGCCAGTTACTTTACCTTCCCTGGGGGTTGTCAGATAAAGCCTGAGGCTCAACTTACAAAAATAAATCATTTTCTGCAGCTGGGTACTGATAAGGCACCATGACTCAAGGTATTCCTGTGCTCAGATTCCCAAAGCACCCTGAGCCCTCTCTCATCAGTCACACGCAGAGGAGAAAGTGCTGGAGTGGGGGCCCAAAGGCCTGGCTCTGACACAACTGCTGTGTGAAGCTGAGCAAGCCCTGCCCTCTCTGAGTTTCTGTTTCTCCATCTGAGCTAAGTAAGGGGAGGTCCATATTTCTGCATGGGTAGGAGAGGTCTTGTTGGAACAGAAAGTCTCTAAGGAGTTCTTAGCTTGGGGGTTCTAGATTTTTTTAAAGCTGGATATGCCATCTGGCTCTGTCCATGCTGGGGGAAGGGTCTCAAGATCGAGGCCCTCCTAGGCTGATCCAGCAATTCCACCCCGACTCCTCACTAAGTGAACTCACCAGGTTTCACCTCCACAGTGGTCCGGTCTGTGTCACTCTCACCCTTCGCATCAGTCACTTTCAGGTGAAATGCGTAGGTTCCCTCAACCAGGTTGGAAAGAAAGAGGACAGGGCGGTGGTCAGAATGATTTAACACCTCCTGTGGGGTTGAACGACATGGCTATACGGCAGAACAAAACCACACTCCTTTCGTGGAGTCAGCTGTTGTGTCTGTCATAACGAAGTCCCCTCTGGGCTAGACGGCTTTGACTCGGGGCAGTTCCTGCTCCGTGATGGCACTACAGCCCACAGCAACCAGGATCAGGGAAAAGAATCACATTCTGCTCCACACTAGTTTGAGGGGTGACCCTAAGCGAGTCATCTGACCTCCCTGGATTTCAGAGCACAATCCAGGTTTGACATAAGAGACCACTTGGTTAAAACAGGTACTGGAGTGTTTAGCCCAGCCTCCTCTCCTCACTGCACCACCTTGACCTGTGTAGCTCTCCACCTGCTGGCACACTCACCCCTGCAGCTGGGCTCCCCTCGTCTCGAGTCCAGAGGTAGTTGACTATCCCCTTGTCATCTGAGGACTTGGAGCCGTCCAGCTCTGCCGTGTCTGTGGGCAACGTAATTACCACATTCCCAGTTATCTTGGCTATAGGTGGTTTGTTCATTTCTAAACAAAGAGAAACCATGGAAAAAATGTAACATTCAGAAAAAGAAGAAATGCTTCTCGTGATGCTTATAAGGAAATTAAACTTCAAAATTATCTTAAATGGAGAACTGTTTTAAGTGCTTATCCATGCCCATGCCAGCAACTAACAGTGTAGAGCTAACGCCACCAGTGCCACAGGTCCTGTGGCTCCAGTCCCACCCAGAGAAATGTTCCCCGGACACCAGTACAGTAGAGGGGACAAGTATAGTTTCCTCTTGTATTCTCATAGCAGCCGCCCCCAAAGGAATCCATTTCTCTGCTTGGGGATATATGATGATTAGAAACGAAGGCCTAAAGTGGATTAAAGCCCTGAAGTTCAGGTTTCATCAGCTGATACCACAAATTATCTTCAAAATATGGCTGAAAATGTTATTCTCTGAACATCTTTTTTGACTCCTTCCTTAGCACTTTAATAGAGAAAAAGAAGAGAGACACTTTTCTTATTCTGGGCCCCACCTGCAGCTTTGTTTACTCAGTGTGTGCTCTCTCTCTACTCACTGAGTTCAGTATACTGGTGTTTGGGGATCACCTGCATATCTGATAGTTTGTCCTACCATCAGCTTATAGACCTCTCCCAAGACCATCACTGATCACTGTGCCTGCAAACCAGAGCAAGGCCAATCCACTTTTGCTCAAGTTGGCCTCAGCATGCATGCTCCTAGGATGAGCATGGGAAGCTACAGTGCAGGGCAGTCATTCTAAGGTCTGACAGCAGGTGTCACTGTAGCTAGCAGGAGAGTCACAGAAACCCCAGCAGCAGAGACAAAATTTAAAAAGCAGGGCTTCCCTAGTGGCGCAGTGGTTAAGAATCCACCTACCAATGCAGGGAAACGTGGGTTTGAGCCCTGGTCCGGGAAGATCTCACATGCCACAGAGCAACTAAGCCCGTGCGCCACAACTACTGAGCCTGTGCTCTAGACCTGCGACCCCAAAATTTAAAAAGCAGGGCTTCCCTAGTGGCGCAGTGGTTAAGAATCCACCTACCAATGCAGGGAAACGTGGGTTTGAGCCCTGGTCCGGGAAGATCTCACATGCCACAGAGCAACTAAGCCCGTGCGCCACAACTACTGAGCCTGTGCTCTAGAGCCTGCGACCCACAACTACTGAGCCCGAGTGCCACAACTACTGAAGCCCGCGTGCCAAGAGCCTGTGCTCCACAACAAGAGAAGCCACAGCAGTGAGAAGCCTGCGCACTGCAACAAAGAGCAGCCCCCGCTGGCCACAACTAGAGAAAGCCCGCACGCAGCAACGAAGACCCATGGCAGCCAAAAATAAATAAATTTATTAATAAATTTATTTTAAAAAAATATATAAAGGAAAAAAACCTTAATTCTCTCCCTATTCAACTGAGAAGGAAGGGAAGGAAAACAAGAAGTTAAAATTTACCTTAAAAGTCGCTCACTCAAAGGCTGTTGTAGAAAAGCAACTAAGAGCTACCCTAACCTCTAACTTCCTTCCCTACTTTGTCTCTAATCAGTTTCTGCAACCAAACAAGAGATGATGCATTGTTCAGTTATCTGGCCCAGAGGCTGCTGCACCAACCCAAGGCAGTGAGGTACCTTCTTTGACAATGACATTCACAGAGCTCTGGCTTTGCAGGTTCCTCTCATCCTTGACGGTCAAGGTGAACACGTAGGTTCCCACTTGCAGCCCAGTCACAGTGGCGACACTGCTGTTAGCATTCTCAAGCTGTACCCCGTCAGGTCCCCTGGACAAAGAGAGAAACCAGAAGGTGGAATTGTACCTGTCTACTGCTCTCCTGTCCCCGCAGGAGCAGACAATTATTGTCTCAGCTAAGACATGAACTATTGTTTCTCACACCTTGAGAGGGCATGTTTAAAAATATTCCATTTGGACAGAGTGCCATTTGGCCCCAAAATACAGGCTACCTGCTGATCAGAAAATTCCATTCACCAGCTTTCAAACACATCTAGCCTTATCCTTTGTAAGAGCTCCTAGAACATTCAAACTCTTTGCTGCTCCAGTAAAAGGAAGAAAGTGCTCTGAGCAGGTCTCTGATCAAAAGAATGATTTAAGAGTGATGTTTCTGAAAAGCATTTCTGGCCCAGTGGTTGGTTCAGCTCTTGCCAGAAAAGAAGCAAAATGAATTTCTTAGTCACATGCCAAACTCCCTCTTGCTGAAAAGTCAGGGGAAGGAAATGGGCCAAGGCTACAGAGGAACTCTCAGGGAAAAACCATCCTCTTCTTAGCAGTTCTACAGGCAAAACTCCCTCCAGCTCCTGGACAGGGGCCACAGAGGAACCAGGATGCCCTGTATCCTTCCTTCTCCCCTGTGGCCTCACGCTGCAGGTGAGCGAGCTCTGAGCCAGCATGTAGGCACAACAATGCACATATACCAGACAGCCCTTCTGTTCAAGGGTCAAAATGCCTCAGAGCTTTCCTTAACACTGCAGGACAAACAGAGAAACCTGTAGACTCCCAGGTTTTGCTCTGTTTTGTTTTGCTGTTTAAATGTATAACCCTGACCCTAGCAGCCCCCCTTGAAACAGATTCTCCTCCAAGAAGCTATGCTAAGCATTATTTCTGCTGTAAACACTAATAAAACTCAACTGAAAGGTTTATCTGCTGTATCTTCAATAAACAGTTATAATTAAAACATGCTGGGTTGAGGAAAATTACGTTCTCCAAAAGACAGAAACGAAAGCTAAGGAAAATCATTTCTAGAATCCAACTCACTAATCGTAAGTCAAGTGCTTTTACAAGTCAAATTACAGCCCCTCCCCACCCATCTCTAACATCCTAGCCAAAAACAAAAGCAAAAACAAAAAACCCAGTCTGTCCTATGGTTGCTACCTTTGGAAATTGGGAATGCTTTTAACTCTTCCTTGGAATTGCTTCCTGTGGGATCCTGCATATAATCTGAGTTCCATTTGTTATGGTTTAAAGGAGCTGAAAGAAACTGTGAGAACCAGGAATGGTTCGATTAGGTAATTCCAATGTAATTAGTATTATTTTGGTTATTGCCTTTGGCCTCTGGCTAACATAAATGGTATATGGTATCTTCAAGGAAACAATAACAGAGTAATGCTTTCATTTTGGAGATGAATTTTCAATTCCCCTTAAGAGCTGTTCTGTCTCATCCCCGCCCCCCCCCCCCCCCCCCC
>NW_006780610.1:5841720-5843945 GCF_000442215.2 Lipotes vexillifer | reverse complement strand
CCCCCCCCCCCCCCCCCCGACAGCCTTACCCAGTTAATTTTGACCAACAGTATTTTTCTGCTCCATTACCCCTTCCATCCTGCCTCTCAAGTGTAATTAAACCATGCAGTTCAGCAAATGGATTGTACCTGTAAAAGCACCAGGACCACAAAGTACTACCTGGGGACAGCTAATGGTAAGCATTCTTTTTTTCTTCTTACAAAAATTATATTTTTCTTAGAGTTGAAGTTTGGGATTGCAAACATTTCTTTCTCAGTTATCCCCCTTGGATGAGCTAATAAGAGAAAGTAAACTCTTAAAAGCAAATAAAACCTTACTCTTCAAAGGTCTGGAGCCCTTACATACATAAGGATTTTGTGTCAATACTCACTGTGTTTTTTCCCAGAGATATGAGATAATTTTCTGATCATCTGAGCTTTTGCTGCCATCCAGGGTTGTGCTATCCATGGGAAGAGTCAGCTCTTTATCTGGACCTGCATCTGCCTGTGGAGGCTTGTTGTTTTCTAGAAGACAAGAGACTTGGGAGTTCAAAAGCAGGCAGTCCAGCTGGGAAAGGAGAGGAACCAATTGGGACATATGTTCTGGAAGCCTCAAGGACTCTGCCTCTCCACTCATAGAACTGTCAGATACTGTGTGAGGTAAGGGTATGGTCAGGGAGCTCGCATGAAGAATATAAGACTGAAACGTATAAAACAACTCTGAAAGAACATGGATTGAAGTATAATGCTATAGGAGTTCAAATGAGAGGGTCTGAAAGATAAGGTAGGGCTTTCTTGAGGAAGTGGGCTTTAAGGTGGCCCTTAAAGGACATGGTGGGAGGAGTTCCCTGGTGGTCTAGTGGTTAGGATTCGGCGCTTTCACTGCTGTGGCTCAGGTTCAATCCCTGGTCGGGGAAGTGAGATCCTGCAAGCCGCAGCCAAAAAAAAAAAAAAGAAAAAATAGGACATGGTAAGATTTGGGCTGGCAGAGACTCTATCTGCTAGCTCCCCTTGAAGGCACAATAACTCGCCGAAAGCAAGGGCACAAGCGAGGTTGTGAAATACTCCTTCTCTCTAGCTATGATGAAAGCACTAGGGGAACGGACGAGAGCAGCTGCCAGGGGCGTGGTGGATTGGTAACTCCCACTTCCACCCTCACAGAGCTCAGAACCCAAGCCCTCTCCTCCCCCCAAGGGTCAAGGGACCAGCCAACAGAAGAGCCTGCACCACAAGGTTAGAACTTACCAGGCTGCACAATAACAGTCACTTGAGCGGTGGCCTGCTGTCCTATTGTGTCAGTCACTGTGAGTTGGTAAGTATAGTCTCCTTCTTGCATGGAAGAGAGCTGCAGGGTCGGTGTTCTAACACCCTGGATATATAAATACAGACAAGTGGACTCCCGGAATCACATCATACAAGAAGTCCTACTCTGGTCTAAATGATTTACCCAGTTTTCTAAACCTAGGTTGGTAGTGGGCCGTTACCTCCCAATTCAACATAATTACTGAATGCTCAATCAGACACTGTGGGACATCTTGTTAAAAGTTTCACCCTTCAAGGAAATAACCCTCTGACACAGCAATAGTTTCAAATAAAGTCAGAGCTCTCACAAGGTAGACGAGTACAGGAAAATGTGCAGAGATAATCAAGATCCATTTCTACGACCCAAGCAGAAAGAAAACCATTAACATATAGTAAAATAACACAATTTACAAAACAATGTTCTTCCTACTGAAGCCACACAGCGTGATCCTAACAAAGCTGCCTCGATAAAACATGGCAGCAATGACTCAAGATGCTTTGTAATGCTGTGCGTGCCTTTACCGGTCTGTACAGATTCTGCAACAGCGGAGAAACCTAACACCTTGCAGACATTTTATTTGGCCTTAGAGTTCTTAAAAGTTGGAAAATTTCACATAGAAGTCTAGGTTTCTGGCTTGTCTTGAAAAGCTGGAGGACCTAGCAACACTGGGACGATACTCCAGCGTGGCAACAACCAGTCTGACTGGAGGGCTGCTGACCACTTTGCTCAGGGCTTACGCCCTCTGGTTTGCCACAGTCCCCATCCAGTTTTCTTCATTTACTTATGTTACCTACCTGGTGACAGATCTAGTCTCTTCTTAAATATCTCCAGAGAGAAGATGCTCACCATCTAGTCAGGCAATCTCCTCCAATTTGTAATAGTGCTCACTAAGATTTGCACCCTTCAGCAGAAACGAACACTTTTTTTTTTTTTTTTTTTTTTTT
>NW_006780610.1:5837907-5841462 GCF_000442215.2 Lipotes vexillifer | reverse complement strand
CAGTATGCGGGCCTCTCACTGCTGTGGCCTCTCCCGTTGCGGAGCACAGGCTCTGGACGCGCAGGCTCAGCGGCCATGGCTCACGGGCCCAGCCGCTCCGCGGCATGTGGGATCTTCCCGGACCGGGGCACGAACCCGCGTCCCCTGCATCGGCAGGCAAACTCTCAACCACTGCGCCACCAGGGAAGTCCCAACTAACACATTTTAAAGCAACTATACTCCGATAAAAATTATGGAAATATCTTGCTACAAGTAGAAAAAGGCCTATGGCCCATTAACCAACTGAAAACTCAGAGAAAACCTCTGTTTGCCTCTGCCAGCAGTAAATCCTAAACACAGAATTGAGAGTTGAGAACCGTCTTGAGCTTTAACTACTGTTTCCAAATGTTGCTGCTGCATAAATTTGTCATTATGTCATCCAGCCAGCTCCGGGCGTGTCACCCACCACTGGCCGGAGACCAAGGGGGGCTCAGTACAAGGTGTTTCTAACATAGCAAGGGTTTGTGGGTTTTGTTTGTTTGTTTTGTTTATTTGAGAAAAACGGAAAGGAAAATGATGCAGCATCTAAAGCATTCAGATTGGACAACCTGCTTGAATTCTGATCAATACTTCATTGTTAGCGTTTTGCACATGATTGTAATTTTTATGTCAAAAGAAGCCAAAACTTGCAATACTATTTTTAGCAGACAAAAAAATAAAAGAACTAAATATAAAATGTATAAATATTTTTGACTTGAAAATTTGGATGGCACTGGGTGCAAATAGACCATTCATCCTTTGGACGGAATGTTTGGGAAAAAAGAGACTTGAAAAGGAGACGGTTGCTGTAAAGAGTCCATGGAGGGGTTATGTAGTACTGTAACTCACGACTGTTAAAAATAAATCAATAAATTGTCCTGTGCTGTATGAAAAAAAAAAAAAAATTTGCACCCTTGTAGCTTCTAAAGAATTTGACTCCCTGAAATTATCCTAGAGCAGCTACCAGTCTTTTCCTCTAATACTAAACATTTAAGATAAAGTTTTTGCTAATGTGTTAACTAAAGGCCCCTTAATCTTTCTAGATTTTTTTAAAAATTCAAATGTTCTATCTACTAATCTGACTTTGGTTATTAAGATGGAGAAATATAAGCCTTGGATGGGTGACCTAGTCCAGCAGCTCTAATTCCCTGGGCAAGAAAAGACAGAAACTATTCCCTCCTACCTGCATCTCCATCACTTTCCCCTTGCTGTTTGGGCTGAGTGACCACTCATAGCTGGTGATGCCGTGATCATCAGTGCTCTGATTCCCAAAGAGGGTGATGGAGTTTTGGGGCAGGGTGATCACTTGGTTGGGGCCTGCATTGGCCACAGGGGGGTAATCCACAGCCTTGTTCACTGTCAGGCTTGCAGTGGTAGAGTTGGTAGCTCCATCAGAGTCTACTACAGTCAAGCTATCAGGAAAGAGAGAGGAATGCAATCAGGGATGGTCTTAAAGAAAGAGGAATAGACATGGAAGAACTGAAAATCAAGGCTAAAAAATACCAATGTGGCAGGATTACCAATCGGTAACCAATTCTAACGCATTCTTTTTGGAAAGTTAGAATAATACTAGAAGCTAACACCGACTGAGGGTTTACTGTGTGCCAGGCACTGTTCTAAGCACTTTGTATCTCATTCAATCCTCACAACAGCTCTATAAAGTACTATCCCCATTTTACTCCTTATACATATGAGACCGAGGCAAAAAGAGGTAAAGTAACTTGCCCAAGCTTGAAAGCTTGAAAACAGTGGAGTCAGGATCTAAATCTAGACAATATATCTCTAGCACCATTTCTGCTGCCTGCACGTGTCTGTGGCTGGGACCTTTATAAGCATTGTCTGATCTGGCCCTCACAACAATCATATAGAATAGGTATCATCAACCTCACTATTATAGAAGCCTTAGAGAGGTAAGAAACCTGCCCAGAGCTAAACAGTGAGCCAACATGCAAGCCCAGTTCTCTGACTCCAAAGCCCAGAACCAAGTCCTTAAGAAGCAATAATCCCTGGCCACTATTCCTATGGGGTTCAAAGATGCTACACTAAATAAAGCAAGCTCTCCTCCCAACATCCTGTTCTGGCTGTGTACACAGCACAAGAATGGACCTCCTGGGCAGACAGCCTCTAGGATGGACCAGGGGGGCTAGCTCCAGTAAGATAGAAGCCTGAGATGGAAATGAATTCTCCTACGCAAGCGTCCCACAGTTTGTGCCAGTGTGAAAGAGAATTTGCAAGAGAAAAAAAAATGTTCATTTGTAAGAGCAGGCTTCTACCTAAATGATGCCTTCCAGCTGAACAGCCTAAAGCTTCTCTTGCCACCTCAAAATGTGAGCATAAGCAAGCAAGGAGGTTTGGGCTGCTTCCATTTTGCTGACAGAAAGAGGAAAAGCATATAAAAGACATGTCGTTTGTTTAAATCTCACAACCAGCCACAGAAAGAGCCAGACATCTGTGGGGTTTTTATCTCACAATCTCACTTTTGACCTATGATCTTAAGGGGACTTCTGATATTACAGCTTTTAGAAAAAGAACACAAAAACATCAGACACACAGACATGTGCAAATCAGCAAACATCTGAAAAAGAAAAATCCACAGAAGTTTTCCTCTCTTTCCAGTTTCTCTGTTTTCAGTTGTTGTTGTTTTTTAAACATGTCTTATTTGTCTCCTATTTTAGAACAAAAGCAAGTTATAGACAGATGGCAAAATGGCAGCTGTCCATTACGCTGACTTTCACCTCAGACAGTCCCTGGCTTGCACACAAAAGTTCTGGAACCAAACAGCAGCTGACCACAGGGCTGGGGAAAGAGGCCACTGCTCTGTAAAAGCAGGGGAGAGGAAAAGGTAAGTAGAATCAAACAGATTGGACCTTAATGCTAATCAAACCCAATCCCATCATTTCATGGACTGAGGCTTAGAAAAAAAGAACTGCACCCAATATCCCATTCACCCAAAACACTCTAGGTTAACACTGTGGTTAAAAGCTCAGACTCTGGAATCAGACAACCTGTGTGACCTTGGGCAAGTTACTTAACCTCTCTGTGACTATATTTCCTAATCTGTAAAATAAGAGCCATTATAATACCAGGTACAAGGGTTAAATGAGCTACTGCGTGCAAGAGCTCAGAACAGTACTTAACACAGTAAATGTTCAAGAAGCAGCAGCTATTATTGTTACTATTTCAAAAAGGATGAACATCACCCAGGCTAAATTCCATAACTGTTAAAATTCCTATATTAGAAATCCAAGGCGAAAACCAACTCACATTTCCATTTTAACTCAGTGAGAAGGCTCCTACCTTGTTGTAATAGCAGCTACCCTTCATTCACTTGAAGTCTTGAGTCAATGAGAGTGCTGCTAAGTCAGAACTTGTATATTTATTTGTATGGTAGGTGCTGTGCTAGGACATTCCTTGCTGCGTCTCTAGTAGTGTCTACAATGTGGTTAATCTCAGATCCAGTGGGGAAGACAGATACCCATGAACAAGCCATTGCACCATGGCAGGCACCACATAGAGGCAATGAGTGCAACAGGGAAA
>NW_006780610.1:5830605-5837841 GCF_000442215.2 Lipotes vexillifer | reverse complement strand
GGAAAGAGGAGGGACATACCCTCTCCTCTCTGGAGGGATCTCAGAGAGCCTCACAGAAAACTGAGGAGGTTCTTAAAGATAGGCGGAGTCCCAACAGATTGAGAAGGGCATTCAAGGAAGCATAAACAAAATACATATAGGCCAAGTCAAGGAGCAGAGGAGAATGAGTCCTGACTTGGGGATTAGAAAATCTGCATTTCAGCTCTAGCTGTGTGACCTCAGAGAAGTTACTAAATACACCAAGCCTCACTGTTCTCAGATGTAAAATGAGGATGGTATAGTGTACATATGGTGTTTGTGTGACACTCATGTACGAATGCTTCGTAGCCTACAGTGAATAATGCAAATATAAGGAGGATTACTCTACGGTCAGCCTCACACTCATTAATCACAGTCTAGTATATCAACACTAGTTCCCAAAAGAACTGACTTTGAATCAAATTCTCTGAAAAGCCCCGACAGAGAAAGATGCTACAAGTCATATTCAAATAAACCACTAAGTCAAAAGTAAGATTTTGATATATCCTAAGTTGAGGAAGCATTTCCCAAAGGGGAGAGATGAGAGTAGATTCCTTCTAGATTTTTCCTGAGAAAAGGCAAAGGAAGATGGGCCCTTTCACTTAATGACAGAAATTCTAAAAAAAGGTTTGGATATATGCCAAATAAGGCTCTGAGAAGGATTACCTGTGTGGATCCTGATCTATTACGCAAGGACCTTTGCCCTAAAAAGTTATCACTATTGTGACCACAGTTACAACATGGCTCAAAGAACCAGTGGAACCAAAGGCTATATTATCAGCCAACTCTACAGGGAATTTGATATCTGTCAGAGTGACTCCTATAAGAATGTAAAACCCGTAAGAGGAAAAAAATGGCCTATGGTAAACTTGAAGGATCCAAATTTACCTGAAAGTGTAGTTCCCAGGGACGAGCTTACTTAGTTTTAATATGGCCGTATCTTCAGAAATCTTTTCTTCTCTCAGAGGTCCCTTAAGTTCTTCCCAATGGTACTGGACGATCTTATCATCATCCGTGCTTTCTTGACCATAAAGAAATATCAGTTACAGCATGAGAGTACTGGGTCTTAGTGCTTATCCAGTTTACACAAACCAGGGCAACTACCCAGAGATTTGAGGCTAGGAAAACTTCATGAAATTACAGACTATCTCTCCAGAGTGTTTCTTCCCTCGGATTACTGGGTCATTCTGCCTCTCTATGAATATTCCACTGTGTAGTTTTCCAAGGACTCCAACACAGGCAACCTCTGGTTAAAACGCTACTGTATTAAGTATATATATAAGAAAAGGAGAATCAAAAGGTCTTAAACACATGAAAAGATACTCAACCTCACTTAAAAAAGAAATGCAAATTTAAATTACACTTGAGATAGCATTTTTTAACCTCTCAAATTGGTAAACACCAAAGTTTCACAACACATTATGTGGGTAAGAAGGCCCCCTCATGAGTCATGGTGGAAGCATAAATTGATACAACCTCTATAAGGAGCAATTTGGGAAAATTCATCTTTGTCCCTGCAATTCCTCTTCTAAGAATTTAATCCTTCAGATCTACTTGCACTTGTGTTGTGTATCTGTAGGACATTTAATATTTGTGTTAAATGTCATGCTTACAAGATTATTCACGATAATGTTATTTGTAATAGCAAGTCAAAAATAATCTAAATGGTCATCAATAGAGATTGAAAACAAGTACATATTCATACAATGAAATCATATATTCATATCATGGAAGGTTATATAATCATTAAAGGAAAAAAAGAATGAAGAAGTATTGCATGTATTAATTCAGAAAAATTCTCCAACATATAGAAACAAGCACTGCACGTAACAGTGCACGTAATGTGTTGTCATAAGGACTGTATATGTATTTTCTTATATACGCATCAAATATCTCTGGAAAGGTACATAAGATAATACCACTGGTTGCCTGGAGGAAAACTGGATAGTTGGGAGACCGGGAGGGTAGTGATTCTTTTCACTGTGTACCTTTACATATTATTCAACTTTGATCTAATCAAAAATATAAAATAAAATGGTACTAAGTGAACTCTTTCTGCCACTCTCACAAGTGTTTCTTCCTATTCTGCCTCCTCCTCTTGGCCTGCTACTCTTCTGTCCTCCTCTTCTGGCCAGAATCACCTACAAGAAAGGTTTAACCCACTAGAGATCCCTCTGCTAAAGCAGCAGCTGCCTCTGCCACAAGCCCCTGTTGTGCCAAGACACTCAGGGGTGACAGGGCCTTAACGGGCCTCCAGAGAGACCAAGCCAATGCTGGAGGGCAACAGGCCCGAAACCTCTTGCACACACAGAGCCAAGGCCCAGAAATCGCCTCATGTCACCCATCAGGTGACACTACTCTGAAGGGTGACATGCTAACAATGGGCCCAGGCAGGGGTGTGTGCTCCATTCTGTGAGTCTCTCTAGGAGAAGGCTAACGAGAATCTTGCTAGGCAGTGATAGCTGAGTGAGAGTTCTTTGTCAAGACTCTCAGTTACTTATCTTGTCATGATAGGAAGGAGCTTTGTTTCCATAGCTAAGGATGGCAACTCCAGGCAAGTGAATTTGAAAACCAGCAAGTTTCAACTAAAATAATGCTAAATACATGAATAATCCTACTTTCTTACCATCTCAGAGCAGAACTATTACTGCAAACAGGCCACACGGGGATTTTTTTTTTTTTTTTTCGGTACGCGGGCCTCTCACTGCTGTGGCCTCTCCCGTTGCGGAGCTCAGGCTCTGGACGCGCAGGCTCTGCGGCCATGGCTCACGGGCCCAGCCGCTCCACGGCATGTGGGATCTTCCCGGACCGGGGCACGAACCCGTGTCCCCTGCATCGGCAGGCGGACTCTCAACCACTGCGCCACCAGGGAAGCCCCACATGGGGATTTTAAACAGGGCCTGTCTGGTTTTTACTTCCTAATCAATTGCTTCAGATGGTTGGTCTTCCCCTAACACGGCCAAGAGGACTGGCCTAAACAGTATGCAGACACAGTTGGCCCCAAACCTTCTACCAGTACACAGTGAAGGCTCTGCTGAAACATCACATGCCTAGACAAGTACTCACGGCTGCCATCAATGACTGTAGAAGTGGTTGGCAGAGAGATCTCCTGGAACTGTGGTGACACAATGGCAACAGGAGGCCGATTCTTACGGGGCTCTGCAAGAACATGACCCACAAGAAATTGGAAGAGGGTCTTTATAAATTACAGGAGAAGCAGGCCATATCTGGGTGGAGCATAAGTCATTTTCCATTACCTAAGTGAGAGCTGAGCATCACCAAATGGTAAAGTCACAAGATCAGGTTGCCATTCTAACCTAAGACACCTGGGAGTGTTAAAGCCTCTTCTAAACCTGACGACTGCTAAGGCCATGCCCTGCGCATTCTTTCAATGCTCATGTCCTATCTACTACATCACAAGTACTATAGCAGCAACTTCCTGCTTTCAAGCAAGCTGAGTAGAGGTGGACAACAAACAAGCTTTGTGAACTAGGAATTGCCCAATACATAAATATATTACAAAAAAAGAATGAGAATTTAAAACCCCTAAAATCAAATCTCCATCTCCTTGGGAATCCTGCAGAAGGAGCAGTGGAGACATGGCCAGGGCTGGGTAACATACCTGGTTTCACTGTCACATTCACATAGCCTTCCCCGTGGGCATTTTGACCATCTACAATCACTTTGAATTCATACAGGCCTGGAGTGAGCTGCAGAAGTGAGAGAAGATCTTTTAGACAACCACAAACAGCAGCATAATATTTAAAATAACACATATATCTGAATTTTCCAATGCTGTTTCTTGAATTCTCCTCTTCTTACACCATTTCCAAAATGGAGAAAGTAAACTAGCTGAAGATATGAAACAATGAATTATAAACTAAAAAACCATAGCTTTTCATGTGAATCTTATTACTAGCTGACTCGGAACAACAGAAGGGATTTCAACATCTCTGTACTCCCATTTTCTTTTCAGAAGAACATTAAGGGCCCAACCATCCTACTTCACAGTTATGAAATTAAAACAATCATCTCTGCAAAGAAAAACATTTTGTAAAAACACCAAACAGCTCTCAAATATCTGAATATTTCCCCCTCCTGATTTCCACTAACTGTATGAACATAAAAAATAACACCCACAATCCCATTGTCCTAACACCCCAATTAATCACATTTTTCTTATTTCCTTCTAATCTTTTACCACATCCAAAAAAAGAGCTATAAACAGTACATCTGTTCAACAAACATGTATTGAGAATCAATTATATGTGGTCATTGTCCTAGGCTTGGGGTTTGGAGAGGAATTAGATAAGGTCCCTACCTTTGAGGAGCTCATATTTCAGTGGTATTCAGGGCCTAGCTAAAATCACAATATATCAAACTTTCTATTACTCTTTCTTCCATTCATTTAGCATGAACACTTTCCCCATTAGAACAGTCTCTTAAATAGTCATTTTAATGGCTGCAGAATAGTACATGAATAAATGTGCCATAATTCACATAAACATTTCACACTGTTGGATATTTGGGATGTTTCCAAAATTTTACTATTATAACTAATGCTGTGGTGAACATCATTCAGGTAAAATGATTTTTTTCTTTCTTTTGAATTATCTCCTTTGGGTAAACGCTAATTGAATGCATGGAGCATTTCTGACCACTTCCTTCTTCTTGTAACGCTCTCCTTCCTTGGCTTTCACTTCTAGGCCTACTCCTCATTTTCTTCCATTTCCTCTTCCTTCCATACCTTTAATGACAGTGTTCCCCAGGATTCCAATTGCAATCCATTTATTACTTCACTCTACACCCTCTCTGGATGTTTTCATCTATTCATGGCTTCAGTTGTCAACTATCTGACGCTGGTGTACAAATTTACCTCTCGAGCCCAGACTTGCATCCTGATCTCTAGCCCCTTACCCCCAACTACTTATTGGCTCCTCCACTCAAATGTTTCACAGGTACCTCAAACTCACTCTGTCCCAACATGAATTAATCATCTGCCAACCTCTTCCAAACCTGCTCCTCTTTCTATGTTCCTCATTTCAGTGAATATAACCACAAATATACCAACATCCAATGAAGTGTCTAAACCAAAGGCTAAAATTATCCTGGACTTCTCTTCCTCAACACCTCCACCCAATTAATTGATCACCAAGTTGACCTCCATAATATTTCTCAAATCCACCCACTTCTCCCCATTCACACTGTCATCACCTTAGTTTTTAACCATTCATCATAGCACAGTTGTTAAGAGCATGGGCTTAGAGATGGAAAGTTCCAGTTCAAATCTACCATTTAATAGCTTTGTGAACTCTGGCCAAACCACTTTGTTTTTATAATTTTTATTTTCGTCATTTGTAAAACAAATACTAATATTTACATCTTGGGGTTGTTAGGAAGATTAAATGAAATAACTGCATAAAACAATTAGCACTGTTTCTGGCACATGGTAAGAGCTCAATAGGTGGTTTTTAAGTTTTATTTTATTTATTTAGTTTTTTTTCACTCAGACTATTATCATCTCACACCTACATTTTTCAATAGATTCCTCCCTGGTCTCCCTAGTTTGAGTCTTATCTCCTCCAACCTGCAGTCAGGGTGATCCTTCTAAACTGAAAATCTGAACGTCATTCTCCCGCTTAAAACCTTTCAAAGGTGCCATATTCCCTCTGGATAAGAGTCAAAGGCCTCACTCTGGCACACACAAGGCTCTGTGCAATCTGGCACCTGCATCTCTCCAACTTACTTGTGCCACTGTTCCTCTCATACCATGGGGTCCAGTCAGGATGAACCACGTAAAATTCCCCTTTTCCCACATTTCTCTCTATTATTTGGCCCAGTGGACATACTGCTTCCTCTGCTTGGGGTATTACCACTCCACCCTTTACCCAGTAAGCCAGTCACCTTTCATGACCCAGCTAAGCCAACTCTAAGAAATCTACTCTAACTCCCCAGGACTTCAATACCCCATGCACTGACCTAGTGTACTCCTGTTATAATTACCTGCTTCTGGTCAGTAGCACCTACTAGACTGTATTTTCCTTAAATGTTAATATTATGATTAATTCACTAGTAAATCCCCAATACCTGCCACATAACTAGTGTACAATGAACAGTTGTTGAAAGAAAGAGAGGAAAGAAAGGAAGGAAGGATGGACGGAAGGAAGGAAGGAAGGAAGGAAGGGAGGAAGGAAGAAAGAAAGAAAGAAGGAAGGAAGGAAAAAGCAATTGCTTGGCCAAAGAATATGAACATTTTTATGGCTCTTAATAACTACACTGAATCCCAAAAAAAGACTGAGCCAATTTACACAGTCAAGTGGCCACAAATAACCTAGCTTATCTCCCAAATTCTAAAATCCTTATGTTACCCTTAAAAGCTGTTTAGTGTGTATTTTCAGCTATCACCACTATGCTTATACAATATTCTCACCATAAATGAAAATTTGAGAATCATACACTAACAAATACTGGATGTCAGCCAGCCAGACTTTTGGAGGATTCGCTTCTGAAAGACTGTTCCTAAGTTAAGTGTGGACAGAAAATTCTATATTATACATGTTAGAAAATGGTCAACACGTCTACCCCACCCCTGCAAATGACAGGAGGCAAATTCACCTTGGATAGTTTGAGGATCTGGGACTGTTTCCCTTCCATTTCTCCACTGTAGTCTTTAGGATGAGTAATCAGCTGCCAGTCGTAGGTGTAGGTTTCTCCTATAGAAGGGCAGTTACAAAAATCATGAAAACACACACCTACACACAAAGAGGGCAACCACATAGCCTGTGAATAACAAAATTTTTCTAAATCTTGACAAGACCTTAGTTTTCAAGATTTTACCCCAAAGCCAAAGGGAAACCAAACATTCTGTTGAAATAAAAGGTGGATTCTGCTGACTCAACTACACTTAGGGCTTCTTCCACTCTCTCCCAGCAATGCTCATTCCTGCCCCATACCCACGCTGCTTTGGGCCAATCCTCCCCTAAAATACCAGGTTGCTCATGGTATGGCATCCCGGGGAAAATGCATGCCCTACAAACCACTATGGATGAACTCACTGGGAATAAAGGCCATTTTCTTGCAAAACTTCTTTTGCAACAAAGAACAGCAATGACTTCTAAATAACACGGTTCAAAAATACCTTTTTAAAGAGTGCTAACAATACTCGTCTCACTGAGGTCATCACACCCTGGTGAGTTAAAAGAGCTACCTCATTCCTGC
>NW_006780610.1:5825226-5830556 GCF_000442215.2 Lipotes vexillifer | reverse complement strand
CTGCTGAACTAATAAATAACACACTGCAGAAGGTGGTAGGGGATGTGGCCCATTTAAAACAGGCCCCACTGAAATTAATTAAGATCAAATGAAGCATTAAATGGCCCTCATTTGTAGCTCAGACTGTATGACTGGGTAGGGTGAGGATAGAATCCTGTTATCTAAATGGAATCCCTCCCCAGTTAAAGTTGTCTTAAATATTTTTTGGAACAAGATGAATTTATGGCTAGGAATGGGTGGGATTCAGTAGGAAGGTTTCATTTAATTTACTACCCAAAAAGGGAAAAATAAAAGGGAAAAAAAAAGAAGTCTCAAATGCTTACAGAGGATGGTCACCTTTTTCTTACTTCATGAGTTCAAAAGTTAAAGTTAACACACAGAACTTAATTCCAAACAGTCTTAAGACTAGATTTTACTTTATAAGCCTGAGATACAAGATCTATTACTCTTCCTTCCTCCAGAGAATCCTAGCTTTGTTTTGGCCAGTTGTCAGCCCCAGGCAGTTCGCATAAATCGATCTGTAGAAGTTAGGTTACGTGAGGAGCAGGAAAGAAGAAGTGGAAGTAGGACTGGTGCTAAGAGATGACATTTCTTGAACTGTAGTTAGAAATTTTTTTTCTTACACAGAAAACAGACTCACACTAGCTTGGGAATTGACAATTTTACAACATCTAAGGCTAGCAATGCAAATTTCAACAAATGACAATACTCTTAGAACAGAAAAGCTCAGGGGACGAATTATGCCTTACAGACAGGAATTTGCCCAAGGGTAGGAACAACTGAGTACAGGTCTGTTAGACAGAATGCTGGTTTTAATGATTTAGGGCAGTGGTTTTCAAATCATGCCTCTGAACCCTAGAGGGATCCTGAGAGGTGCTGCAGGGGCTGCCATAGGAGATGAGAAGAATGAAGAACAGGCAGAGCTGGTCCTGCCTCATCGTCCCCAACCTTTGAAAGTTTGAAACCATCCATCTCACGTATCTGATTAAGACTGAAGAAACTGGGGAGCGGAGAGTTGAAAGAATCTGTTTTTGAACTGATGTGTTTTGGAATACTGATATACAAGGTGATATCAATTCACAGAAATGTATATGCAAATAGGGTTTAGAAAAGAAAATACAGTAGTGCCAGGATATCTTTCACAGAAGAGTGGAAGCAACTGCAGCTCAAAGCAGTACTTTCTTTACCTGCATCTTCAAAGGCCACTAAATCCATTCACCTTAACTTATCACCAGAGGAGGAAAGGAATATGTTTCTCTATAGGAAGGTGGAATGAACTGATAAGGGAAACTCAATGTGAGGGCAGAAATAAAGAACAGAGAGGGGGGGCTTCCCTGGTGGCGCAGTGGTTAAGAATCTGCCTGCCAATGCAAGGGACACGGGTTTGTGTCCCGCTCCGGGAAGATCCCACATGCCACGGAGTGGCCGGGCCCGTGAGCCATGGCCGCTGGGCCTGCGCGTCCGGAGGCTATGCTTCGCAATGGGAGAGGCCACAACAGTGAGAGACCTGCATACCGCAAAAGAAAAAAGAACAGCGATGGGGCTTCCCTGGTGGCGCAGTGGTTGAGAATCTGCCTGCTAATGCAGGGGACACGGGTTTGAGCCCTGGTCTGGGAGGATCCCACATGCCGCGGAGCAGCTGGGACCGTGAGCCACAACTACTGAGCCTGTGCGTCTAGAGCCTGTGCTCCGCAACAAGAGAGGCCACGATAGTGAGAGGCCCGCGCACCGCAATGAAGAGTGGCCCCCGCATGCCACAACTAGAGAAAGCCCTCGCACAGAAACGAAGACTCAACACAGCAAAAATAAATTAATTAATAAACTCCTACCCCCAACATCTTCTTTAAAAAAAAAAAAAAAGAACAGAGAGGGCATTTAGGTTCTCGAAAAGTACTTTTTGCATAAATACACTATTTGGTACTAGGCCCAGAAAGTAGGGATATTGTACTGGAAACATGTGTACCTAAAATGCAAGGACCCCATCCTGAATACAGTAAGGCATTTTGCTTAACTAGCCTTACAATGAGCTACTTGACTAACCTTATAACAAGAGTTAACACAAAGCCAATGCAATCATTTTCCATCAACATACGCTTCACTTCATGTCACAGATAATCTTAAGAGAAATGTTTATAAGTCAAACTTTGGTATATTAACATGTACTTCAAAGGTTAAAGGGATGCACATATTACAAAAGTTTTCTTAAGTAATAAGTTAATCATCCCCTAATTTATATATTTTATAAATTTGAATATTGTATATTACATTGGGCTTGTCTTTTTTTTACATGACAAATCTATATTAATAGTGGTCTTCAATAACTTCTCTACAAGTTCTATATCTGCTACTTACTAGTTGTTTGGCCAAAATAAACAGGTTAACCTGAGTCCCAGTTTTAAATGGGCATAATAAAGTCTACATTTAATGAGCATCAGCTATGTGCTAGGCACTGAGGTATATAGGTACGTTATACCATTTCATTTTGCTCTTAAAGTAACCTTATGAAGTAGGAATTATTATCCTCATTTTACTGAGAAAGAAATGGAAACTTAGAGAAGTTAAATAATTTGCTTAAAATCATTCAGCTAATGACTGGCTGAGCTCAGATTTGAACCCAGCCTTGACATCAAAGCCCATGATCTCAAATATTATATTGCCTCTCATATCACATAAATATTTGTGCATGTTCAAGCTATATCTTATTCTCATAGGACTTTTACAGAGAGTAAATGTATGTAGATTCCATTGTGAATTAAAACATTAACCAAATACAAGTGGATGTTTTACCTGCATCTGGCTCTTGGAGAACATATGCATTTAACTGAACTTCATTCTTAGGCAAGGTAATCTGGACACTGTTTCCAGCAGATACCACCAGTTCCTTTATAACTGGAAATGAAGAAAATACACAAGAGATAAGAAATTAGATCCAGACTATCTCATTTCTCTCCTTCCTTTTGTGGCCAAATTTCTTCTATAAACAATATTCAGCTACTGCCTTCATTTCCTCATTATTTACCCACTCTCTAATCCCCTGAAACGTGACTGTGCCCCCACTTTTCCACTGAAAATGATCCTTAGAGGTCATCAACAAACTGCTTCTTAGCAAACCTCATAGCTGTTTCTCAACCCTCATCCTTCAGCTCTGTGGTAACTAATACTGCTGACTGCCTCCATCTTAAAACTCACGGTTATCATGACACCATATTATTCCACTTTCTTCCTTTCTCTGAGTTTTTCTCCACTGTATTTTAACTATGATCTTTCCCTCAGCCCTCTTTATATAGTACTTTCCACAGAATTCAATAAACAGAGTTCAACTCTGTTTCAAGGATCATCTTTATGCTGATACGTAACTTTCTAATAAAATACATATATAAAGTTCCTAGAGGAAAAGGCAAGTGTTGGCCGCAAGGCCAGCCTTAATTTTCTTTCCATTTCAATTGATACAGCCATATACTTAGATAATTCTAAGAATCTTAACTAGTCTTCCCTCTGCTAGCTCTCCCCATTCTAATCCATTCTGTCTCCCTAAAACACCCATCACCATGAATTTTTCTAAAATACCCACCATGATACTCTCCTACTTAAGACCCCCACTCCCACACCATGTTTCAGTCCAAATTCCTAACCTGGCATCAGAGATCCATCATCATCTGATTACATCATCTCACCCTTCCACCTGATTCTGCCTCTAGTTATACTCATTTTCCCTCTTGTGCTCCACAGAAGTCTACTCTTGGGGACGTTGCTGAAGCTTTTTTCTTCAATTGGGGTGTGTGCTTACTTTATTATAAATACAGTACTTTGTTTCTAGCTTAAAAGCCAGGCTTCTCTTCAAAAAATCTTCCCAGACCATTTCAGTTCGAACTGATCTACTTCCTGAACTACTTTAGCATTTTTGGAACATCCATATCAGCTAATAGCTAGATACTATATTTCTGCTTTTCACCAGCTATTCCATACATGTCAAAGCTTCTCAACTATGGCACGACCAATTATTTGGACCAATTCTCTGGACCACGACATTTTGGACCAATTCTTTGTGCGTGTTGGGGTTGGGATGGGGGGAGATTGTCCTGCGCACTGTAAGATGTTTAGTAGTATCCCTAGTCTCTACCCACTAGATGTCAGTAGCACCGCTCCTCCACGGTTGTAACAACGAAAACTGTTTACAGGCTGTTGAGAACCACTGATTATATAAATCTTATTTCTCTAACAATAATTGTTCACTTGGTATGAGACCTAGGAACTAGAGAGCTTAAAGCAAACAACTGACTGGTTCACCCATATTCCAAGACTGGAAGGTGAAAAAGGTTTCCTAGACAAATATGAAATTTGAGATTTATCTGTCTGCTTGGGAGCACTGTACTTGGGGAGAAATGAAACCATCCATTATGGAAGCTTCAGCATTTAGACACTCCAGGAGGTGGAATAAGAATTGCTGCAGTAACTTTCAAAAAAAAGAAAAAAGAAAAGAAAGAAAGAAGGAAATCACTATACTTAGAGAAAGTATAATGGTCAAAAATACAGCGCAGGGCTTCCCTGGTGGCGCAGTGGTTAAGAAGCTGCCTGCCAATGCAGGGGACACGGGTTTGAGCCCTGGTCCGGGAAGATCCCACATGCCGCAGAGCAACTAAGCCCGTGCACTACAACTACTGAGCCTGAGCTCTAGAGCCCGCAAGTCACAACAACTGAGCCTGCGTGCCACAACTACTGAAGCCTGCGTGCCTAGAGCCTGTGCTCTGCAACGAGAAGCCACTGCAATGAGAAGCCCGTGCACCACAATGAAGAGTAGCCCCCGCTCACTGCAACTAGAGAAAGCCTGTGTGCAGCAACAAAGACCCAATGCAGCTAAAAATAAATAAATAAATTTATTTAAAAAAAAAAAAATATATATATATATATACAGCGCAGCCCAAAACTTTCACAATTACACCAAAAATTACAACCATTCTGCCTGAATACAAAAATTACTTTAGTGCCTCAGAACTGAAACACTAAAATTTTATGTTATATTACCACTGAAGGAAACCTTAGGAAATTAAAAACTGGCAAAAATTCGTTTTCACTGGCTTTGCTTCACCCTGTTGACTTTTTCAGGGGATAAAGATCAACTTAGTTCCCTTGATTAAGCATTTCTTCCTAATACCTTAGAACAGAACTTATGAAGCAGACTTGTTGTTAAGGCAACACTCTGTATAAATCTCCTTCCTATGAGTTGCTTTAAAAATAAAGATGCAGGGCTTCCCGGTGGCGCAGGTGCTTGAGAGTCCGCCTGCCGATGCAGGGGACGCGGGTTCGTGCCCCGTTTCGGGAAGATCCCACAT
>NW_006780610.1:5823207-5825049 GCF_000442215.2 Lipotes vexillifer | reverse complement strand
GGGAAGATCCCACATGCCGCGGAGCGGCTGGGCCCGTGAGCCATGGCCGCTGAGCCTGCGCGTCCGGAGCCTGTGCTCCGCAAATGGGAGAGGCCACAACAGTGAGAGGCCCGCATAACGCAAGGAAAAAAAAAATAAATAAAAAAAATAAAGATGCAAAAAAAAAAATAATAAAAAAAATAAAGATGCAGAATTCCCTGGCAGTCCAGTGGTTAGGACTTGGTGCTTTCATTGCTGTGGCCCCAGTTTGATCCCTGGCCAAGGAACTAAGATCCCATAAGCCACATGGCACAGCCTAAATAAATAAATAAACAAACATTTAAAAAATAAAAATAAAGATGCTATCGAAATCACAGACACAAATATCTGACCCACAATCACCCATTCAGAAGGCAAACAGTTATACAGATCCAACTCTGTCTTCCCAGTGGCCTCTGCTTGCTTGGCTCCTTGAACATTACTTAATTGAATCTAGGTACAGTGGAATTTGGCTCTGGAAAGAGCCTCAAAATACCCATAGGCTGGAGCTTATTGAAAAAAGGATTGAGAGACCAAGTCCTATGATTACAGGGACATTAACAGGATTATTAGTTTTTTAACGTTCAGTATTTAAGTCATGCCTCCCTCCTTTCTTTCCATGAAAAGGGAACACTTTGATCAAAATCTCTATTTCCCCATCCTATCTCCAAGGACAGAAGAAAAGGGCCTCACCTGGGTATGGTGCTGACGTGCTCTGGAAAGAGGCCTGGGGGGTAGGGGTGGCATAACTGTAGGAAGGAGCCACTGGCAGAGGGGTAGCAATCGGGATTTTCCCAGGGGTTTTTACTTGCTGAATGCTAGGAGTAGCACCCGGGTCCTCTGATGCCTCAGGTTGAACTGATACATTTGACCAACCAGGAATCTTCGCAGTCAGATCTGTGGTTAAGGGATTAGAAATTGTATCTGTGTTGTGGACCTAGAGAAATGCAAAAATTCATTTGAATAGGCAAAAGTTATACAGCCAGTTTTTTAGGTCATGTCTCATGAAATAACTGCATGTTAAATTGTTTTTGAAAAATGGAAAACTGTCAAAAATATTAAAGAAACTAATCTTATCACCCAAAGTGGTGTTAAAATGTTGATATAAATCTTCCTAGTATTTTTTTTCTATGCGAAGAGTTTTGCTTAAAACAAAGTAGTAATAATTACACTATGTATACTTTTACCTTCTTTTCTTACTTAATATTTATATTCAATCTTTCTACAAATATGTATTAAGCAACTATTATAAAACAGGCCTGTGGATCCAAAATATAATTAAAACATAATCATTGTGCTCAACAAGCACACAATCTAGTGGGGAAGAAAGGACTAGAAACATAATAAGCCAAAATAGTAAATATACCTATAAGAGTTATGACTGAACCAAAGAAACATAATCAGAGCACTTCTCTTTCTTGGAGAGAGGAAGCATGTGAAGAAGGATGGTTTAAGTAAATAAAGACCTTCTGGAGGCGGAGAGTCCTGAGATGCATTTTAAAGGATAAACTAGGGAAGAGGCTGAGGGGAGAGATGAGTATAAGCACAAGAAATGAGATGAACATGGCTAGTGTGGGAAATGAGATTAACATGGCTAGTGTGGGAAATGAGTCATAAGCAAAGTGAGAGGCAGGAAGTAACAGAAGATGAGCTGGGAAGACAGTGAGGGGTCAGACTAAAGAAGACATTAGATGCTACTTTAAGAAGCCAGGTGATGATGACAATTAAAGGGTTATATACAGGGAAGTGACAAGGTAGGTCAGGTTTTTGTTTTAAATGAATCATTCAGGTTGTTGCACAGTGTATGGGTTTGAAGGAGTGAGA
>NW_006780610.1:5774287-5823197 GCF_000442215.2 Lipotes vexillifer | reverse complement strand
CAGCAGGAATACCCTTTAGGAGGTTACTGCATTCATCCAAATGAGAAATGATGAGCGGTTAAACAGGGTGGTTGTATGGATTTTTTTAAATCAACTAATTGAAGTATAATACACAAAATAAACTGTACACATTTAAAGTGTACAGGTCAATGAGTTTTGACAAGTGTATACACCCATGTAACCACAATCAAGAGAGAGAACATTTCTATCAGCCACAAAAATTGGTGCATGCCATAGACTAATTTCCAGTAATGAAATTATTAAATCAGTAATTTAAAAAACTCCCAGGGAACAAAAGTCCAGGACCAGACAGCTTCACAGGTGAATTCTACAAAACATTTAAAGAAGAAGTAACACGTATCCTTCTCAAAATATTCCCAAAAATTGAAGAGAAAGGAACACTTTTGAACTCATTCTAGAAGGCCAGTGTCACCCTGATACCAAAAACAGACAAAGCCACCACACAAGAAAAGAAAATTACAGACCAATATCACTGATGAACATAGATGCAAAAATTCTCAACAAAATACTAGCGTACCAAATTCAACATTACATGAAAAGGACCATACACCATGAGCAAGTGGGATTTATCCCAGCAATGCAAAGATGATTCAATATCCACAAACCAATCAATGTGATATACCACATTAACAAACTGAAGAATAAAAATCATATGATCATCTCAATAGATGCAGAAAAAGCTTCTGACAAAAATTCAACATCCATTTATGACAAAAACTCTCTAAAACTGGCTATAGACAGAACATACCTCAACATAATAAAGGCCATATATAACAAACCCACAGCCAACATCATACTCAACAAAAGACAAGGGTGCCCACTCACACTATTTTTATTCAACACAGCACTGGAAGTCCTAGCCACAGCAATCTGACAACAAAAGGAAATCAAAGGAATCCAAACTGGAAAAGAAGTAAAACTGTCACTGTTTGCAGATGATATGACACTATACATAGAAAATCCTAAAGATGCTACCAAAAAACTATTAGAACTAATAAATGAATTCAGTAAAGTTGCAGGATGCAAAATTAATATAGAGAAATCTGGTGCATTTCTATACACTCATAATGATCTATCAGAAAGATAAATGAAGGAAACAATCTCATTTACAACTGCATCAAAAATAACGTAATACCTAGGAATAAATATAACCAAAGAAGTAAAAGACTTATACTCTGAAAACTGTAAGACACTGATGAAAGAGAAAAGGGAGCCCTCGTACACTGTTGGTGGGAAGGTAAACTGGGGCCACCACTGTATAAAACAGTATGGAGGTTTCTCAGAGAACTAAAAATAGAATTTCCATACCCAGCAATTCCACTCCTGGGTATATATCCATAAAAACAAAAACAAATTTGAAATGTTCAATGCAGCATTATTTACAATGGCCAAGACATGGAAGCAACCTAAGTGTCCATCAACAGATGAACAGATAAAGAAGATGCAGTATACACACACACACACACACACACACACACACACACACACACACACACACACACAATGGAATACTACTCAGCCATAAAAAAGAATGAAATTTTGCCATCTGCAACAACATGGATAGACTTGGAGGGTATTATGCTAAGTGAAATAAGTCAGACAGAGAAAGGCAAATATTGTATGATATCACTTATAAGTTTATGTGGAATCTAAAAAATAAAACAAACTAGTGAATATAACAAAAAATAAAGTCTCATAGATATAGAGAACAAACTAGTGGTTACCAGTGGGGAGAGGGAATGGGGGAGGAGCAAGATAGGGGTAGGGGATAAAGAGGTTCAAAATTCTATGTATTCTATGTATAAAATAAATGAGTTACAAGGATATATTGTACAACACAGGGAATATAGTCAATATTTTATAATAACTATAAATGGAGTATAACCTTTAAAAATTGTGAATCACCTGAAATTTATACAATACTGTACATCAACTATACCTCAATAATAAATAAATACATAAATAAATATTATGAGGATTAAAAAAAAGACATTGATAGGAATTCCCTGGCGATCCAGTGGTTAAGACTCTGCACTTCCAGTGTAGGGGGCATGGGTTCGATCCCTGATCAGGCAACTAAGATCCCACATGCAGCACGGTGTGGCCAAAAAAAAAAAAAGACATTGATGAAAGAAACTGAAGATGACAAACAAATGTAAAGATATCCCATGCTCATGGACTGGAAGAATTAATATTGTTAAAATAACCATACTACCCAGAACAATCTACAGATTCAATGCAATCCTTATCAAAAACAGAACAAAACAAAAAACATTCATTTTTCATAGAACTAGAACAAATAATTCTAGTATTTGTACAGAAACACAAAGAGCCTGGATAGCCAAAGCAATCTTGAGAAAGAAGAACAAAGCTGGAGGTATCATGCTCCCTGACTTAAAACTATACCACAAAGCTACAATAATCAAAACAATATGGTACTGGTGCAAAAACAGATACACAGATCAATGGAACAGAACAGAGAGCCCAGAAAAAAGCCCATGCTTATATGATCAATTAATCTACAACAAAGGAGGCAAGAATATACAACGGGGAAAAGACAGCCTTTTCAATAAATGGTGTTGGGAGAACTGGACAGCTAAACACAAAAGAATGAAACTGGACTACATAATCACACCACATATAAAATTAAACTCAAAATGGATTAAAGACTTAAATGTAATACCTGAAACCATAAAACTCCCTGAAGAAAACACAGGCAGTCAGCTATCTGACTTCAGTCTTTTTCTTTTTTTAATTGGGGTATAGTTGGTTTACAATGTTGTGTAAGTTTCTGCTGTACAACAAAGTGAATCAGCCATATATATATATATATATATATATATATATATATATATACACACACACACATATATCCCCCCACTCTTGGATCTCCCTCACCACCCACCCCACCATCCCACCCATCTAGGTCATCACAGAGCACCGAGCTGAGCTCCCATACAGCAGATTCCCATTAGCTATCTATTTTACACATGGTAGTGTATATATGTCAATCCCAATCTCCCAGTTCATCCTGCCCCCGCCATGTCTGCACATCCATTCTCTGCATCTGCATCTCCAGAATGACCCTGATTTGTATCTTTCAGTCATGTTTATAGTGATTCCACAGAGTACATCAGAATGTGGGTTTTACGTCACGCATTTTGAAACAATGAAGAACATCCGGGCCCCTGGCTGCCATCCTGGATTGCAGTGTTGTTTGTCCCCCTTCTGCACATGGCCCACCTGAGCTGAGGTGTTGGTGGCAGCCACTCCACAGTAGGAACTCCAGTCAGAAGAGCCAGGTGAGAGGCCTCTGCACATGGCCCCTGTGAGCAAGTGAATCCCAACTAACAGTGAGAGGCCCGCGTACCGAAAAAAAAAAAAAAATGTACAGAGGACATGAATAGACATTTTTTCCAAAAAAGACATACAGATGGCCAACAGACACATGAAAAGAGGCTCAACATCACTGATCATCAGAGAAATGCAAATCAAACTGCAATGAGATACTACCTCACAACTGTCAGAATGGCTATCATGAAAAAGACAACAAATAGCAGGTGTTGGTGAGGATGTGGGGAAAAGAGAATCTTTGTGCACTGTTGGTGGAATTGTAAATTGGTGCAGCCACTATGAAAACCAGTATGGAGGTTCCTCAAAAAATTGAAAATATAACTGCCATATAATCCAGCAATTTCATTTCTGTGTATTTACCCAAAGAAAATTAAAACACTAACTTGTGCCAAGAAACACATCAAAGGATGCTCAACATCATTAATCATTAGAGAAGTGCAGATCAAAACTACAATGAGGTATCACCTCACACCAGTCAGAATGGCCACCATCAAAAAATCTACAAACAATAAATGCTGGAGAGGGTGTGGAGAAAAGGGAACCCTCTTGCACTCTTGGTGGGAATGTAAATCGATACAGCCACTATGGAGAACAGTATGGAGGTTCTTAAAAAACTAAAAATAGAACTACCATACGACCCAGCAATCCCACTACTGGGCATATACCCTGAGAAAACCATAATTCAAAAAGAGTCATGTACCACAATGTTCATTGCAGCACTATTTACAATAGCCAGGAAATGGAAGCAACCTAAGTATCCAACGACAGATGAATGGATAAAGAAGATGTGGTACATATATACAATGGGATATTACTCAGTCATAAAAAGAAACAAAATTGAGTTATTTGTAATGAGGTGGATGAACCTAGAGACTGTCATACAGAGTGAAGTAAGTCAGAAAGAGAAAAACAAATATCAAATGCTAACACATACATATAGAATCTGAAAAAAAAAAAAAAAGGTTCTGAAGAACCTAGGTGCAGGACAGGAATAAAGATGCAGACGTAGAGAATGGACTTGAGGACACGGGGAGGGGAAAGGGTAAGCTGGGACGAAGTGAGAGAGTGGCATGGACATATATACACTACCAAACGTAAAATAGATAGCTAGAGGGAAGCAGCCGCATAGCACAGGGATATCAGCTCCGTGCTTTGTGTCCACCTAGAGGGGTGGGATAGGGAGGGTGGGAGCAAGACACAAGAGGGAGGAGATATGGGGATATATGTATACATATAGCTGATTCAGTTTGTTATACAGCAACAACTAACACAACATTGTAAAGCAATTATATTCCAATAAAGATGTTTAAAAAAAACCCACTAATTTGAAAAGACATATGCACACCAATGTTCACAGCAGCATTCCTTACAATAGCCAAGTTATGAAAGCAACCTAAGTGTCCATTGATAGATGAATGAATGAATGAAGAAGTGGTATTATATATACAATGAAATATTACTCGGCCATAAAAAATGACATCTTGCCATTTGTGATAACATGGATACATCTAGAGGGTATTATACTAAGTGAAATACATCAGAGAAAGGTAAGTATTATATAACCTCATTTATATGTGGAATCTAAAAAACAAACAGATAAACAAACAAAACAAAGACTCACAGATACAGAGAACAAACATATGGTTGCCAGAGGGAAGTGGGTTGAGGGGTAGGGGTGAAAAGGGTGAAAGGGATCAAGAGGTACAAACCTCCAGTTATAAAATAAATAAGCCACGGGGGTGTAATATAAAGCATAAGGAATACGATCAATACTATTGTAGTAACGTTGTATGGGGACAGCCTGTCACTAGACATATCATTTCATAAAGTATGCAAATGTCAAATCACTATGTAATACACCCGAAACTAACATAATACTGTATGTCAACTTTATTAAAAAAAACAGTTGGTTCATGCCCTTTTGCAGTAAATTCCTGCCTCCAGCCCCAGGCTCAGACAATCACTGATTTGTTTTCTGTCACCATTAGTTAGTTTGGGCATTTTTTGTACTTCATATAAAAGGAATCATATACAAACTATTTTTGTTTCTGGCTGCTTTCACTCAACATAACATTTTTAAGATTCATATCAGTATATCAATAGTTCACTCCTTGTTATTACCGAGTAGTATTATAGAGATATACCAAAATTTCTTTATCCATTCATCTACTGATGGAAATTTAAGCTGTTTTCAGTTCTCAGCTCTTATAAATAAAGCTGCTATAAATGTTAGAATACAAAATGTTTCTGTAAACATATTTTAATTTATCTTGGGTAAATTCTTAGAAATATTTATTGCTAATTACATATATGTTTATAAGAATCAGTTAACTATTGTCCAAAGAAGCTGTACCATTTTGTATTTCCACAAGCAATGTATGAGAGCTCCAGTTGTGCCACAAGTTCACCAATACTTAGTATTCTTGGTCTTTTTTCTTTTTTTTTTGTCATTCTCATGGTATCTCACTGAGATTTAACTAATACTTTCCTGATGACTAATGAGGTCGAAAATTTTCTCATATGTTTATTGGCCAGAAATATATTTTCTGTGAAGTTTATTCAAATCTTTGTCCATTTTTTACAACTTTATTAAGATATAATTGACATAGTAAACTGAACATATTTAAAGTATACAATTTGATAAAACCTGACATATGTGTACACTTATGAAACCATCACCACAATCAAAACAATGAACATATCCATCACTCCCAAAGATTACTCATGCTCCTTTGTAGTCACTTCTCCCCACTCTCACCTCCAAACAACCACTGCTCTGTTTCTTGTCACTATAGATTCGTTTGCATTTTCTAGAATTTTATATAAGTGGAGTCGCAAAGTACACACTTTTCTTGTTGGTCTGTCTTCTTTCACTCAGCAAAATTATTTTGCTATTAATCTGTTGCAGTGTGTACCAACAGTTCTTTCCTTACAATTGCTAAGAAACATTCTACTGAATGCTACAAGTGAATATACAAATATATTTATACAAATAAAATATACAAATATACAATATATTTGAATATACAAATATATTTATTCGTTCAGCAATGACGGACATTTGAGGTGATTCCAGCTTTTAGCTGTGACAAATTGAGCTGCTACAGATATTCCTCTACAAGTCTTTGTATGAACATATCCTTTCATTTCTCTTGATTAAATATCTATAAGTAGAATGCTTGGTCATATGGAAGATGTACCTTTAACTTTGTAAAAAACTGCCAATTTTCCAAAGTAGTGCCATTATATAGCCCCACCACCAGTGTGAGCATTCCAGTTGTTCTATAACCTTGCCAGAATTTGTTATAAGTCTTTTAATTTTAGCCATTTTAATTTGCATTTTTCTAATGGTGAATGATGCTGAGCACCTTTTCATGTACTTACTGGACACCTGTATAACTTCTTTGGTAGACTACCTGTTGAAATCCTTTGTTTCATTATTAATTTTCTGAGTTACAAGAGCTCTTTATATATTCTAGAAACTAGTCCTTTGTTAGGTATTTAATTTGGAAATACATTTTCCTAGTCTGTTGCTTGTCTTTTCATTTTTCTCAGTGGTGTCTTTTAAACAGCAAAAGCTTGTAATTTTGATGAGTTCCAATTTATCAGTTCTTACTTTTATATTTCATAATGTTAGTGACTTATTTATTTATTTATGCATTTATTGACAAGATCACAAAAATGTGTTCCTGTTTTCTTCTACAAGTTTTATAGTTTTAGCTCTTAAATTTAGGCCGACAATCCATTTTGAGCTAGTTTTTCTGTATTGTATGAGGTAAGGGTCAAGGTTCATGTTTTTCCATGTCACTATCCAATTGTTCCAGCACCATTTATTGAAAAGATTATCCTTTCCCACTGAATTGCCTGGATATATCAACTGGCCATATTTGTGTACGTCTTTCTCTGGAGTCTATTCTGTTTCACTGGTTTAGTCTACCTTTACACCAATGCCACTGTATTTTTCCTAGCAGGCAAGTAACTTATCTGGATTTAATCTGTAGAGTTTGCTTCCCCTGCAATCTGCAGCAACTGATATCTCTTTGTAATTCTTTTTTTTTTTTTGTGCAGTACGCGGGCCTCTCACTGCTGTGGCGTCTCCCGTTGCGGAGCACAGGCTCCGGACGTGCAGGCTCAGCGGCCATGGCTCACGGGCCCGCGGCATGTGGAATCCTCCCGGACTGGGGCATGAATCCGTATCCCCTGCATTGGCAGGCGGACTCTCAACCACTGCACCACCAGGGAAGTCCCTCTTTGTAATTCTTGCAGCTACTTTTTCAGCCTGGTCCCCTGTAGGTTTTCTTGTGAATCTGATGATTGGCCAAGAATTTGGCCATAGATTATACTCACATTCAGGGTCTGTTCTGACTGAGATTACTCCCTAATTTTTCAGTCTTAGAGTCTGTCCTCTGATGCCTCAAGTAAATAAGACATCAGATTTCTGCCACCTGAGTTACACATGGTTGGGTAATGAATTCAGTTAAAAAAAAGCAGCAAACTCACAGAGCTCACCTGGTTTAGGTTCTGTCTTTCAGAGACAGGACTCTGCCTCTCTGATCTCTGTATGCTTTTTCACCAGGCCCTCTGGAATTTCTCCACGTAGGTGTAGTTTAGAGGTTCAGCCAGGGGATTTTAGTGGGGTTTATAGTCAGGTTATAGGTTTCACCTTCTTCTGTGTTGTTGTTTTTTTAACTTTCAAGAGCTCCTCCCCTTATGTTTCCAGGTAATTTTTCTACCCTGAACTCTGTTCTTTGCCACCATAAGAAAGTAAAACTGAGGTTTTCCACTGCCACTTTCCTCTGCTATGGGGGTTGACGAATGCCCTCAGGCAAAAATTTTAAAAAGCTGCAAACTCACAATTCTTATCATTTCCAGTTACTGTTTTTCAAGAGTAAACTCTCCTCTAGCTTCTTTCTGCTTTTGGATACTTTCCACTTTATTTAAATATATTTTTTACATATTTTATAATTATTATCTGTGGGAAGGTTCAAGAGACTGCTTTACTCTCCACCATTACTGGAAATTCCCCCTGTGGGATGGATTTTAAAATATTAAGAATCTAATATTTATGAAGCTGAAATGTATCTTGGGCTTCAGGAAAAAAATCTAAGGTGAAACCCACGTTTCTACAAGGATATTAAAATCATTATTATGATTGGATTCCATATGTTCAAAAAGCTTTAGGAAAGACTGCATATATTAAGTAGAGACATGGAAGATATATTTTTAAAAGACCCAAATAAAGCTTCTGGAGATGAATATTACAGTGTCTAAGGTGAAAAATACACTGTAAGAGATTTAATGGCAAAGTAGACAATGCAGAAGAAAACTCAAAGACACATCAACAGAAACTATTCAAAACAAAACACACAGAGAAAAAAAAAAGACTGAAAAGAAATGAGCAGAACATCAGCAAATTGTAGAACAAATTCAAGGGGCCAAAATGCTTCTAATTGAAATCTCAAAGGAAGGAGGCACAGGGACTTACCTGGTGGCACAGTGGTTAAGAATCCGCCTGCCAGTGCAGGGGACACGGGTTCAATCCCTGGTCCAGGAAGATCCCACATGCTGTGGAGCGACTAAGGCCATGAGCCACAACTACTGAGCCTGAGCTCTAGAGCCCATGAGCCACAACTACCAAGCCCGTGTGCCACAACTACTGAAGTCCACGTGCCTAGAGCCTGTGCCCCACAAGAAGAGAAGCCACCACGTTGAGAAGCCCGCGCATTGCAACAAAGAGTAGCTGCCGCTTGCCGCAACTAGATGAAGCCCACACGCAGCAACAAAGACCCAACGCAGCCAAAAATAAATTAATAAATAAAAAAAAAATTTTTTTAAAAAGGAAGGAAGCACAGAAAAATATCTGAAGAAATAATTAACACATATGATAAAAACTATAAACCCTCATTTGAACCCAGATTTAAGAAGTTCAACAAGTTCCAAGTATAAGAAACAAAAAGAAAACTACAAGTAGTAAAATATAATCAAATTTCTTAAAACAGTGATAAAGAGAAAATCTTAACAGGAGCAAGAGAAAAAAGACATATTATACATAGAGGAACAAATGTAAAAATTACAGCAGATTTCTCAATAAACACAAGCAAGAAGAGATTGCTATAATATAATATCTTTAAAGTATTGAAAGCAAAAAAAAAAAAAAAACCCAAAAGAACAGAAAACAACAACAAAAAAAACCCCACAAAAAACCAAAATCCCTGCCAACTTAGATTTACTTAAATAGTGAAAATATTTTTCAAAGACTAAAGTGAAATACTGAATTTTCAGACATACAAAAGTTGAAAGAATATATCGCCACAAACCTACACTACTTGAAATGATAAAGGAAGTCCTTCAAGATGTAGAAAATTGATACCAGACAAACCTGAATCTATACAAAGTAATGAAGAGCACTGGTAATAGTAACTAACTAGGTGTATATTTTTCTTATTTTCAAATCTCTTTAAAAGATAATTGACTGTTTAAAGCAAAAAAAGTAACAATATACTGTGGAGGCTATAACATATATAGAAGTAAAATGTATGACGATAATAGCACAAAGGCCAGGAAGAGAGAACGGAAGCATACTGTTGTAGGGTCTTTACGCTATACACGAGCTAGTAAAATACAAGTTGAAGTTAGTCCTTGATAAGCTAAAGATGTATGCTACAAACTTCACAGCAACCAGTAACACGACATAAAGAATTATAACTATGTATTAATTTCTTTGTTGTTGCTTTAAAATATTACCACACACGTTAGCAGCTTAAACCACACAAATTTATCATCTTAGAGTTCTATAAGCGAGAAACCCAGCAAATACAGATCTCACTGGGCTATACCAAGTGGTTGGCAGGGATGTGCTCCTTTTTGGAGGCTTTAGGACAGAATCCATTTCCTAGCCTTTTCCAGTTTCCAGAGGCCAGGCACTCTCCTTGGCTCAAGGTCCCTTTCCTCCATCTTCAAAGCAAGTAATGTTATATTTCTGTGTCCTCCACACATCTTCCTCTTCTACTTTTAGAAGAAGGACACCTGTGACTAAAATGGGGCTACTCAGAAAATATGATAATCTCCCTATTTCAGAGTCAGCTGTTTGAAAACCTTAATTCTACCTGCAACCCTAATACCTCTTTGCCATGTAATGTGACATATTCACAGGTTCCTGGGATTAGGAAAGTGACATCCTTGGGGTGAGGGGCGGGGGGTCATTTTTTTGTTTTGTTTTGTTAATTAATTAATTAATTTGGCTGTGTTGGGTCTTCGTGTTGCTGCACACAGGCTTTCTCTAGCTGTGGCGAGCAGGGGCTACTCTTTGTTTTGGTGCACAGGCTTCTCATTGAGGTAGCTTCTCTTGTTGCGGAGCATGGGCTCTAGATGCATGGGCTTCAGTAGTTGTGGCGCGTGGGCTCAGTAGCTGTGGCTCGCGGGCTCTAGAGCACAGGCTCAGTAGTTGTGGTGCACGAGCTTAGTTGCTCTGCGGCATGTGGGATCTTCCCGAACCAGGGCTTGAACCCGTGTCCTCTGCATTGGCAGGTGGATTCTTTACCACTGAGCCACCAGGGAAGCCTGGGGGGTCCTTTTTTAACTATCACAACTGATACATCAATAAAAAGAGGTAAAATGGAATGAAAAATAATTCAAAGAAAAGCATAAAAATAGGGATAAATGAACAAAGAACACATGGGACAAAGAGAAAAGTAATACTAAGTAGGTAGATTTGAATCCCATCACATCAATAATCACATTAAATGGTCTAAACAATCCAAGTAATTGACAGAGATTGTCAGATTGGATAAAAAGCAACACCCAGCTCTACGAAACCTATAAGAAAGCCACCTTAAATATAAAGACACAAATAGGTTAAAGGTAAAAGGATGGGAAAAGATATATCTTGCTAATACTAACCAAAGAAAGCCTGACTGGCTATATTAATATCAGACAAAACAGATTTCAGAGCAAATAATACTACCAGAGATAAAGAGGATAAATTTTATCATGATAAAGGGGTTAGTTCATTAAGGAGACACAACAATCCTAAACATTTATATATCAAATAATAGAACTTCAAAGTACATGAAGCAAAAGCTAATCTAACACTAAGGAGAAACATATATCTACAAATATAGTGTGATATTTCATCACCTCTCTAAATAACTGATAGAAATTAATAGAAAATAAGCATATAGAAGATCTGAACAACACTAACCAATTTGATCTAATTGACATTTATATAACACTTGCCCAACAATAATAGGATACATATTCTTTTCAAGTACACTTGGAACATTCACAAAGATAGACCATATTCTCAGCATTGAAACAGGTCTCAATAAATTTAAAAGGATTCAAGTCATACAATGTTCACTGGCTACAATGGCATTAAGTTACCAATCAATAATACAACAACATCTGGAAAATCCCCCAAAACATTTGGAAACTACATAATATACTTCTAAATAATCCAAAAGTCAAAGAAGTAGTCAAAAGGGAAATTTAAAAGTATTTTGATCTGAACAAACTGTAAACACAATATCAAAATCTGTAGGATGTGGTTAAAACTATACTTAGAGGGAAATTTATAGCACTAAAATATCCATGTTAGAAAAGAAGGAAGTCTCAAATCAACAACCTCAGATTACACCTTAAGAAACTAGAAAAGAGCAAATGAAATCCAAATTAAACAGCAGAAATGAAACAATAAAAATTAGACAGAAATCCATAAAATAGAAAATAGAAAAGCAATAGAGAAAAAGAAATGAAACCAAAGACTGTCTTTGAGAAAACCTAGCCAGTCTGATCAGAAGGAGGGAGAGAATCCATTTCTTAGCCTTTTCCAGTTTCTACAGGCCGCGTACTCTTCTTGGCTAATGGTCCCCTTCCTCCATCTTCCAAGCAAGCAATGTTACATCTCTCTGTGTCCTTCCATAGTTACATCTTCCTAAGATACAATAAGTAATTGTACTTCTATACACTAGCAACAAACAGAAACTGAAGTTTTTTAAATATCAATTATAATAGTATCAAAAATGAAATACTTAGGGATAATTCTGACAAAAGATGCGTAAAATCTGTACCCTGAAACACACTGCTGAGAGAAGTTAAAGATGACTTAAACAAATGGAAAGATATACTGTGTTCATGGATCAGTAGACAGACTCACTATTATTATAAGGCTATGAATTCTCCCCAGATTGATCTATAGCCTTAATATAACCCCAATCAAAATCCCAGAAAGCTTTTTAAAAAGAAATTGACAAGATGATTCTAAAATGTATATGGAAATATAAAGGACTTAGAAGAGCCAAAACAATTTTGATAACAAAGAACAAAACTGTAAGATTTGAACAAATTTGTTTGAACAAAACTGTAAGATTTACATTATCGATTTAAAGACTTATTACAAAGCTATAGTTAACAAGACAGTGTGGTATTGATGTCAATATAGACAAATCAATCAGTGGAACCAAACAGTCTCCAGAAATAGATTCATAAACATATGGTTAACTGATTTTCAATAAAAGTGACAAGCAATTCACTTGCTTGAAAATGGATGGTAAAAATACGGTGCTAGCACAATTTGATACTCATATGCCAAAAAACAAAACAAAACCCTCCCATCCACAGCTCTCTCTGTGCACAAAAAAAATTCTAGACCTAAATTTAAAAGCTAAAACTATAAAACCTTTAGAAAACTTAGGAGAACTCTTTCTTAGATACAATATCAAAAGCATGATCCATAAAAAGAAATTGATACATCAAAATTAATATCTGCTCCTCAAAAGACACTGCTTACAAAATGTCCATTGACAGATGAATGCATAAAGAAGATGTATACAATGGAATACTACTCAGCCATAAAAAGAACAAAATCACGCCATTTGTAGCAACATGGATACAACTAGAGATTATCATACTTAAGTGAAGCAAGTCAGAAAGAGAAAGACAAACACCAAATGATATCACTTATATGTGGAACCTAAAATATGGCAAAAATGAACCTATCTATAAAACAGAAACAGACTCACAGACATAGAGATCAGACTGTGGCTGCCAAGGGGAAGGCACGGAGGGAGAGGGATGAACTGGGAGTTTGAGGTTGGCAGATGCAAACTATTACATTTAGAATGGATAAACAAGGTTCTACTGTATAGCACAGGGAGCTAGATCCAGTCTCCTGGGATAAACCATAACGGAAAAGAATATTAAAAAAAGAATGTATCCATCTATCTATCTATCTATATCTATACATATATAGATAAATAGATATGTATAACTGAGTCACTTCACTGTATAGCAGAGATTGGCACAATATTGTAAATCAACTATATTTCAATTTAAAAATCAATTTAAAAAAAAGACACTGCTTACAGAATGAAAAGCAAGTCACAGACTGAGAGAGAATATTTGTAAATCTCTTATCTGATAAATGACTTACGTGTAAAATATATATGTGTGTGTGTGTGTGTGTATATATATATATATATATATATATATATGTAAACAGCCCAATTTTTTTTAATGGGGGAAAATATGAACACTTTACCAAAAACATATGGATGGCAAATAAGCACATGAAAAGATGTTCAACATCATTAGTATTTAGGGAAATGCAAATCAAAACCATAATGAGAATATGGGGATATATGTATACATATAGCTGATTCACTTTGTTATACAGCAGGAACTAACACAAAACTGTAAAGCAATTATACTCCAATAAAGATGTTAAAAAATAAATAAATAAAATAAAATAAAATAAAATGGCACTATAGAGATACCACAAGGGAATAATGAAAGAAGCATTAAAAGTACTAAAAAGCAGAGCTTAAAAAAAAAAAAAAAGATACTATTACATACCTATTACAATATCTAAAATGAGAAAGACTCACCATACCAAGTTATGGTGAGGATGCAGAGCAAATGGAACTTTCATACATTACTAATGGGAATGTAAAATGGTACAACTATTTGGGAAACAGTTTGGCAATTTCTTAAAATATTAAATATAGACCTATAAGACCCAGATATTCCACTCCCAGGTATTTGACCAAGAGAAATTTAAACATATGTACATACAAAGACCACACAAATGTTCACAGCAGCTTAAAAAATCTGGAAACAACCCAAATGTCCATCAACAGGTGAACAGATAAACAAACTGTGACATGTCCATACAATGGAACACTGAAATTAAAAGAACCAGCTACTGACACGTACTACAACAAGGATGAACATCAAGACATTATGCTAAGTGAAAGAAGCCAGACACAAAAGACTACATGTTGCATGGTTCCATTCACATGAAAAGTCCAGAAAAGGCAAAATTTACAGAGACAGCAGATTAGGGGATACCTGGGGTTGGGGGTGGGAGTAGGAATGGCACAAGGGAAGTTTTGGGCAAATGAGCACCAGGGAAGTTTTGGGGGTGATGGAAATGTTAACTAACTGGTTGTGCTTATGATATACAACTCTATATATTTACTAAAGTCACTGAATTGTACACTTAAAAGGAATGAGTTTTATGGTATGTAAATTATACCTCAATAAAATTGTTAAAAAGAAGAGTACACAGGGCTTCCCTGGTGGTACAGTGGTTAAGAATCCGCCTGCCAATGCAGAGGACACCGGTTTGAGCCCTGGTCCAGGAAGATCCCACGTGCCACAGAGCAACTAAGCCCATGCACCACAACTACTAAGCCTGCGCTCTAGAGCCTGTGAGCCACAACTACTGACCCCGTGTGCCACAACTACTGAGCCCGCGTGCCACAACTACTGAAGCCTGCACACCTAGAGCCCATGCTCCGCAACAAGAGAAGCCACCGCTATGAGAAGCCCGCACACCACAACAAAGAGTAGCCCGCACTCGCTGCAACTAGAGAAAGCCTGCGCGCAGCAACGAAGACCCAAAGCAGCCAAAAGTAAATAAATAAAATAAATTTCTAAAAAAAAAAGAGTACATAATGTAAATCTGATTCTGTTTATTTAAAAACCCTAGAAAATCTATAATAACCTAAAGCAGATCAGTGGTTGCCTAGGCATAAGCGAGGGAATGCGAAAGACATTACAAAGGGACAGGAGAAAATTTGGGGGGTAATGATATGTTCATTATCTTTTTTGTGGTGATGGTTTTATGGGTATATACATATGTCAAAAATAATCAAATTGTACACTTTAACATATACAGTTTAGGGAATTCTCTAGTGGTCCAGTGGTTAGGACTCTGCATTTCCACTGCAGGAGGCACAGGTTTGATCCCTGGTCAGGGAACTAAGATCCCACAAGCTGCACAGTGTGACCGATAAATAAACAAATAAAGCATTTTAAAAAAAAAATGGGGCTTCCCTGGTGGCGCAGTGGTTGAGAGTCCGCCTGCCGATGCAGGGGACATGGGTTCGTGCCCCGGTGCGGGAAGATCCCACATGCTGCGGAGCGGCTGGGCCCGTGAGCCATGGCTGCTGAGCCTGCGCGTCCGGAGCCTGTGCTCCACAATGGGAGAAGCCACAACAGTGAGAGGCCCGCGTACCGCTAAAAAAAAAAAGTATGGTATCCACAGAAGACCAAACATTCCATTCAGTGTAGCTGGAGTGGAAAGTAGAAAGGAGTAACAAAAGAGCCATTCATGCAGCCAAAAATGTATTGTTAATGGCTGCACTATGTCACTTTCCCCTTATTAGATAGGCTGCTTCCACTTTTAAATTAAATAAATACCAGCTCACCATTGTGAGTGAAGCTCCTTCTTTATTAAGGAATTACTGCTTTAGAATAAATTCCCAGAAGTAGACGCATAGGAATATTTTTAAGTAAGGCAGGCAGATTTTTATTTTTAAAGAAACGTTTATTATTACTATTATTTAGTTATTTTTAAAGAAATAGGAAAAGGAGATATGGAGCAAATTATTTTACTTTAGAAACTATGAAGTAATACTGAAAATTTTCAGAAATGGTATAGGGTGAGGGAGACTTGGGTGGAAACTTCCTTGGGACAATTTTTTCTGGCACTTGACAGAAATCATAAAAACTAATCCAATTGTGGACAAACCATAAGTCATAAACCATGCCCCAGATGGATACACCTGTTTTTTCTTCAAGGAAGCTTTATTTAGAATGATGAAAGGTTTCTATTCACATTCTTTTTCTCCATCTCTTCATTTCTCTCTCCCTCCTTCTCCCTCTTCCTCCTCTACCCTTCTTCCCCGCCTCCACTCCGGGGCTACCCTCTCCAAATACGGCAAGCCAGCCCCAGTGATTAATACCATAATTCAAAATGACAAAAAATATCCTCCATCATGAGCTATTCTGTTTTGAGTAGGAGCCTGCAGGGCACACACAGGATGTTCATGCTTATCCAGGCAGTATCACCACAGGTAGGAGCCCTCCTTGGTAAGACACATGCTACACTAGTGCCTACTTAATATTAAAAAATGACTCACAAAAATTCAGCTTTCAACATATTTTTATTTGAGACACAACTGTATTAAAATAAAACAAGCGACTTTCCTGGTGGCACAGTGGTTAAGAATCCACCTGCCAATGCAGGGAACATGGGTTTGATCCCTGGTCCAGGAAGATCCCACATGCCCATGCGCCACAACTACTGAGCCTGCACTCTAGAGCCCGCGAGCCACAACTACTGAAGCCCTCACGCCCTAGAGCCTGCGCACCACAACTACTGAGCCCACACGCTGCAACTACTGAAGCCCGCGTGCCTCTAGGGCCCATATGTCACAACTACTGAGCCTGCGTGCTGCAACTACTGAAGCCCAAGCACCTAGAGTCCGTGCTCTGCAACAGGAGAAGCCACCACAATGAGAAACCCGAGCACTGCAACGAAGAGTAGCCCCCACTTGCTGCAACTGGAGAAAGCCTGCATGTAGCAATGAAGACTCAATGCAGCCAAAAACAAAACAAAACTATTATTGTCACTAACAAAAATCCTACTAGAGGAAAGACAGTACCTTTCTGCAGTAGCAAAGCCAGTGGAGCTGAATGATACATCCCAACCCAATTCTCAGTAACATCCCAACCCATATTCTCAGAATATGGCAGGGTTTATCTTTGTAATAGTTAGTTACAAAGTTATGTCTTCTCAGAATCTCCTAGAGAAACTAACACCACCCATGAAAGGAGAAAGGGGGAGGGATGACAGGAGTGTTAAATAAGATATGGCTGGTTTTGAGACTGTTTTTCTTGTGGCTCAAGTTCTGCCAATTAGCAAGGAGCTGTTAATGGATCCACAACAAAACCCTCTTCACTTCATAACTTAACTTACAAAGTAGTCAGCAAACACATTTTCAAATTCATTTCACACAGTAAAAAAAACAGATAATCACATCAACAAAAGACAAAAACCACATGATCGTCTCAATAGATGCAGAAAAAGCATTTGATGAAATTCAACATCCATTCATGATAAAAACTCCTACCAAAGTGGATATAAAGGGAACATATCTCAACATAATAAAAGCCACTTATGACAAACCCACAGCCTACATAATACTAAACAGTAAAAAGCTGAAAGCCTTCCCACTAAATTCTGGAACAAGACAAGTATGCCCATTCTCATCACTCTATTCAAATAGTATAGTATTGGAAGTCCTAGCCACAGCAATCAGACAAGAAAAAGAAATAACACATATCCAAATTGGTAGGGAAGAGGTAAAATTGTTATTATATGCAGGTGACATGATACTCTATATAGAAAACCCTAAAGACTCCACACAAAAACTATTAGAGGGGCTTCCCTGGTGGTGCAGTGGTTGAGAGTCCACCTGCTGAGGCAAGGGACACGGGTTCGTGCCCCGGTCCAGGAAGATCCCACATGCCGTGGAGCGGCTGGGCTCGTGAGCCATGGCCTCTGAGCCTGCGCGTCCAGAGCCTGTGCTCCACAACAGGAGAGGCCACAACAGTGAGAGGCCCGTGTACCGCAAAAAAAAAAAAAAAAAAACTATTAGAACTGATAAATGAATTCAGCAAGGTAGCAGGATACAAGATTAATATACAGAAACCTGTTGCATTTCTTTACACTAACAATGATATTATCAGAAAGAGAAAGTTTAAAAAATCCCATTTAAAATCACATCATGTGAAGACCAGATACCACAAAACTCTTAGAGGAAAACATAGGCAGAACACTCTCTAACATAAATTGCAGCAAGATCTTTTTTGATCCACCTCCTAGAGTAATGGAAATAAAAATAAAAATAAACAAATGGGACCTAATGAAACTTAAAAGCTTTTGCATAGCAAAGGAAACCATAAACAAAGTGAAAAGACAACCACAGAATGGGAGAAAATATTTGCAAATGAAGTGAACAACAAGGGATTAATCTCCAAAATATACAAACAGCTCATGCAGCTCAATATCAAAAAAACCAAACAACCCAATCAAAAAATGGGCAGAAGACCTAAACAGACACTTCTCCAAAGAAGACAAACAGATGGCCAACAGGCATATGAAAAGATGCTCCACATAGCTAATTATTAGAGAAATGCAAATCAAAACTACAATGAGGTATCACCTCACACCAGTCAGAATGGCTATCATCAAAAACTCTAAAATAATAAATGCTGGAGAGGGTGTGGAGAAAAGGGAAGCATCCTACACTGTTGAGTGGGGGGGGATGTAAATTGGTGCAGCCACTACAGAGAACAGTATGGAGGTTCCTTAAAAAACTAAAAATAGAACCACCATATGATCCAGCAATCCCACTCCTGGGCAGATATCTGGAGAAAACCATAATTCAAAAAGATACATGCAACCCAGTGTTCACTGCAGCACTATTTACAATAGCCAGAACATGGAAGCAACCTAAATGTCCATCGATAGATGAATGGATAAAGAAGATGTGGTACATATATACAATGGAATATTACTCAGCCATTTGCAGCAACATAGATGGACCCAGAGATTGTCATACTGAGTGAAATAAGTCAGACACAGAAAGACAAATATCATATGATGTCGTTTATATGTGGAATCTAAAAAAAAGGGTACAAATGAACTTATTTACAATACAGAAGTAGAGTCACGGATATAGAAAACAAACTTATGGTTACCAGGAGATGGGGAGGGGGATAAACTGGGAGACGGGGATTGACATATATACAACATCTTATAATAAACTATAATGGAAAAGAATTTTTTTTTTTTTTTTGCGGTACACGGGCCTCTCACTGTTGTGGCCTCTCCCGTTGCGGAGTACAGGCCCCGGACTCGCAGGCTCAGCGGCCATGGCTCACGGGCCCAGCCGCTCCGCGGCATGTGGGATCTTCCCGGACCGTGGCATGAACCTGCATCCCCTGCATCAGCAGGCGGACTCTCAGCCACTGCGCCACCAGGGAAACCCCAGAACAGAATTTTAAAAAGAATGTAGATACATTTATTTATACATATATATGTATAGATATATACATTTATACATAACCAACTCACTTTGCTGTATACCTGAAACTAACATGATAAATCAACTGTATTTCAAAAAAAAAAAAAAACCCAGATAATCAGATAAAAGAGTCAGAAGATTTAGAAGATTAGAGGAGAAAGTGTGCAGGTATAGTGAGAATAAAATAAGGAAAAAGTATTATGGTTCAGGCACTAATGCTTCTGAAAAAGGAAAAGTACAATAGCAGGGATTTTTGCATACCCACACACAACAAGGAAACAGGCTGCCCAGTTTTTCTCTTGATGCAACAAGCCACTCATGTAAGATCAGAATGGCAGGGGTTGGGGGGTGTTGAGGGGGCACTTAGTGAATATATGCACACAGTACAGGAAGGGCCTAGGTCAGTGAGGGATGAGAAACCCACAAAACTTGTCCAGGCCAGAGGGCTGGGAGGGGGTCTGGGGCTGAAAAATTTTTGGTGTCTGCTGCTCAGATAACTGAGAATGAGAATCTGGAGAAAACTAGGTCCTGAGAGATTCCAAATTTGTCAGGAAGTAATAGCCAGAAGAATAAATTAACCCTTGGTAAAAATTTCACAAGCCTAAAGGATTAAAGGGAAGATTTTAAAAGAAAAACCAAAAGAAAGCAACCAAGCAAATAACCTTAGAAAACAAACCAAAACAAAACAAAAATATGGATGAAGGGAAACAGAACTGCTTGGGTTTCTGTCCTTGGTTATGCAAGGCTCTTCTCTGTTGCTGCCCACACCCCACGCCTCTACCTTGGGATAAGAGCTAAGTAAGTTCCAACCTTCTGTAAAGTCAGCATAAGAGTTTTTCCTTGGGGATAAAAGGCAACCGAGAGGTGTCCAAGAGCTTGGCTCACTTATCCTTCTCAGTCATCTGTTCTACAGAAAGCCACCGGCTTGCAGGGGTTGAAATGCTGTAATATTGACTAGAAACTGGGAAATGGTGCCAGTAGAGAAAGGGGCACCTCAGTCTTTCTGAAGTCAAACCTTACGTGTGGGGATACCTAATTGGACCTTCATTCCCTGGGCTCAAAGAGAACACTCCTCCTTTCACAAAGCAGGATTGGCAGCAATTAATTGCCAGTGGCTCAACTCCTCGTACTGTAAATGTGCCAGTACCCAATTAACAAGCCTTCATGCTCCTCCCGCCAACAATTGAGAGGTTAATGATACAGAAAGGATGAAGTACTTAAACCAAGCAGTACAAGCTTCTCCTTCTCTAAGGTGAGAAAGGGGAATAAATTGATGACATTCCTTTCCACTTCTGGAATTGCTGAAGGTCCACAATACCTACTCTTGAATGCAATATATATATATGTTTTCAAAAGAATGAAAAATGCTACTGACAACCCCATGCGTTTGCAACTCTGCAAGCATTTCAGGCAAGACAAGAGTAATATATGGTACAATTTCTTCCTCCTTTGGATGCAGACTTGCTTGACCTACTTTAGTGAAAAGAGTACAAACTAAAATTTTAGTACAAACTATTGCTGCTAGTCAGTCATCCCTAATTAGAAGGAGATCTGCAGCGCATACATTTCTCTTACTCTCCCTAATGTATTGAGCAGAAGTTTGAACTCCAAGTCTTCTCCTAAAGGAAATGCCTAGCAATTAACTATTCTGAATGTACAAGGAGTTCCTACCACCCTTCCAGAGCTATCCATGGCCTTCAGCATGAGAATCAAGCTCTTAAGCATGGCATATAAGGTCAAATGTAACTGTCTGGATCTGAAGACTTCACTGCAATGCTTGCAGTTCCCTACATGTGATGCCAAATGCCTATGTGCGACACTGCACAAAGCCCACTCCCACTCCTAGGGCTTCAAAGTTCAAGTTCAATATTCCTCCCTCCATGTCCACCCACTCTCCATGTTAGACCATAAAGCCTGAGATCCTGTTCACTAGCAGCAATTTATTGCCACTGCCTATGACTGGTGAACAACAAGAAAAAGAACTCCCCAGCCAACACAACTTCAGGATCCTCCCTCCAGCATACACCTAAATTTTGTAAGGCCTAAGTTTGAGTTTTTATCATTTTTCAGAAACCGTCAGGCCTAAATCTACAATAGTTCTAATTTTACTGGTCCAATTTTATTGATCATAATTATCCTGTGGTGTGCCAGAGCCAGGTCATATGCCGACTGTGTTCATCTCTGCCAACTCTGTGTTCATCTCTGCCAACTCTGTGTTCAGTGACTTCATGTTGGTAGCTTGAAATTGGTCACGGTGGTAGTATTTACACCATGAAAACTGGCAAAGTCTACAACTCAGGGCTTGACTTTGTTTTCTGGGGGAAAACCCAGTTGTGAACCATTTACCACACCACACTGTTATCCCTACAATGATCTATACTTCCTCTGCTTTAAAACCCAACCTCCTTTTCTTCCAAATATTCAATTCAAATGATCAGAAAGCCACCTGTACACTCAATCATTTCATGTTTTGTTCCCTATACCTCCTGCAGGAGAGGCTACATAAATTTTCAGGATCTGGTGGAAAATGAAAATGTGGGCTTCCATGTTCAAAAATTAAGAATCTCAAGATAACGAGAGCAGAGCATTAAATCAAGAACAAGGCCTTTCTAAGTGTGGGGACTGCAAAGGTCACATGCCCATAAAGTGATCCCTGATCTCCTACTCTTTTTTTTTTTTTTTTTTTGGCCGTACCACATGGCACGTGGGATCTTAGTTCCCCGAGCAGGGATCGAACCCAAGCCCCCTGCATTGGAAGCTCAGAGTCTTAACCACTGGACCACCAGGGAAGTCCCTGACCTCCTTTTTTTTTTTTAAACATTCACAGAATTTTTTTAAATTAATTAATTGATTTTTTATATTTCTTTTTGGCTGTGTTAGGTCTTCGTTTCCATGCGAGGGCTTTCTCCAGTTGCGGCGAGCGGGGGCCACTCTTCATCGCAGTGCACGGGCCTCTCACTGTCACGGTCTCTCCCGTTGCGGAGCACAGGCCCCAGACGCGCAGGCTCAGCAGCCATGGCTCACGGGCCCAGCTGCTCTGTGGCATGTGGGATCTTCCCGGACCGGGGCACGAACCCGCGTCTCCTACACTGGCAGGAGGATTCTTAACCACTGTGCCACCAGGGAAGCCCTGACCTCCTATTCTTAAGTGTAAGCCTGCCCTCCCCTGAGGATACTGTTTCCCATCTATCTCTGCAATAGGATGGCTACTTATTCTCCCACACTTTAGGATTAAAGGTAGGTTGCTATTTTATTTGCTCTGCTTCTCAATGCCTTTGCAAATCATTACTCTTCTATCTTCTTTGTAAAAACCTCTTCTCCTTTGCTATCTTGCTGCACAATACTTCAACTCTCATCATAGCTGTCATCTCTCAACTTACTCATTACTCCTCCTACTTTACTGATGGCTTTGACATCTGGATCTCAAAATTCCTCTTCACTGCAAGTCCTGCCTCAAGAGTAAGCAGATTAAGAGGACAGACTCCAGATAGAATCAGACTGCTGGGTTCAAGTCTTGGTACTACCACATATAGCTATGTTGCCATGTTCCTTAACCTTTCTTTTCCTGAGTTTCCTCATTTATAAAATAAAGATGGTAACAGTAATTCACAGGATTTGTTGCACAGATTAAAAGGGTTGATTCGTGTACAGGGTTCGAAATAGTACCTGACATAGTACTAAGTACATAGTACTTACTAATAGTAGTAAGTACTTAGTAAACATTAGCTACTACTGCTGTCATCATTATCATCATCCTTATTAAAGTCTATCTCAATGTCTACATGGATAACTCATTCAACATGTCCTATGAGCTCCCTGTCACCAATAAATTTCTTCTCTGCTCTACCCCAGCAACTCTCTTCCATAGCTTCACCCTAGATCCTCTAATCACCATATCTTCTCCACCTCCAGAATATTAAATTCAAATATCTCACTCTCTGACGACTACCTTCTGTCCTTCCAGCACATTTACCTGTCCCCCTATATCTGCTTCCCATCATCGAAACCTCTGAATGCCAGACTCCTCTACTGAATCTCTTTCAGCCCCTCCTATTTTTGTCTCTCTTCCTTTCTTCTTACATCTCTCTTTCATCCACTCTCTTGACAACAACTTCAGTCTCAACGCCCCAATTTCCTTCTATACAAAATTGGCAAAGTTCTAATCTTGGATGAATCAAACTATCAGGCTCTTCTTGACAGGGTTGCTGAGAGCTACTGAGGAGAATCATACAACTATAATTATAAATTCATGGTCTCCACCTTCAATGACACCCAGCAATCTTTCTATTTCCTTACCTAGTTTACAATCTCCTACCCCTCACAATGGCCATTTCAGGCCTTTACCACTCTCTCCAGACCTCTCATTTTCCTGCCTACTACCCACCTAACCCCACTCCACCTACCTCTGCTTCTACTTTCAATAAATGATCTATCCCACTTCAGAGAAAACAAGAATGAGATTAGAACTACCACAATTTCCTCCTATCAAACCTAAAAGTCCACCTTAGCCGCATCTATATCCACCCACTTCTTCCTTCCTATCACAATGAAGGAGATGTCTCTCCTCCTGCTTAAGGCTAATCTTGTGCTCTGTGCTCTGGATTCTTTTTTGTTTTTTAATAAATTTATTTATTTATTTATTTATTTTTGGCTGCATTGGGTCTTCATTGCTGCGCACAGGCTTTCTGTGTATGTGCATGTGTCAGGCACTGCCTTTTGAAAAATTTTTTATTTTGCAAAGTTGCAAACATAGTACAGAGTTCCTAAATACTCTTCACCTTGTTTCTCCTAAGGTTAACATCTTACATATATATTGAAGCCAGAAAATTAACATTCATATAGTACTGTTAACTAATCATCTTATTTGAATATTGCCTGTTTTCAGTGGAAAAAGTCTTTTTTCTTGTCCATGACTCATCCAGCATCCAATACTGCATTTAGTTGTATCTCCTTTGTTCCCTCCAGTCGATGACAGTTCTGTCTTTCTTTTTCATGATCTTGACATATTTGAAGACTACTAGTTTTGTAGAAGGTCCTTCCATTTGGGTTTTTTTTTTAACATCTTTATTGGAGTATAATTACTTTACAATGGTGTGTTAGTTTCTGTTTTATAACAAAGTAACTCAGCTATACACATACGTATATCCCCATATCTCCTCCCTCTTGTGTCTCCCTCCCACCCTCCCTATCCTACCCCTCTAGGTGGTCACAAAGCACAGTGCTGATATCCCCGTGCTATGTGGCTGCTTCCCACTATCCATTTTACATTTGGTAGTATATATAAGTCCATGCCACTCTCTCACTTCGTCTCACCTTACCCTTCCCCCTCCCTGTGTCCTCAAGTTCATTCTCTACGTCTGAGTCTTTTTTTTTTTTTTTTTTTTTGCAGTACGTGGGCCTCTCACTGTTGTGGCCTCTCCCGTTGCGGAGCACAGGCTCCGGACGCACAGGCTCAGTGGCCATGGCTCACGGGCCCAGCCGTTCCGTGGCACGTGGGATCTTCCCAGACCAGGGCACGAACCCGTGTCCTCTGCATCGGCAGGCAGACTCTCAACCACTGCGCCACCAGGGAAGCCCCACGTCTGAGTCTTTATTCCTGTTGCACATGGGCTTTTTCTCTAGTTGCGGTGAGAGGGGGCTACTCTTCGTTGTGGTGCGGGGGCTTCTCCTTGTGGTGGCTTCTCTTGTTGCAGAGCACGGGCTCGAGGCACGCCAGCTTCAGTAGTTGTGGCTCGCGGGCTCTAGAGCACAGGCTCAGTAATTGTGGCACTCGGGATTAGCTACTCCACGGCACGTGGGATCTCCTGGACCAGGGATCGAACCCGTGTCCCCTGCATTGGCAGGCGGATTCTCAACCACTGCGCCACCAGGGAAGCCCTGTGCTCTGGATTCTAACCCACCTGCCTTATAAGGCATGGTTCTCAAAGTGTGGTTCCCAGACTAGCAGCATCAGCACTCTAGGAACCTGTTACAAATGCAAATTTCAGGTCCCACTCTAAACCTACTGAATCAGAAACTTTGGAGCTTGGGCCCAGCAATCTGTTTTGAACGAGGCCTCCAAGTGATTCTGACACTTGTTAAAGTTTGAGAACCTCAGCTCTGAGGGAGTATTTATCATTTATCCCCTTTCCCGTATCTTCAACTGCCTTCTTTAGTGAAGATGGTTCCCTTGCCTGAAGAGCCTCCTACGTGATTGCTCCACGTACATTCTTGCACTTCTCCAGTCTACTCACCACACAAAACATATCTGATCATTTCATTCCCTGCTTAAGATAAACTAATACTCAAGGTTCTGTACACCTCTGAAGCCTGTTCTTTCTCCACTAGCTCTCCTGCTCTGTCTGCCAAGCAAGACCAGTCTCTCCCAACTTCCTGATCTTCCAATTTTCTAGGGCACCTAACAAACTTTGAAATTGTTATTCCTTCTGCCTGAATTACTCCTTGCCTGTTTCTTTTCCGAATTCCTACTTCTATTTTAAGTCTCAGCTTAAGCTTTCCTTCCTTAGGGTGGCCTAACTTTACCCCTCAGTCTCAATTAGGTCTCTGTTAGATGCTCTTATAGCACTCCACTTACCCTCTCATAATGTGCATCAAGCTTATAATTATTTCATTATCATAAATGGCATGTCTATTTTCCTTGTCAGAGTGTAAGCTCCATTAGCGCAGGAATCATGATCTTATTTGCTATAATATTCCTAGTGCCTTGCTTTTAGTACAGGACCTTGCAGATAGTAAATGTGTAACCAAGCCTTTGCATACACCGGATCTCCCTCCAGAATGTTTTTTATTACCTTTAAACCCCTAGTGAAATCCTACGCATGCTTCAAGAAATAAGTTAAGTATCTCAGTGAAGTCTTCCCTGTACATACACATCACCTGCCTGCTCAGGAGGATCTCTTCTTCTTTTGTGCTCCTACTGTTCCTAAATCAACTAATGCAATAATTATACACTATCATAAATACCCATCTTCATGCCTGAGTCTCCACTAGACTGTAAACTCCCTGAGGGCACAGATCATGTCTTCTTTACCTTTATCTCTCTAGCGCTTCGAAAAGTACCTGACATTTATAATAAATGTCCATAAATGTTTATGGGCATGTTGAACCTAACACTGTATCTCTAATATTGCACTGAAACGTTTTTTCTTAATATTAAATCTGGGTTCCAATTCTAACTTTGTTATTCATTAGCTGTATGATCAAATTGTTTAACCTCTTTGGGCCTCAGTTTCCTCACTAGTAAAACAGGACTAATAATACATACTTGGAAATACTGCTATGAGAATTAAACAAAATGACATACTATAATGATTAGCACACACAGTGCCTAGCATGTAGTAGCCTCCCTAGTATGGCTTCAACTTGACAGAGACAACTAGGACAAAACAAATACAAAAATAAGTCACAGCAATCAAGGGAGAATGAGCACAGAGTGAGTCATTCCTTTTAATCATTCGCCCAGGAAGCCCAACAATGAAGAAACATAATAAGCAGAATAAACTCTACCGGTGGTATCTCCCTTGGCATACAAAGCTTGGTAAGAATTCACCTGAGACCTCTTGGCTAATGGCCACATCCAGCTCCCCAGCCCGGCAGGTCAGGTCTTAATCTGCAATACCAGGCATGGTTACTTCAGAGTGGAACAGAAAAAGGAATGTGTTTACAGGAGGGAGATGGGGGAGGAGGAGGAGAACTTGACTGCAACCACATCAATCAAAGTGTTCTGCAATCTGGCAGAAAACACTGCAGAATTGTTGGTGGAGACTAACACCCGCACAACTGCCCTTACCTGTAGCCAAGAACCAGCTTAGACTAGATAATGAGCAGCTTTCTGCTTTTACCAAAACAATGGCCAGACTTGCACGGAAAGAAAGTCTCTAAGGTCAAATTACCTTGAACATCTGGGCAGCAGCACCTACTAAGATGACACCAAGCAGCTTTATACATACACTCCTCAGCCTATGAGCACCGCCCACAAGCACCAGCTTCATTTCATAGCTCATGTATGCGCCAAATGTAAAAGCAGATTAAACAGTTTCTTTGCTCCTTATTCGTAATATGCTTACCTCTGCAGAGCTAGCGGTATTCAGATCACCTCGCTCATTCATTATAGAAGGCTGTGTCACTGTAGCTGCTTCTTCACTGGGACTCTCTCTCTTCCGAAGCTTCCTGATGAAGCTCTGCTGGTCACTGGAAGATAAAGTAGGTCTGAGCGGAGTTCTGGGTGGGCTCTGCCTCCTCCAAGATGCCCTGCTCCAACCTAGCCCCAGAATATGTGGTACATCATCTTCAGGTAGAAAGTCCAAGTCATCTGCAATTTGGAATTTTTTTAAAAACACCAGCATAGAATTGGAAGAGTCTGTCCTAAAAGCCTGGCAGCTCTGGGGCCTGCTGCAGTCTGCCTGAATGCACATCCCTTCTAACCACCAAAAGGCATGACAGGCAGAGTCCTGGCAGCAGGCAGCCCAACATGTCTGGAGAGAGGGGGTTCCTTCAAGAAGCCAGAGGTGATTTTCTCCCCCAGATCTCAGGTCAACTCCAAATTGTGTCTTCGCCTGCTGGCACCTGCTCTCCTTGGCATCTAAAAACAAAGAATGAAAACATTTAAAAATGAAATAAAAACAGAGACTACAGCTCTAAAGAGTCCTGAATACTAACATTTGAGGCTGTTTTGAAGATTGGTTTTTAAGAGGGTGGGAAAGCTGTCTAGTAAGTGGAATAAAAGACACAAAAGAGAGAGTTTTTTGGCTCAGGATATTTTAGCTTGTAGAAGAATTGCTCCACATTCATCACTGGCTCCCCTCCTCAATGAGTCCCTTGCATGCAGACCTTTTAAACAGAACTCCAGTTCATGAGACAGAAAAAACAAAACAAAAGAGCTCTTCTGATGGAAGTGTACTGAAGGATGTGGGCAGAGTCCCACCACTTGACCTCACATTCACCTCCAAGGCATTTCTCAGGGACAGTGTGAAGATTATGGGACCAGAAGAGCAGCCAGCTGCAGAAGATGGAGTACTCTGCCCACTGAACTGGCAGCAATACAAATTGAGTACTCTTGATCTATTGCAGGATTCAGGTTCATCCATTCTCTAATCAATGGTTTACCAAAGTCAGGTGGTTTTGCATATCACAGCATCAACCAGAGCAGTAGTCAGTCAAGCTTACCAAAAATTTTTAATCATGAGAGGTATTCTGCTAGAATGAACTTGTAAGTTCTAAGCCGTGTCATAATAAGAAATATTGGAGGCTAACACAACATTGTAAAGCAACCATGCTCCAATAAAAATTAATTAAAAAAAAAAGAAAAAGAAATAAAGGAATAGAAGTACAACAATGACCTACTGTGGTTAACCTAGATAACATGGTCCAAAATTCCAGCTAACGCTGCTTACAGATAAACTTTTGAGCCATTGAATCTTTTCAGGCATGGTATTGATTTTCCTGAAATATCACCTCATTTCTGTTTTCTTAGATGAAATAAAGTCAAAGCATGTTCTGAATTAAAGTTTTTATACAGAGTTCATTTTTTTTTTTTTTTTTTTTTTTTTTTTAGATTCCACATATAAGCTATATGGTATTTGTCTTTCTCTGTCTTACTTCACTTAGTATGATAATCTCTAGGTCCATCGATGTTGCTGCAAATGGCATTATTTTATTCTTTTTTATGGCCAAATAGTATTCCATTGTATAAATATACCGCATATTATTTATCCATTCATCTGCCGCGTCTCCTGCATCGGCAGGCGGACTCTCAAGCACTGCGCCACCAGGGAAGCCCCAGAGTTCATTTTAAGGTCTTAGTTATATAGGTGTCTGTAACCAACTACGGTCAGGGTTATACAAAGCCAGAACCAGGATGAGGCAAGAGAGATGCCTCAGGCACACTCTTAGAGTGCTCACTCTTAGACTCATGAAGTACTCACTCTTAGAGTCATGTAAGTGCCGGGCTGGCCTGCCCCCACCATTTTTTTTTTTTTAATATTTATTTATTTGGTTGCGTTGGGTCTTAGTTGCAGCATGCAAACTCTTAGCTGCTGCATGTGGGATCTAGTTCCCTGACTAGGGATCGAACCCCGGCCCCCTGCATTGGGAGTGCAGAGTCTTAGCCACTGGACCACCAGGGAAGTCCCAGCTTACCCCCATCTTGAGAGTGAGTGTTTCCTGAAATTTCATACCCTAGGTACCTCTTTCTTCACCCTAGCCCTAGCCCTGGGCTTATAACATAAAATTTTATTGTAGAATTACATATAGAAAATATGTAGTAGAATCAAACTATTGAATAGATGGATAGTCATGTCTGCATGTACACATAACTGAAAAAGGGCTATGACTGACTAAAGCAACAACTGGATAATCTGCCAAAGCCATCGTGACTCCCAGGAAACAATTACTAAATGTGGACACCAGTCAACTGAGAGATAAGAGAAAAACAGGCAGCCTTCTGGATTATGGAGTCAAGCACTATGGAAGCCAATCTGCCACTGTTCTTTCTTTCTTTCTTTTTTAAAATTTATTTATTATTTATTTATTTATTTTTGGCTGCATTGGGTCTTCATTGCTGCACGCAGGATTTCTCTAGTTGCGGCGAGCAGGGGCTACTCTTTGTTGCAGTGTGTGTGCTTCTCATTGCGGTGGCTCCTCTTGTTGCAGAGCAAGGGCTCTAGGCACGCGGGCTTCAGTAGTTGGGGCATGTGGGCTCAGTAGCTGTGCTCGCAGGCTCTAGAGCACAGGCTCAGTAGTTGTGGCGCACAGGCTCAGCTGCTCCGTGGTATGTGGGATCTTCCCAGACCAGGGATTAAACCCGTGTCCCCTGCATTGGCAGGCGGATTCTTAACCACTGTGCCACCAGGGAAGTCCCTGCCATTGCTCTTTAAACAAAAAGAGAGAAACATGGGCACCAACCTAACATCAGACAAGACAATTTAGAGGCCAGAAAAAAACAGAACTTACTTAAGAAAAGATGAATAAATAGAAACTATGAAAAAAATGAAGTTACCAAGAGCTATGGAAATGCTCCTCATTTCCTCATCCACCTTCCTAAACAATAACCAATTGTATGAATCTTGGTAACAGCTGAGTGTACAGAGTTTGTTGAAATCAGTAAATTGTTATATCAGTAACTACTTTCAGTTACCTTTATATCAACTTTCCATCATTCTTCTCAGAAAAAGTCTCTCATATTTAATATAGTGAAAAGGCCCACAAAGATGAAAATAGCTTGCAGTTTTCTATAAGCCATTATTTTATTTAATTTTTTTTAATGTACTGTAACCTCCACTTCTGCCCTTGAGGGAGAAATTGCCATAGGACTTGCTTTCCTACCATGAGAAACTAGAAAACTAGACAAAATATATGAAACAATTGTTTTTGAACACTGAACAACATGTGGTCTGGGGCTGTGATCCCAGAGAGAAAGGAAATAAACAAGGGTGAGCCCTAGGACCACCCTGGCTTTCCGTTTACAGGATAGGCATGCTGCAGACTATGTAACAGGAAGAACCCAAGCAGAGTAGAGTAGTCTTGCTGAGTTGAGGAAACAGAGTTCAGGGTGACTATGATAGCTAGACACTACCGGAAAGGAGGAAGCTACACAGAGAAAGACCTCCAGACAGCTGGACAGTGGTTCCCTTGGTATAATACTAATTTTTACACCAAGTGTAGGTTAAAACTGCATGAAAGTTTAGAAAGTATTTTGAACTAAATGAAACTGAAAATAGAACATATTAAAATTAGTGGGATGCAGTTAAAGCAACGTTTAGAGGGACATTTATAGCTTTAAATGCTTATTTTGGAAAAGAAGAAAAGTCTAAAATCAATGATCTAGAAAGACACATAGGGAGAATGCCATGTGATGACAGAAGCAGAGATTGAAATGATACAGCTGCATGGCAAGGAAAGTCAAGGACTGACAGTGACCACCAGAAGCTAGGAAGAGTCAAAGAAGGATTCTACTCAGTCTCAGAAGGAACCAACCCTGCCAAAACCTTGATTTTGGACTTCTAGCATCCAGAACTATTGGCCTAAGCAGTGTTCTCTGCCCTTGCGTGGAAGAATACTTCGGAAGACAGATGGCTCCAAGACTACCAAGAGCCTGGATCTAGGGATCCTTGACATTTGGGGATGAGGCTATGGCCTCTACCCAGATTGAATGAAGATACCTGGATTCCATTCAATGGACATGTACAGAGATATGATGTTGGAAATCTATAGGAATCTGTTGTTATGGGGCTTTTCTCTCTTTCAAACCAAAATTAATAGCCCAACTGGAGCAAGGGGCAGAGCCCTGGATGGAAGTGTGAGAAGTTCCACCGGTACCTGTGCAGTCCAGGTGTACTGGTTTGAAACAATGATGTCAGCCCTAAAGCAAAATACTTCTGAACCGTTTGCTCTGAAAGGGCAAACAAAAAGTGTCATAATTGATATAGGTCTGAAGTGGGAGGACAGAAGCTCCACAGAGAAGTAGTACTATAATGTAAGAAAGTCTTCAAATTCCTCCTTTATTAGACACCAGAGATATCATACTGGTAAGAAATACCATAAACATAAACAATGTTTGACAGCCATTATGAGCAGCTCATTTCTTTTCATCATCATAAAATTCACATAAGAAAACAACTTTATAGATGTACTGAATGTGGGAAATTCTTCAAGAAGCACTCAACAATTATTAATCATTAGAGAATTCATTCTAGAGAAAAACCCTATAAATGCAATGCATGTGGAAAAGCTTTCAGAAATAACTCTATCCTTTTAGGTCATCAGAGAATTCAGACCAGTCAGAAACCCTTACAAATGTAAAGACTGTGAGAAAGTCTTTGCTCAGAAGGTAGCCCTTACTCATCATGAGAGAATATATAGTGGAGAAAGGCCTTTTATATGTAATGAATGTGGGAAAGCTTTCAGGGATAACGCAACTGTGTTGGAACATAAGAAAATCCATACTGATGAGAAACCATACTGGTATGATGAATGCAGAAAAGCCTTTAGGAAGAGCTCAACTCTTATTAATCATCAAAGATACAGTATACAGGAGAGAAACCCTATAGCTGTAGTAAATGTGGAAAATCTTTCAGGTATACATCCTTTGCTGGACATCAGAAGACGCATAGTGGAAATAAACCCTACTGATGTAATGACTGTGGGAAAGCCCATATGAAGAACTAGCTCAATTTTTATTGGACATCAGAGAAGCCATACCAGAGAAAAGTCTTATAAACAAAATTAATATGGGAAGACTTTTCCCCAAAGTTCAGCCCTTAAACAACATAAGATAATTCATAGCAAAGAAAGAGCCATGAAATGTAGTTATTGTGGTAAATCACATAGAAGTAGTTTACTCCTTCTGAGCATCAAAGAGAAGACATTCAACAAATTATACATCTAACAAAAATATTCTGTGTACCTCTATCCTGGAGAACTTCCCACTTGTGAGGACTTCATTATAGTATAGTTTGTACTGTAAAATATTTGAAGAACCTAAATGTCTATCAATATAGAAATAGTTACTACAGAATACTATACAGCAAGTGAAAAGAATTAGGTAGAGTTCTATATACAGCCAAAGAAATATCCCCATGATACCTTGTTAAGTTAAAAAAGAAAGTTGCAGAAAATTTATATATTATGGTCTTACTTATATTCTTTAAAATGAAGCTTTTTTGTTTGTAGATATATGCATTCAAAAAGATCTGGAAAAATAAAGGCCAAACTTTAACAGGAAAAAAAACAATGATCTTATGCTTTCATCATAAAAGACAGAAAAAAAAAAGAGTAAATTATATCCAAGATAAGCAGAGAAAGGAAAAGATAAAGATAAGAGTAACCACTGAAACAGAAAACAAACAAAAAACAACAGAGAAAAATCAATGAAACCAAAATCTGGTTGTTTGAAAGGTCAATAAAACTGATAAAGCTCCTGTCAGACTGATGACAGAAAAAAAGAGTAAAGTTACAAATTGACAATATCAGGAATGAAAGAGGGGTTATCATTACTGATTCGTTAAACCAGGGGAGCCAACTATGGCCCAAGGGCCAACTCCAGCTGCTGTCTATTACTGTAAATAAAGTTTCACTGGAACATAGTCATATTCATTTATTTATGTATTACCTGTGGCTGCTTCTGTTCTAATGGCAGAGTTAAGTAGCTGCAATAGAGTTACCTTAAGACCAGTAAAGCCTAAAATATTTACTATCTGGCCCTTTAAGAAAGTTTGCCAACCCCTGGTGTAAGAGAATATACTTTTGCTTGACTTACTATTTACTATTGAGTAGAGCCTAAATTTAGATGTTAACTTATAGAAGAGATAAGTTCCAAATGACTTTGATTTTTATAGAGATGCAAATTATTTCTGTCTGGTGTGAAAGATAACCTCAAAGCTTTAACTAATAAGGCGCCCTTACTTCCCATCTAGCTATTATCCTTATCTCCTTACTCATTCATCCATTCAAAAAAGTTTTTTTTTAGCTTTTTTTTGGCCACACTGAGCAGCATGTGGGATCTTAGTTCCCTGACTAGGGATTGAACCCGAGCCCCCTCCAGTGGAAGTGCGGAGCCTTAACCACTGGACCGCCAGGGAAATCCCCAACAAATATTATTGAGCATCTGTTTCATGCTAGGTATCTCTCTGATGGAGTTTACAATTTAGATGGGGGAGACAGTGATTAAATAGACATAATAAACATAGAACTGCAAACTAATGGAGTGCTATGAAGGAAAGAAATTCAGTCTTTACAGAATAAAGGTAGCTAACTTTGGAACTTATTTATGAGATACATTATCATATATGTGACATGATATCAAAGATAGTTACTGTACATTGTTTGATAAAAAATATTGGAAATAACTTAGACATCCCTCGACAGAGAACTGGTTAAACAAACTAAGGAAGATTTACGCAGTTGCTGGGATGAATAAGGCCACTCTCTATACTCCTGATATGAAATGATGTCCAGGAAACATTAAAACATTATGTGGAAAAAGAAAGGTGCATAGCAGTGTGTACAGTATGCTACAATTTGTGTGTGGGGAAAAAAGAATACAATTGTGTGTTTGTGTGTGTGTGTGTGTGTGTGTATGCATAGACTATTTTTGGAAGAATATTCAAGAAACTGGCATGGTTGCCTTTAGGAGGGGAAACTAGGTAGATGAGAGACATGTTTGTTCACTAAATACCCTTTTATACCTTTTGAATCTGTACAATGTATATGTATTATATCTGGAAAAATAAATTTTAAAAATATTAAAATTTTCAATGGTTTCACTCCCTTGAATGAATCAAAATCCTTAACATAACCTAAAAAGATCTTGTATGATCTGGACCCTGCCTACCTTTCTAGCCCCACCTTGTATCATGCTCTCCCTCCTTCATCATGTTCCACCAACAGACTTCATTCATTCTTCAAATGGACCACGCTCCCTCTCCTAACTGGGCTTTGTACATGCTGCCCCCGCTATTTGGAATTTTCTTGTCTCCTTTCTTTAACCAGTTAACTCCTCATAGGAGGTTGCAGTTCAACCATCATTTCCTCAGAGAAGCCTCCATGCTAAGACAGGTCTCTCTAGTACACCCTTTGGGTCCTGTTACCTCTCTCCTTCAAAGTAATCATAGCACTTATAAAGTTACATGTATTTGTGTGATCATCTGTTCAATGTCCTTCCCCCACAGCTTCACTGTAAGCTCCAGGATGACAGGACCACATCTGGCTTTTTCCCCCCCCTCACCACTGTATCTCCAATTCTAGCATAGGACTCAGCACATTACATTGTAGGTGATCAAAAACCCTTTTTGAATGAATGCACAAATAAATGCATGTATGCATGAAGGAAGTATTGAAAGAATGAACAAAGGAACTGTCAGATGGCCAGGTATTGAGAGGGTCACACTGAAGACATCCAGGCTGATGGCAGGATTTATTTTTTATTATTATTATTTTTTGGCTGATTGGGTCTTTGTTGCTGCATGCAGGCTTTCTCTAGTTGCAGCGAGCAGGGGCTACTCTTCATTGCGGTGGCTTCTCTTGTTGCGGAGCATGGGGTCTAGGCGTGCAGGCTTCAGTAGTTGTGGCTTGCAGGCTCAGTAGTTGTGGCACACGGGCTTAGTTGTTCTGTGGCATGTGGGATCTTCCTGGACCAGGGCTCGAACCCATGTCCCCTGGATTAGCAGGCAGATTCTTAACCACTGCGCCACCAGGGAAGCCCTGATGGCAGAACTTTGAAAAGAGACGAGGCCCATATGCCACAATAAATGAGAGAGGGTGAATGACAGTTGGTAGATGAGTAATGATTAGGGGTAAGAAGTGTTATAAACCTCAAAAAGAAGTTTTTACATGAAAGTGGAGGAGTAATGTTCAAGAAATAACAGTGAGGAGTCAGCTCCACCTCCAAACTCAGAGGTAAATGGGATATGGGAGAATGAGCAACCACTGCCTGCAGGCTAGAGAGAAATATGTATTTCCCCAAGAGAAAGCCAGGTCTCAGAACATTCTATCTATCCAATGTCCTGACTGACGAGTTAGAGTATAGAGAGGGTTTAGTAACTCAGTGGATTCTTGTCACAGTTAAAAAGTTAGGAAGGGAGGGGTGCTAAGTGCCAGTGAGTTGAAAAGCACAAATTTATATGGGAACGTCAAATCAGACTCACACAAATCGTAATGGTTAAGGCATTTCACAGCAAGAAAAAAAGAAGATGGAAAAATATGATGAGGAACTGATGACAGGATGGCTACCTATCCATCCTTGGTATAAAATGGTGAAAGCTTTCAGGCAAGTTATGGAGGATGTCTTACCAATGGAATGTGGGGGAGAGGGGAACATATTTAGACTCCAGGGAAATGGTCAAGGGGATTTATGGAGATTACAAGGTCGAAGAGAAGGTAGCAAAAAATTCTAATTCCCTAGTTGTTACTAGCAGCTCTGGTTAAATTAAGATCTTGAAAGAGGAGGAGATAAAAGCAGGTGGGGAGGACTACTTTTGCTTCCACGGCTCCGCAAAGAATGTCGCATAAGCTATACAACTATCTGGTAGTATAAAAGAGAAATGTTTCATAACCCAAACATTCTCCCTGCTTTGTGAGGTGACCTGGAAGCCTCAGTTACAGATCTCATCCACTACTCTGGGCTGGAGAAAACATGTTCAATGAGGGAAGGAACAACCTGCGCGTTCATACAGGACGTCCCAGACTCTCACTACTTCACTTATACCTCTTGATTTCCATATTCTTAAAAGTATTACTGGGCTTCCCTGGTGGCGCAGTGGTTAAGGATCTGCCTGCAAATGCAGAGGACACGGGTTTGAGCCCTGGCCCGGGAAGATCCCACATGCCGCGGAGCAGCTGGGCCCTTGCACCACAACTACTGAAGCCCGCGCGCCTAGAGCCCGTGCTCCGCAACAGGAGAGGACACCGTAATGAGAAGCCTGCACACTGTAACGAAGAGTAGCCCCCGCTCGCCACAACTAGAGAAAGCCCGCACGTAGTAACGATGACCCAAAACAGCCAAAAATAAAGATTAAAAAAAAAGTATTAGTAAAGCTTAGTAATGGGTAAGATCTCTGATTCTTGTGAGTCTTATCTGACAATTTGATCCTTTGTATTAGCTCAAAGGAATAGAGCCTGGGAGAGAACAGATGATCAGAAGCACTTATATCTTCAACAGTGACCAGGAATAACTGATGAGGAACTGATGACAGGTAATGTCTGGGGGAGGTTAGCTGGCTTCAGTGTTGCTAAAAAAATTAATCCCAATAGTTCCCAATAAGGGGAGGAGGTACTCTGATCTGTTAGTTCGTATGTTCAGTTAGTGGGAATTTGAGGGGTTTTTTAAAATTAAATGTTATTTAATGTTGCTCCATTATGTGTTCAATAACAAAAATGTGGGAGAGGGAGCAGTTCTTTTTCATCTATTCAGTGGATCATAATTCTTCCTCTTAGATTAAAAGACAAGGGTTCTAGTTTCAGCTCTAGATCTATCATTCACTAGTAATTTAACCTCTGAAAAGTAATTTATTAACCTCTCTGAGATTCAGTTTTCATCACTGTTACTCTTGAGAAAAAGAATGCATCAGAGGAGGAAGCAGGGAAGCAGTGGAAGAGTCAATATTGGATTCTACAAGTAACTTGGATAAAAGGTAAGATGAAAATAAGCTCCAGTTTTAGATCAGTTCCTCTCCTGCCCACACGGCCATAGCCTGGCTCTGCTCCCAGGGCCTAAACAAAAGTAATACTAAATCCTTATACCAAAAAGGGCTTACAGTTGGTAGAATCTTAGACTTTTCCTTTAGGAAAGTCTAGAACTCACTGTTAGTAGGAGCACACAGAAAGCTTACCCAGGGTGAAAACAGGAAGGCAGAGCCAATCCCTTTCTTTCTAAAGTCTTGACAAAGCAGAGAATACAGGTCTCTCATATGAATTACCTGGAGGACCCCCAAAACAGGAGGCTCTGGAACTAACAATGCTTACTTAACATTACCACCTCTCAAAAGACAGAATTCTAATAATCTGGCACAAAATCTAGACCAGGTTTCATAATCCCAAGCAGCAGAGTAGAAAAGCCTATAGAATATAAGAATTACTGCCAGAAGGAAATTCATCAAATACTTTTAGAAAGCTGTGAACAACTCTGGAAATATTTAGACAGTGCTGTGGCCTCCAGCATTCTTAAATCTCAGGTAACAAGCTTGACTTCTCCAGCTAACTTGGAAACTGTGCTGGCTGGCAACCAAGAAGGAAGTAGAGACAGAATGCCTGCTATCTTAGGAACTATATGGTTAAGGTCATTTGGGAATTCATACTTTAACCAAATTCATCAAATGGTATCCCAATGAGAAGTCTGAGATGGTGGGAACGGGAGTAGAGAGAATGCCCCACTGGTATTATTTGAAAAAAAAAAAGCAGCTGATAAATATCCTGGGAACTAGGGATGGGGGGTGCAGGGGGAACCAAGTTTCTGTGGAAAACTATACACGGTTAGGATATTTTATAGGCAAAATTTGCACGTACTTTTTTCTTAGGGGGGTGAATTGCATCTTTATTTTCAATTAAGGTATGAAAGCACTTCCACTGATTATGAATATAGGCAATAAATCACAGTAGTATCAGATGTGTGACTTTGTCACCAAGGGAAACCACAGATGTTCTCGTGTTCCAATTGTCACATCTCAAAATATTTCATTTCAAAATTACATTAAAATTACAGTAGTTATCAGACCTAAAGCTACATCTTTTTTGTTATTACTAGAGCACACATATTACTGTATCACAAATTAGGCCTTTGAATATTATGCTAACTGTATATGACAAATTGGTTTATTTTCTATTTTCATTAACTCTTTTTCTTTTATTGGAGTATAATTGCTTTACAATGTTGTGTTAGTTTCTGTACAATGAAGTGAATCAGCTATATGTATACATATATCCCCTCCCTCTTGAACCTCCCTCCCACCCAGCCCCCATTCCACCTATCCAGGTCATCACAGAGCACCGAGTTGAGCTCCCTGTGCTATACAGCAGGTTCCCACTAGCCACCTATTTTACACATGGTAGTGTATATATGTCAGTCTTTATCTCCCAATTCGTCTACCCCCTCACCCCCCTGGTGTCCACATGTCCGTCCTCTATGTCTGCATCTCTATTCCTGCCCTGGAAATAGGTTCATCTGTACTATTTTTCTTTTTTAAAATTTCTCTACCTATCTATTTATTTATGGCCGCGTTAGGTCTTTGTTGCTGCATGTGGGCTTTCTCTAGTTGCAGTGAGCAGGGGCTACTCTTCGTTGTGGTACATGGTCTTCTCACTATGGTGGCTTCTTCCACTGTGGAGCACAGGCTCCAGGAGTGCAGGCTTCCATAGTTGTGGTATGCAGGCTCAGTAGTTGTGGCTCGTGGGCTCTAGAGCGCAGTCTCAGTAGTTGTGGCACATGGGCTTAGTTGCTCTGCAGCATGTGGGATCTTCCTGGATCAGGGATCGAACCCATGTCCCCTGCATGGGCAGGCAGATTCTTAACCACTGCACCACCAGGGAAGTCCTGTACTATCTTCCTAGATTTCACATATATGCATTAATATACAATATTTGTTTTTCTCTTTCTGACTTACTTCACTCTGTATGACAGACTCTAGGTCCATCCACATCTCTACGAATAACCTAATTTCACTCCTTTTTATGGTTAATATTCCACTGCATATATGTACCACATCTTCTTTATCCATTCATCTGTCATTGGACATTTAGGTTGTTTCCATGTCTTGGCTATTGTAAATAGTGCTGCAGTGAACACAGGGGGTACATGTGTCATTTTGAATTATGGTTTTTCTCAGGGTATATGCCTAGTAGTGGGGTTACTGGGTCATGTGGTAGATCTATTTTTAGTTTTTTAAGGAACCTCCATACTGTTCTCCATAGTGGCTGTATCAATTTACATTCCTACCAACTGTGCAAGAGGGTTCCCTTTTCTCCACACCCTCTCCAGCATCTACTGTTTGTAGATTTTTTGATGGTGGCCATTCTGACTGGTGTGAGGTGATACCTCATTGTAGTCTTGATTTGCATTTCTCTAATAATTAGTGATGTTGAGCATCTTTTCATGTTTCCCTTGGCCATCTGTATGTCTTCTTTGCTGAAATGTCTATTTAGGTCTTCTACCCATTTTTTGATTGAGTTGTTTATTTTTTTGACATGGAGTTCCATGAGCTGTTTGTATATTTTGGAGATTAATCCTTTGTCCGTTGCTTCATTTGCAAATATTTTCTCCCATTCGGAGGGTTGTCTTTTTGTCTTGTTTATGGTTTCCTTTGCTGTGCAAAAGCTTTGTTTTTTTGTTTTTTTCGGCAGGTTCCCTCTATGCCCACTTTCTGGAGAGTTTTTACCATACTTGGGTATTGAATTTTGTCAAAAGCTTTTTCTGCATCTATTGAGATGATCACATGGTTTTTATTCTTCAATTTGTTAATATGGTGTATCACATTGATTGATTTGCGTATATTGAAGAATCCTTGCATCCTTGGGATAAATCCCACTGATCATGGTATATGATTCTTTTAATGTGTTGTTGGATTCTGTTTGTTAGTATTTTGTTGAGGATTTTTGAATCTATATTCATCAGTGATATTGGTTTGTAATTTTCTTTTTTTGTAGTATCTTTGTCTGGTTTTGGTATCCGAGTGATGGTGGCCTCACAGAATGAGTTTGGGAGTGTTCCTTCCTCTGCAATTTTTTGGAAGAGTTTGAGAAGGATGGGTGTTAGCTCTTCTCTAAATGTTTGATAGAATTCACCTGTGAAGCCATCTGGTCCTGGACTTTTGTTTGTTGGAAGATTTTTAATCACAGTTTCAATTTCATTACTTGTGATTGGTCTGTTCATATTTTCTATTTCTTCCTGGTTCAGTCTTGGAAGGTTATACCTTTCTAAGAATTTGTCCATTTCTTCCAGGTTGTCCATTTTATTGGCATAGAGTTGCTTGTAGTAGTCTCTTAGGATGCTTTGTATTTCTGCGGTGTCTGTTGTAACTTCTCCTTTTTCATTTCTAATTTTATTGATTTGAGTCCTCTCCCTCTTTTTCTTGATGAGTCTGGCTAATGGTTTATCAATTTTGTTTATCTTCTCAAAGAACCAGCTTTTAGTTTTATTGATCTTTGCTATTGTTTTCTTTGTTTCTATTTCATTTATTTCTGCTCTGATCTTTATGATTTCTTTCCTTCTGCTAACTTTGGGTTTTGTTTGTTCTTCTTTCTCTAGTTCCTTTAGGTGTAAGGTTAGATTGTTTATTTGAGATTTTTCTTGTTTCTTGAGGTAGGCTTGTATAGCTATAAACTTCCCTCTTAGAACTGCTTTTGCTGCATCCCATAGGTTTTGGATCATCGTGTTTTCATTGTCATTTGTCTCTAGGTATTTTTTGATTTCCTCTTTGATTTCTTCAGTGATCTCTTGGTTATTTAGTAACGTATTGTTTAGCCTCCATGTGTTTGTGTTTTTTACGTTTTTTTCCCTGTAATTCATTTCTAATCTCATAGCGTTGTGGTCAGAAAAGATGCTTGATATGATTTCAATTTTCTTAAATTTACTGAGGCTTGATTTGTGACCCAAGATGTGATCTATCCTGGAGAATGTTCCGTGTGCACTTGAGAAGAAAGTGTAATCTGCTGTTTTTGGATGGAATGTCCTATAAATATCAATTAAATCTATCTGGTCTATTGTGTCATTTAAAGCTTCTGTTTCCTTATTTATTTTCATTTTGGATGATCTGTCCATTGGTGTAAGTGAGGTGTTAAAGTCCCCCACTATTATTGTGTTACTGTCGATTTCCTCTTTTATAGCTGTTAGCAGTTGCCTTATGTATTGAGGTGCTCCTATGTTGGGTGCATATATATTTATAATTGTTATATCTTCTTCTTGGATTGATCCCTTGATCATTATGTAGTGTCCTTCCTTGTCTCTTGTAACATTCTTTATTTTAAAGTCTATTTTATCTGATATGAGTATTGCTACTCCAGCTTTCTTTTGATTTCCATTTGCATGGAATATCTTTTTCCATCCCCTCACTTTCAGTCTGTATGTGTCCCTAGGTCTGAAGTGGGTCTCTTGTAGACAGCATATATATGGGTCTTGTTTTTGTATCCATTCAGCAAGCCTGTGTCTTTTGGTTGGAGCATTTAATCCATTCACGTTTAAGGTAATTATCGATATGTATGTTCCTATGACCATTTTCTTAATTGTTTTAGGGGTTTTTTTTGTAGGTCCTTTTCTTCTCTTGTGTTTCCCACTTAGAGAAGTTCCTTTAGCATTTGTTGTAGAGCTGGTCTGGTGGTGCTGAATTCTCTTAGCTTTTGCTTGTCTGTAAAGCTTTTGATTTCTCCATCGAATCTGAATGAGATCCTTTCTGGGTAATCTTGGTTGTAGGTTCTTCCCTTTCATCACTTTAAGTATATCATGCCACTCCCTTCTGGCTTGTAGAGTTTCTGCTGAGAAATCAGCTGTTAAACTCATGTGAGTTCCCTTGAATGTTGTCATTTTTCCCTTGCTGCTTTCAATAATTTTTGTTTGTCTTTAATTTTTGCCAATTTGATTACCATGTGTCTCGGCGTGTTTCTCCTTGGGTTTATCCTATATGGGACTCGCTGAGCTTCCTGGACTTGGATGGCTATTTCCTTTCCCATGTTAGGGAAGTTTTCAACTGTAACCTCTTTAAATATTTTCTCTGGTCCTTTCTCCCTCTCTTCTCCTTCTGGGACCCCCTATAATGTGAATGCTGTTGCGTTTAATGTTGTCCCTGAGGTCTCTTAGGCTGTCTTCATTTCTTTTCATTCTTTTTTCTTTATTCTGTTCCGCAGCAGTGAATTCCCCCATTCTGTCTTCCAGGTCACTTATCCGTTCTTCTGCCTCAGTTATTCTGCTATTGATTCCTTCTAGTGCAGTTTTCATTTCAGTTGTTGTATTGTTCATCTCTGTTTGTTCTTTAATTCTTCTAGGTCTTTGTTAAACATTTCTTGCATCTTCTTGATCTTTGCCTTCATTCTCTTTCCGAGGTCCTGGATCATATTCACTATCATTATTCTGAATTCTTTTTCTGGAAGGTTGCCTATCTGCACTTCATTTAGTTGTTTTTCTGTTATCTTGTTCCTTCATCTGGTACATAGCCCTCTGCCTTTTCATCTTGTCTATCTTTCTGTGAATGTGGTTTTTGTTCCACAGGCTGCAGGATTCTAGTTCTTCTTGCTTCTGCTGTCTGCCCTTCTGTGGATGAGGCTTATTGTGTGCAAAAGCTTTTAAGTTTCATTAGGTCCCATTTGTTTATTTTTGTTTTTATTTTCATTACTCTAGGAAATGGGTCAAAAAAGATCTTGCTGTGGTTTCTGTCAAATCGTGTTTTTCCTATGTTTTCCTCTAAGAGTTTTATAGCATCCTGTCTTACATTTAGGCCTTTAATCCATTTTGAGTTTATTTCTGTGTATGGTGTTTGGGAGTGTTGTAATTTCATTCTTTTACATGTAGCTGTCCAGTTTTCCCAGCACCACTTACTGAAGAGGCTGTCTTTTCTCCACTGTATATCCTTGCCTCCTTTGTCATAGATTAGGTGACCACAGGTGTGTTGGTTTATCTCTGGGCTTTCTATCCTGTACCATTGATCTATATTTCTGTTTTTGTGCCAGTACCACACTGTCTTGATTACTGTAGCTTTGTAGTACAGTCTGAATTCGGGGAGCCTGATTCCTCCAGCTCCTTTTTTCTTTCTAAAGATTGATTTGGCTATTCGGGGTCTTTTGTGTTTCCATACAAATTGTAAAAATTTTTGTTCTAATTCCGTGAAGAATGCCACTGGTAATTTGATAGCGACTGCACCGAATCTGTAGATTGCTTTGGGTATTACAGTCATTTTCACAGTATTGATTCTTCCAATCCAAGAACATGGTATATCTCTCCATCTGTTTGTGTCATCTTTGATCTCCTTCATCAGTGTTTTATAGTTTTCTGAGTATAGGTCTTTTGCCTCCTTAGGTAGGTTTATTCCTAGGTATTTTAACCTTTTTGTTGTGATGGTAAATGGGATTGTTTCCTTAATTTCTTTTTCTGATCTTCTGCTGTTAGTGTATAGGAATGCAAGAGATTTCTGTGAATTTTGTATCCTGCAACTTTACCAAATTCATTGATGACTAGTTTTCTGGTGGCATCTTTAGGATTTTCTATGTACTATATCATGTCATCCGCAAACAGTGACAGTTTTACTTCTTCTTTTCCAATTTGGATTCCTTTTATTTCTTTTTCTTCTCTGATTGCCATGGCTAGGACTTCCAAAAGTATGTTGAATAAGAGTGGTGAAAGGGGACATCCTTGTCTTGTTCCTGATCTTAGAGGAAATGCTTTCAGTTTTTCACCATTGAGAATGATGTTTGCTGTGGGTTTGTCGTATATGGCCTTTATTATGTTGAGAAAGGTTCCCTCTATTCCCACTTTCTGGAGAATTTTTTCATAAATCGGTGTTGAATTTTGTCGAAAGCTTTTTCTGCATCTACTGAGATGATCATATGGTTTTTATTTTTTAATTTGTTAACATGGTGTATCAAACTGATTGATTTGCGTATATTGAAGAATCCTTGCATTCCTGGGATAAATCCCACTTGATCATGGTGTATGATCCTTTTAATGTGTTGGATTCTGTTTGCTAGCATTTTGTTGAGGATTTTTGCATCTATGTGCATCAGTGATATTGGTCTGTAATTTTCTTTTTTAGTGATATCTTTGTCTGGTTTTGGTATCAGGGTGATGGTGGCCTCGTAGAATGAGTTTGGGCGTGTTCCCCCCTCCACAACATTTTGGAAGAGTTTGAGAAGGATAGGTGTTAGCTCTTCTCTAAATTTTTGATAAAATTCGCCTGTGAAGCCATCTTGCACTTACTTTTAACATTCACTGAAACTAAAATTCTTTTCTTGAAATTTCACAATTTTATAATATGGTCAAGAATCCATTCAAAGCATTCCTTTGGTAATTATACCTGCAATGAACTATTACCAAGAAGCAAGGCAAAAGCTTTAAATTTGGTGCTTCAGGCAGTGACTGAACTATGGCTCCACACCATCTGCCTTCCTGAAGCTATCATCAGAAGTATGCATTCTCTCAGAAGCAGTAGGTCTCAGCCAATATGGATGCCATATGAAAATGAGACCAGCAGGCATATTATCCATCCCAAAACAACTCACAGGAACTGTTCAAAAACAAACCACCTCAGGGGGCAGCCTCCACCTTCCTTTTGACTATCAGTATGTCTGTCACCTGCACACCCACTAATAAACAAATACAAAAATGGTTCCATGTTACTCTCCACACCAGTTCTCTCCTGCAGGGGGTTAGCATATTCAGAAAGCAAGGCAGAGGGGGTAACTAAATCCTTTGAAGGGCACAATCAGGTATGAAGTTTGGAAAAAGCCAGGGTAATGACCATTCCCCTCTTTCTTCCTTTTCAAAACGGCCAATACTTTTTTCCTCGACTGCATACAAGTTAGACTGAAAGGTAGCAGTAGCCTCACAAAGCAGTCCTTAGAAAAGAAAATAATTACTATCGCCTTTGCTGTGTGCCTAGCTTTGTTAAGAGCACAGTTTGTTAAATGTTATGGTTTAGGTGATTTGTTGGAACTAAACTACTGCTAAAGAAGAATCAGTAGTCTTTAAGTCCATATTCTGACTCCTTTCCCGTGACTGCAAAGTTTCCATTTTTCCCAAAGACCATTCTGATCAAAGGCAAAGGCTCCGTGGAACCAGCTGCCCAGCAGGTACCTTTCAGCCGCAATTCACATTAACTCTTGATTGTCTGCTAGGTGGAAAAACAAGCTTCCAAGGACTCGATCACAAAACCTGAGCCTTTTAGCACTTCTCTAGTTAAGAATACTTAGAAGAGTAAGCGCTCATCTATAAGACTGTCAATAAAGAAGCCTCAAAGGTACTGGATTGTGGCAAACTGCTGAGGTGAAAAACAGTACCTTAATGTCTCCTTAGAGGAGGGCAATATTTACAGGCAAAAGAGGGGGGAAATGTTCTTTTAATCTACCTATAACTGTACTATACAGATTAAAGGAACTATGAAAACCACCCTCATTTAATCTTGGTTTAATAAGAAAATACATCCAGCCTCCAAAGTGAGGTTGGAGGTTCATACAGAACCCTCAGAAAATTACATTAAAAACTTTATATCCAGAAGAAAATCCCATACCAAGATTAACACCCTTATTCCATCTCACTCCATATTCTGACCCCCACCCTACAAGTCTGATTAAGACTTTGGCCTCTGAAATAAGACTGCCTGGGTTTTAATATCAATCCAGTCAACTTACTAGCTGTGTCATCTTGGGTCAAATATCTTGGTTTCTTCATGTGTAAAAATAGGAATGATAACAGGGTCATAATAGATGTAAAAGGAGATAAGCTATGCAAAGTACTTAACACAATGCCTGGCATGTCGTTAAAGCTCAGTAATTATCAGCTGCCATTACTTTTTGTTGTCGTTACTGCACTTCATTTCAGCTCAGGCACCACTTCTTCCAGAAAGTCTTCCTTGAAACCTTCACCCAAGATTCCTCTCATCTGCATATCCTACATATACCTCTACCATGGCATTTCTCTCACTGGATCATATTCGTTTGTCTACCTCACACACTCTGCCCTCTTTAAGTTCTAGGGTTGTATCCTGTATCTCTGTATTTGTAGGCCCAGCAAAATGCTGGGCACATAGTAGGCATTCAAAGAATTATGTGTTAATTTTTAAAGTTTAAACATTTAAATTAATTTATGTTTTTTTTTTAACTAACAAAATCTGGCAAAAGATGTCAGTTCTAATATGGAATTACTTAAGTTTTAGTCAGATTCTTAATGTTATTTCATTTCCTTGGCTAAAAGAAGGGAGGGACAGGAGAGAAAAGCAAAGTTCCCAGTTCACTAAGAAATGGGAAAGAGCTTTTTGAATCAAATTGGGGAGAGCACTGAATGGGAGGTATGATGGGAGATGTGCAAAATGAGAAACTAACAAAAAGCCAAATGGATTAAAAAGAGATAAAGGAATCTAACATAACCAGCTAGGAAACAGCCTTTCCTGCCTAAACACTGAACTGAAAAATCTTTTCAAATCACAAAGCAATCTTTCCTCATGAATGGACCAACCAAATTTTAGTTCCCTGAGCTATTTCAGACCACTCCACTTCACTCAAAGGCAAGACAGGCTTTCACCATGGAACTTTCAGAACAAAGCAACAGTGGAGAATAGCTTCCCAGTTCACCCAGGCAAATATTCATCCATCACTGATGACATCTAGATCCATTCAATTTCCCTTCTCCTGAGTAATGAGGAAAAAGTAAAAGAAAAAAACACATCTAAGTTCTGGTCACCTGGATGAAAAGTGTAAACCAGTCTATCACAATTCTAATGCCTTTAATTTCTACCTGATACTTATTAGTAAATCAGAAGTTTGCCTTAATTGGATATGGTTGCTATAAAGTTTCAAAAGACCTATCTGTTAAGGTTTAGTCCAAAGCCATTTTCACAACCAAGTCATAAGTGAGAGTACTAATCGAGACACTGGTATAGCTGAAAATAGCTCTCCTACCATAAAGTCACCTGCTCAGAAATGAGCCAGTCATCAAGGGCTTTATAATATTTAAAAGCAGACTGAAGGCAAATGAGTAAACCATGTACTTTAAAAACAAAACAAAACAAAAAAAACTGTGACTGGGGGTTACAATGCTGCATATAATATTCTCAGAATCTGCTGCTTTGCTTTTTCTCCCACCACTTTATGACTAAAAGACTATGGAGAGTCCTGTCAGCAAGGAGAGCACGCCTCCAAGCCACAGCGTGAAGGAGCCCACACCTCTCTATGAAACACTGTCTTCGTACTTCAAAAAGCACAGGTATCAAAAGATAACAGATAAACTTTGGCCTGTGAATAAAAGTGGTCCTAACAAGAAAGACTTCTTTTTTTCTAAAGAGAAAAGCCCCAGGATATGATGTCATTAATCTAGCAATTCCCTATATAGCCCACTTGTAGATGTTATTATTAAGAACCCGCAGTTGGGGGGCTTCCCTGGTGGTGCAGTGGTTGAGAGTCCGTCTGCCGAGGCAGGGGACACGGGTTCGTGTCCCGGTCCAGGAAGATTCCACATGCCGTGGAGCGGCTGGACCCGTGAGCCATGGCCGCTGAGCCTGCGCGTCCGGAGCCTATGCTCCGCAACTGGAGAGGCCACAGCAGTGAGAGGCTCACATACTGCAAAAAAAAAAAAAAAAGAAGGAAAAAGAAACTGTAAAAAAGTGACACGTCCAAAAATGCTTTAAGGCACTGAAACTGGACTTGGAGGATATATGGAAATTGGAGGTTATGGAAGCAATTCTAGGCTTATCTGAGCGAAGAGATTTAAAACAGAGAAGACACAGGCCTGGACTGAGCAGGCGGTATTGCAATGGAATATATTCAGAAAAATCAAAGGACTAGCTAACACTCCTAGAAAAAGAATCATGGTTTCTAGATAAAACGTGGAAGCAGATGTTATTTTTTAAAACACAGTCTTTTTTTTCTTTCTTTCTTCTTCAGCATCAAGCAGGCAGCGTGAGGAAAGTAAGCAGGATGAAATCCACAGCACCAGATGATGACACGGCAGACCTACTTTCATTTTTTTTTTTTTTTTTTGC
>NW_006780610.1:5754721-5773258 GCF_000442215.2 Lipotes vexillifer | reverse complement strand
AAAAAAAAAAAAAAAAAAAAAAAAAAAAAAAAAGAACCTGCAGTTGATTCCTGTCTCTGACTGCAGGGCTGATAAATTATTTGCATTCACAATCACACCAACCTTCTTTGTAAATCCACACAATAAACCTTGAAACCTTTTGTTTCGGGAGAAACAAACCTTTTGTTTCGGGAGAAGGTTTTTTGGGTTTTTGGTGGGGTATTCTTTTTTTTTTGGTTTTCTTTTCTTTCCTTTCCTTTTCTTTTTTTTTTTGCTGGCTGGTTTTGTTGTTTCTAAAGAGAAGGTCATTTAGAGGGCTGAAGCAGAGATATGTAAATTAAATAAAACAGCAGTAAGCTTGAGAAGAAATAAGGAAATAATATAGCAAACCATGAAGTGTTACTTCAGCAGATATGGCCAATAGAGGAAAATTTTATGTCAATTTATCCATTAAAAATCTCTTTTTGGAGTATTATGTAAGTCTCATAAAAAAAAAAAAAAAAAACCTGCAGTGGGCTGAACTGGGACATGCGAGGACTCAATACAACCAAGCTTCAGATACTTAAATATCTCATACCACTTTTTGCTTATAACAAATAAAATGCAGAGCTACAGATGCTTTCTCATCTGTGTGTAAATGAAAGCAAAACTGTACGAGTAGTTAGTATTCTTAGAATTTTTAAGAGCCAGTTTATTCAAATTAAATCAAAGCCAATCTGTATCTGTACAGAAATAAAAATAAAATTTTCTTAGGGCTCTTATTCTCTAGACTTTACAGAGCTGTATATACTCTTCTCTCCACCCCTCCCTCTGTGATAAAGAAATGAAAGAGCTCTGCAGGTTAAAAACCACTTGAAATGAATCCAAGAGAAGGAAGTTCAAAGGGATTAGAATATTACTTGTCTCACCAGCCTGCTATAGAGTAGGGTTCAGCTCTTCCCTGCCCCACTCTTTGTGCTCCCATAACACATCGTGGAATTTATCATGCTTTTTTATGTTTCTACATCTATCTCTGCCTCCATAGTGTGAACACTCTGATGGCAGGAACTGGGTTTTATTTAGCCAGGGACAGTCCTTGTTGACAGGAATTGTATGTACATAACACCTAGATACTAATTATCATTAAGTGATTTGAATTAAGCATCCTAGAGAAGGTATTAAAAATGCGGTAAGCATATTTTAAGGCACTGAATATGACCACACATATAAAGCACCAGAGATCACAAATATTAGAAAATTGTAATCTAGTTAGTCATCAACATAGCCTAGCACTGACATTCAGATAATTTGGCACTGTTTGGTTTATTTACTGCAGATGTGTGGCTTTCAATAACTTCATTTTTATGACATGTACACACATGCACGCACGCGCACACACACACACACACACACACACACACACACACACATCGTTCTTTCTCCTATACTTCCATCTTCAAGTTGATTGTAATTCACACATTCCACAGAATGTGTGACAGAAATAAAAATCTTGGCAAAACGGTCAACAAACATTCCTTACTATCCAATTATCTAGTACAGACTCTGTCTAGCCACAGAGAAACTGGCCTTTCCTTATCCTCACCTGCAAAACGGCAATATTTCTCTGCTGCTTAAAAGTGACATTAATTCTAGGCAGGGCAACAAGGATGCCCAAATGCGCCTGGTCTCGCTGTCTCTCTCTCTCTCACACACACATACACACACCCCGCAAAGGCACACAGAGAAACCCCTAAAGACACACCACACACAGAGGGCCTTCATTCTTTGCCTCTCCCTCCCTCCTGACAGAGGCAGCCGCCGCCACGTGAGACACAAAGGAGTGGGGGCGGAAGAGCTCAATCAAAACAGCTTGGGGAAGGAAAGAAGGGTATGCTCGTCAGCGAAAGTCTCCGTGGAAAAGCCAGAAAACCTTCCCTTCCGGCCTGACTATCCTGGGCAAATAACCTTGCTCAAGATCTACTTACTTGAGCTTAGAGGTCAAGCCCTCCCTTAAACCTTTCTGAGAAGGGGTAATATGAAAATTCACCCCATTATTTCAAAAGTGCATTATGAGAAATGTCAGGGTGCAGCTTATACACATACTCTGGGGAGCACAGCTGAGAGCAATTTTGAAAACCAAGCAGTTAGACAGGAAGAGCCAGGAGCCTCTGTCAGGCTGCGACAAGGCCTTTGCAAGAACAGAAAATCTCCCTTCTACCAGGTCCAGAGATGGCTGGTGCCATGGCGGCCTCCAGTAACTGAGCAGAGCGAGCAAGCTCTCACAAACACAAGTTCCCCAGCGATACACCTGGAACTACAGCCTCAGGGTCACAGTGGTCGTCTCTGGCAATGGGATTCGCAGGATGTAGTTATTTCTATCTGAAATAATCGTTTCCTAAACTTTCTACATTAAGCATGTGTGACTTTTAAAATCAAAAAAGAAAGGGTTAAAGAGGAAGGGAGGGAGGGAGGGAGGGAGGGAGGAAGCAAGCTAGAGCAGCCAGAGAGACGGAAGCAGTAGAATGCACAGGTAGAAGAGAAGCTTGGCACTGCTTCAGCACAGGGGGCTGTTTTCCTTCAGGCCAAAAGCCACAGACTGACCCAGCAGGATGCAACTTTCTCAGGTGGAACCTAGCTCTTCAGCTTCTCTCTACAAGGTTGCTTCATTTATTCTGATTAAGACTCATTCATTCTACCCGGCCTACTTCCATAAGCTTCCAGCTGACTCAGGTTGCCCACAGTTAAGGACAATAAGCACTGAGTTGTATAAAAAACAAAACAAACAAACAAACAAAAAAACCAGAGGAGCCCTTTCTTAATAGGCAGAATGGCAGTCCCTTTAAAATTTTATTTATTTATTTATTTTTTTCTTGCGTTATGCGGGCCTCTCACTGTTGTGGCCTCTCCCATTTGCGGAGCACAGGCTCCGGACGCGCAGGCTCAGCGGCCACGGCTCACGGGCCCAGCCGCTCCGCGGCATGTGGGATCCTCCCGAAACGGGGCACGAACCCGCGTCTCCTGCAACGGCAGGCGGACTCTCAAGCACTGCGCCACCAGGGAAGCCCCCTTTAAAATTTTAAACCTAAATCTGAAATTAGAGTACAGAAGTAAAATCAAATCAATATAAACTTCCCATCTCCCACATCTAGTAATACGAGTGATTCCCTTTTTTACCTAAAAGTGAGAGAATCCATAAGCATTTACTTTAAATTGCGGCTCGATTAGAATCAAAGCATAACGTTTAAGCCAGTTGGAAGAAAGAAAGCATTCCTAAAAATCCTGTCATTTGCTGGGAGAGTTTTAAAAGGAGAAATGGGATGAGCTACACTAGGCGTCCATCTTCAGGGGCAGAGTCTGCAGTTGGTGGAGCTGGATAGGCCTTGGCCAGCATTCCTCTCTGCTTTTGTTTCTCCTAGAACAGCGCCTGTGACAGTTAACTCATCATTCAGGGACATTCATAATTCCATCTCATCTCAGGGTATTTTACAGCCTCCTTTTGTGATTGACCAGATAAGTTCCAAATTTATATAATTTGGTGCTTGCCTTGCACTGGAACTGTTCACCTGAGGGCCTAAAGTAACAAACCTGATGCAAAAAAGAGTTTCAAGAGCTGACTGGCTGGGTATATCTAATAGCCATGAAATCACCAGAGGACACACATATACTTCCAAATTGGGGCAAGGGCTGCAGCTGTCGCACTTTTTCCAAATCTCCAGATAACCACCCTCGCTGCTTATTCAGGGATGTGGGTTATTAATGGTGGCAAGAGTGGGCTGGATTGAAAGGAAAGCTGGATACACTGCATTAATAGACAGGGGACTCACCTACATAATTCTTAGCAGATGGTTACTCTATTGAGACCAGCTTGAGACATCAAATTCCCTAGTCTCTTAGGATTCTGCAAGTAAAACTGGGTCTCTCCTGTCACTGAATTACCTTGAGACTCTCAGCCTCTTTGAAGGGAACCTTGACACCAGTAACATCATCCCTTTTGAAGAGAACTTCTGTTCCCTAGTAATGGCTAAGGAATCACTAGACTGCAAGCTCCAAGAGGGAAGAGACCATGTCTGTCTTACCACTGCATTTCTAATGCCTAAGATAGCAGGCACCCAATAAATACATTTTGAAGGAAGGAACTAACCATGCAAGCTACTTCTGACATTAAATCCAAAAACTGCTATTGGAGTAGCCCCAGGCAAAACACTGCCCTGACTAAAAGGCAAAGCCAATCTGGCCTAGCACAAGAGTCTGCCAAACATGGGCATATCATCAGCGTTGGGGGAAGTGAACCAGGGCTGAGGGCCAGATGGTGTCATGGCAGCAGAACAAAGTCCTCTTCCAGAGGAAAAGTATCCCTGGCTGAGGGAGGAAACAAGTAGCCGACAAGCAGTCATGCTCCTTAGTGGCATGTTACAATTACAGGAAATGCACAACACAGCCCACGCTGTCATGGGCTTCAACCAACCTCAGGCCTGAATGGAGGCCTACTTCTCCTGACAATGCAGAAGGGCCAGCTGCCTACAGTATACTTTAAAAAAATGTGGGGATTGACATCCCACTGGACAGAGGTTTAAGAAGCCAGCAGAGACCTCAAACCTACTGCCTACGGGGTCATCTTGGGATAAGACAAGAGTCTAACCAAACAAGATTTTATGACATCACATCATAATGACTACTACTAACATTTGCTGAATTGTTATTTATGCACCTGGGAGTAGGCTAAGCACTTTGTGTGAACGTCTCATTTAATCTTCGTAACAATCCTATCAGAGGTACTGTCATTCTTGTTTTGTAGATGAGGAACCTGATGAAAGGTGGGTTTCAGTAATACCACCCAGTATATAATAGAACCAGGACTCAGATACAGGCCTGTCTGACTCCTGAGTCCATGCTCCGTGCTCTTGGCCACACTGCCTCCTGTTTCTTGCTCAGTTGATGAACTAGGTAGGTGATCAAGACCAATTCTTACAACTTCTCTCTAAAACATATCCGGTAGTGTCTGGAATCAAAAGTGGTTAAAGGATCTTAACCACACAGGCTGACTTTTCTTACGGAAGCTCTTGGATGGAGGATCAGAAAGAAAGTTCAAAGGGCAGGCCCTCAAACCAAGAGCTGTGCATTTTAATCCAAACTCTTCAATACTACTCACCTGAGAACAGGTGTCCAAAGAGTAACCACACACATAGTCTTGATCATGGTCCTGCTGATTCCACTGATTCCACACAATGTCTGGACCAAGGCCTTGCTTTGGTCCTGCAATTATTCTGTTTTTATAAATTCCTCCACTACTGTATTATTTCCTCTGTGAGGAATTCCTAAGGAGAGTCAATTTAAGGCAGCTTTTAAATTGAACTGGATTTACTGCCCAATTATGCCATTTTCTTAACCCTCTTCACTTTATCACACAAGTTAGGAAATAAGTCTGTGTTTGCATAATGTTTCTAAAGGGCAAAAAGAACCCACCAAAATTATAGTTTTCCTAGCTAGAGAGAAAGACTTACGATGATTATCTTTTACTGAAGAGTATTTAAGCAAGAGACAATTACTTCATTTCATTGGGAGAGAAGCTAACTTTAGATAATCCTGATTGGTCTTACCGAAGTCAATTAAATTGTGATATAAAAAGATCCCATAGACTTGCTCAATGCTAGCTCAAATTCAGAATCAAAAAGCTTGCACGGTTTATGTTAACGACCAGAAAACTCTACCTCCCCCAGCTGCGATGTACTCAAGTCATTATCACAATCTGAGGAGACAGATTTAGGATTAATAATTTATTACCTTCCTGTAGTGCAATGTAGTTAAGAATACAGGACAGTTTGGCAGGAGAAAGTTCCTGCTGGAGGCTCATCACTATGAGGTGTATTCCATTAGTCATCCACCTTAAATGAGCTGCCCAGCAGATAAAAGAAGAGCAGGGATATAATGCCACCCAAAAACTCTCTGGAAAATGCTTTTCTCCTAAAGATAAGACCGATGCATGTTCAAAATATATTATTCTCTTCAACGACAAAAGATACCACTTGGTCTTACTGGTACAACAGGGGCTACAGCCCTCAAAGTACAACTAAAAGGTGGGGGCAAACGAAGAAAGTGAGTTCAGGTGCCTTCTGTCTGCCAGGGGCAAATGCAAGCAGTTATAAGAACAAAATGAGAATGGCAACTAGTGGAGAAAGACCTCTTGCTAAGCTAGAAGCTGTCTCTGTCCCATCTGCAGTCTCTGTGGGGGCTGAGGGTGATAATTAATCTCTCCCATCCAGAGTTTAGGACTAATTAAAAAAATAAAACCTAGCAGTTAGAGGTAGATGGAGACCAGAATATCATCTTTATAAGTGTAAGGTGACTGGAGAACATAACTTAGATGTACAATCACAAATGGGCTTCCTAATACTTTCCTACACTGAATTAAACTTACCAATTGGACAAATGCAGGCTGTCTTGGCATGGGCAGACCAGTTAGAGCATGGCAGGGTGAAAATACATGAAAATCCTGAAGACTAGCCATTCCACACAACAGAATTCTTTTCCAATATCACCAAACAGAAAAATCGCTCTTCCATTCACGGAGAGAGTCAGAGAAAGGTGGGAAAAAAAGAACAAAAATTACCTTCCTGGGAAATGAAGTGCCCACTTAATTGGCCAATACTGAAAAACAGAGTGTGAAAGATTGTTTCTCCTTAACATGTATATTCCAAGGTGGTCCTATTTCTAGCGTTATCTTTAGGTTAACCCAACAAACCTTTATTGCTACCTACTACATGCTATATGTTAGGTATGTAACATGCTACCTACTACATGCTATGTTAGGTATGAGTAAAACAGTTTCATGAAGTAGACACATAAGCAAGTAACCATAGCAGACTTCTGCTCCCAGCCATGATGGAGTATCTGGTACCAGACTCACAATCTACCATAAATAACTACGAAACTGGACAGAATACTTAAGACAATTGTTTTCCATAAGAATATAATAGTCAGTGCAAGATTACAATCTCTGGGAGAAAGGAAATTTGAAGTGAGCCCCATAACTGCCCAGTTCTCTTTTAAGGGACAGCTTCTCAACCACAGCACAGAAAGCTGGAACCCAAACAGAACAGAGGGTTCTCACCAAGCCCAAGGAGCAGAGATCTGAATCTGGCTAGAATTTGAGTGGCAGGACACTGGAGAAGGAGCTGTGAAAAGAGGGGATCCCAAAAGGCTGAGGGCTGGGACATAAAGGCACAGGTTTGTCACATACTAGATGTTACATCGATGAGAAGGAAACAGAATCACTAGAGGTCAAGCAGTGCTGGGGTAGGGTAGGAGCATTTTAGAATTCCTGCTCTGCCAAAGTGAAGAAATCACATTAACAACACAGACCAGCAGACACTAGAAAGCCCTTCAGGAGTAAAGACCACATTCTAGGGCAAAACCTACTCTGAACCTCTCCTCACAAAGCCTAAAACCAACACAGTATAATACGGCATAATAATAGAGAAATATATAGACACTATGAGAACACCAAAGAACAAGTCAAATCAAGGCTTCAGGGGAAGCAGCAGAAAGGAGCTTATGCTTACCTGAATCAGAAAACATCAGGCAGGGACTTCCCTGTTGGCACAGTGGTTAAGAATCCGCCGGCCAGGACTACCCTGGTGGCACAGTGGTTAAGAATCCACCTGCCAGTGAAGGGAACATGGGCTCGAGCCCTGGTCCAGGAAGATCCCACATGCTGCGGAGCAACTAAACCCGTACGCCACAACTACTGAGCCTGCGCTCTAGAGCCCGCGAGCCACAACTACTGAGCCCACGTGCCACAACTACTGAAGCCCACACGCCTAGAGCCCGTGCTCTGCAACAAGAAGCCACCACAGTGAGAAGCCCACGCACCGCAACGAAGGGTAGCCCCAGCTTGCCACAACTAGAGAAAGCCCGTGCCCAGCAAAGAAGACCCAACGCAGCCAAAAAACAAATATATATATATATATATATATATATATATATAAATAAATAAAATAAAAAAATTTAAAAAGACCCAACGCAGCCAAAAATAAAAATAAATAAATAAATTTACTTTTTAAGAAAAGAATACATCAGACAGAATGGTAATGGCATAGGCAGAGGAATGGAGTACTCTGTGGAAACATGAAATGGCACTCTATGAAAAGCGACTTGAATGTGGAAGAGAAAAAGGAGTATAGGATGTTTCAGGGATTTCTACCTAAGAATATGAGTAGAGGTGATCTTCGCACCGCTACAGGGAATAAAGGAGGAAGAGGGGTAAAAGATCGTGAGTTAAGTCTTGATATATTAAGTTGGAGGTAGCTGGGAGACATCCAGTTGGAGATGTGTGACATACAGGTGGCTATGTGGTCTGGGGCCCAGGAGAGAAGTGAATGAACACGTATAGACTTGGGAGTAGTGAGCACACAGGTTACAATCATGGGAAAGAATGAGATTGCCCAGGGAGAGCGCACAACTGTGAGACAAGAAAGGGTAGAAACAGAACCCTGAAGAACAAAACATTTAAGGGACAAGCTGAGAAGGAAGTGAGGGAAGAATTAGAAAGTGCGATGCATCCGCTGTAAGGGAGAGCAAAGAAAAGCATGCTGTAACTTAAGGCAACTGAGGAAGGCGTATCAAGAAAGTAGTCAAAGGTGTCAAATGCAGCAGGGATGTTAAGTAAGGTAAAAAAAGTAAAGGTGTCAAGCTAGGGAGGTCACTGGTTACCTTGATAAAACCAAGGTTTAGGCAGAAGCCAGACCTCACTGGATTCAGAAGAGGACAGAGGTGGGAGAATAGAGACAGCAAATGTGGTCTGCTCATTCAGAAAGCTTCCCTGACTGGGAAGGCTAAGCCAGGAACCTGGCTAGAGGTCCCTCACAAAGAACAGTGCCTGGCTCAATACATATTTGTTGAATGAATAAGCAATAATAATAAAAATACAACAAATAAATAATCTGTACCCATCTGGTTGTTTGACCAGTCCTTGTTTCTAACCGTATCAGTTTGTCTGTCTGCAAACTGGATATGTATTAGGCCCAAGCCAAGTCCCATTTCCTTCACAAAGCCGTTCCTGATTCTTCTAACCTTCAACAACCTCCTCTATGACAACCAAAAAACAGACAGTAACAAGTGTTGGTGAGGACATGGAGAAATTGGAACCCTAATACATTGCTGGTGGAAATGTAAAACGGTGCAGCAGCTGTAGCAAACAAAAAGTTAAACAGAGTTACCATATGATCCAGCAATTCCACTCCTAAGTATAGATACAATGAAATATTATTCAGTTATGAAAAGGAATGAAGTACTGATACATGTTACAGCATGAATGAATCTTGAAAACACTACCCTAAGTGAAAGAAGCCAGACATAAAAGGCCACATATTGTATGAATCCATTTATATTAAATGTCCAGAATAGGCAAATCCATAGAGTCCAAAAGTAGATTAGTGGTTTCCAGAAGCTAGGGGAGGGAGAAAGAGGGAATGACTGCTAATGGGTATGAGGTTTCTTTTAGGAGGTGAGTAAACTGTTCTGGAATTAAATAGTGGTATGACATCTCGATTAAAAGAATAAATAACCTCATCTAATCTCTTACTACAGAACTCCTAAATTCTACCCATCTACTTAGCCCTAAATCTACTGATTTGTATTGAGTAAAATTACTCTCTCCAGTGAGAGAGAGGTTCCTTGAAGACACAGAGCCTCATCAATTTTCTCCTGGACTACTATTTCATTAGCTTTCTAACAGATATCCTTACCTCTAGCCCTGACCTCCCTCCCCTTTCCATCTTTCTCCCATCCCCACCATTCTTTCATATTCCAGCAAAAATGTTCTAGAAATTTACCAGTATTACTCTTCTGCTTAAAGTTTTCAATACCTCCCAATTTCCTAAGGCAATTCTCTCCAAAGTAGAGTTTTTGCTTACCAGAAGTGCACAAAACAAATCATTGGGATATGAAAAGAAAATATTAAAACTATTTATATTTGTTTTTGGCATCTGTCATAAACATAAGACATTAGTACAATGGTGCTTATTATAATGTATAAACAAACAAAAACTGGGGCACATCTTCAACTTTTTTTATGGATATAAGTACATAATCAAGAAAATGTGTAGACCATCTGCCTTAAAAGATTAAAATCAAAGCTTCTTTCCATGGCATACAAGATCCTTCATCACCTGGCCACCATCCACCTCTTCGGGAGTTGCCATTCCAGCTTTGCTCTTTGTATTTCAGCAGCACTAAACTGTGTATAGAGTTTCCTTTATTTACCAAGCTGTTTCATAATTTTGTGCTTTTGCTCTTGCAATCCCATTGCCTGGGAATACCCTTCGAATCCTTCAAATTCAACCTTCAAAATTCTGTTCAGGCATCAGCTTCTCTGCAGAGAATTCTTCAGTTCTGCCCCTTCATCTCTAAGCTAAATGCTTCTCTGGTTGCAGTAGCACTCAGGGCATGGTATCCCTCTGTCTTTTCACTTACCATATCGGAGTATTTATACATCTATCTCCCTCATTAAACTGGGAGTTCTTCCAGGGCAGGAACTGTGTTGTACTCATCTTTATTTTATTTTATTTTATTTTTTATTTATCTATTTTTTTTGCAGTACACAGGCCTCTCACCGCTGTGGCCTCTCCCGCCGCGGAGCACAGGCTCCGGACGCGCAGGCCCAGCGGCCATGGCTCACAGGCCTAGCATGTGGGATCTTCCTGGACCGGGACACGAACCCGCGTCCCCTGCGTCGGCAGGCAGACTCCCAACCACTGTGCCACCAGGGGAGCCCTGTACTCATCTTTATTACCCTCAAGCTTAGCCCAGGACCAAACTCCTAATAAGTTCTCAAAAATTGGTTCTGAACTGGATACTTTTTCTCTGTACTCAAAATACTTATTAACTAACTCTGTAATCTATTTCCCAGAAGCAAGGAATAACAGTAAAAGTTTTCATAGCCAGTTGTTAGCTTCTGGAGTACATCAGCCTCAATGACCCTCCTTGGTTTAGGGTTCCAACGCTGGTTCCGGCCCTCTCCTGTGCATGCGCCATATATAACTCTTCAGATGCACACATTCTTTCTTTAGATGTTAAAATATCTGTGAATGTTTTAATCAGATCTTGTTGTTCTCAAAGGCATTATGTCTCTTTAAAGTGCCTTCACATACCTTTGCCCCGATTGTGTTCATTTTAAGCTTTAACTCTCAAATGATAGACTGTGTTGATTTTAACGTTTCTCAAAGGACAATTCCCTTATTGCTAACTTATTATTCAGTCAACAAATATTTTTATGGTGCATCTACTATAGGTCAAGCCCTTGGTACTTGCTAGGAATAGCTGGCGTGAGCAACAGGCAAAATCTCTGCTCTCAAGAAGCTGACAATCTATAATAGGAATTTCCAAATTCTTGGGGTCCCTTCATGTTTTTCTCCAGATACTGATAATCCCCAGGTCCAAAATGCTATTTTAAGCCATGTAACAATAACGTTAGACAGAAAAATAGTAATTCAATGGCTCACAAGGAAAACACAGAGCATCTCTTATCAAATTGTAATCACTGCTTCCTAGCAGTGGGCTCCAGCACTGAACCCAAAGCTGAAATAAAAAATAAGGCCACTATACATAAGTCAATGGGTACCTGGGACTCTCCCAAAGATGGAGAAACTGCTAAGTGATAAACAGGAATGGGGATAATTGGAGAGCTGCTTTGTTTTGTTTAGTTTTTCAGGAATAATTTCTATAATCCATGAGCTAAAGACAACAGCAAACAATCAAGAAAGTATTTTATCAGGGAAAATGTAAGAGCTCAGATAAAAACTAAACAAATTCATGAGTAGATAAATACTGACTCAGGCTACCAACAATAGGTTTTTGCTGCTATTGTTTTGTTGTTGCTTCTTCAGATAGGTTTTACCCCCACCTTATAAAAAGAGTTAACATGTACCCTGGAAAACACAGAAAAGTATAAAGAGATAATAATTCCACTACTCAAAAAAATATATAAACATTTAGTTATATATCTTGTCTCAGACCTTCTATTACATAAAAATATTTTTTTCTTTTCACAAAATTGACACCAATTTTGAATATGAATATGCAACTGTATATCATGCTTTTTCATGCTTAACATTAGGTGCATTTCCCATGTACTTGCTCTTCTAAAATGTGAAATTTTAAGTCAGGTAACATTCCACCATGTGGACATGCCATGATCTCACCACTCCTATTGTGGGGCAGGTTGTAGCAATGTTTTGCAACACAGAATAAGTAAGTGTTGATGACTGCTCTCATTCACAACCATCTAAATATGTCCTTGAGGTAAATTCCTAAAGGGGGAATTACTAAGTCAAAGAATATGAACTTTTTAAGGATCTTGATTTATGCCAGAAAGTTCTCTGTTCAAACTCTCCAGCACAACAGGAGGGCAACCACATCACCCCTTGGCAGCACTAGATATTTTTACTTTGATTTTCATCAATATGATAGGTTAAAAAGGATTTCTCATCTTAATCTGCAGCTCTTCGGTTAGTAACGAGAATGAACATTTTTTTTTAATGTTTTATAAATCATTTTAAATTTCTTATGATACTCTGCTTATGTCTCATTCATTTTTGCTATTAGGACACTGTGTTTTTTAAAAAACTGATGTAAAAGAGCTCTGATAAATTAAAATACATTAAAAAATCTGTCTGTCATGTATTGCTTGCATGTTCCCTCAGTTTGAACACATATGGCTCTTGGTTCTTCCACAATAAAAGCTCCAAACTTTTCCAAAATGGAACTGGTACAATCTAATTCCCATGAGAACCACTCCTACCAATACCACCTTTGCACCTTTATACTCAATCTGTTCCTTAGGGTGCTGTTTTGAAGCACCAGGCTCAAGGGATACTAAAGAATAGCCCAGTGAGACCACAGTGCCATGTTTAACCAACTAGCTTGGCAAATACAGAAACACTCAGCAATGCTTCTTCCTCCCCTATACTCAGAATCCCTCAAATAACAAGCTCATCCTCGTTCAGGGCAAAAAAACTGTCTTTGGTCCTCCAAAAGATCACCTGTGGTTGGAAGGCAGCATAGCAGAAGAAAAAAAGCATGAGCTCTAGAGTAGAAAAAGCTGCGTTTAGATTCCTGGCTCTGTCATGTTCTTGCTGTATGACCTTGGTCGAGTCATTTTGCCTCCCTGGGCCTCAATTTCCTAACTACAAAATAAAACTATCTGTTTTCAGGTTATCATAAGGATTAAATGGAACATGTAATGTTTACAACCAGGGGTCTGGTAATGTGGTAGGTGAACTTCAAAAAGTGTGGTTTTCCTACTCTGATGGTGCTAAATCAGTTACTTATTTAATTCAAATGATCTTACATAAAATGTTGGCTTGAGATAGTTAGCTGTCCCAGCAAAGCATCATCTGGGTAAAAAACATTTAGGTCAGCTTTCTGTCAACTGCAATTTCCACTGCTATAATTATGCAATCATCAACCACCACCGCAAAACAACAAAAACCCCAAAGCTGATGTTACTGAAATTGTTAAATACAGTAATTACTTGATTCTCAAGATCATGGCCACCAACTCCTTTTGGAAAGCAACAGAAACTTTTCTAATTATGGGGGCAAAAGATGGATTAGTTGTCCCAGACAGTGGTCTCTACAACAGAAGTCTTTTGGTCACTGCCCAGAACAGCAACATACTGAGAAGTCATTCTCAAATTGCTGTTTCCTCACATTTCATGCTCTGAAAGGTACAATGTCAACAAAAGAACGAAAAGGAAAAAAAAGACAGAAAAAAAGGATATTCTTTGAGATTTAGCCTTTTTGGCACTTTTTCCTGGCAAGAGGTAATAGACTGGTGAAATAATCCCTAGGAGGAAAGCATACTTTATAAAATCTATCAGCATAACCCCATTCTACGGAAAAAGCAAGGAACACATTCTCCCTCTAAGTATAGAGTGTAGATTCCTTCAGGAAAGGAAAGAAAGCCAAGTATCACTAATGTTCAGAGAATTGTACTACACGCTTTAATTATATTATGTTTTAAATCAAGTTATGAGGTAGATCTTATGCTTCCTTACAGACAATAGGTAACTTGCTCAATGTTTTATAGTTATTAAGTGGAAAGAAACATCCAGGTCCTTCTAACTTTGAAACCTTTTTCTTTTCATTACATCTTCATCAAATCTCAAAATGATCATGCCAATTCTCCTTTATGAGAAATAACCCAGGGACTTCCCTGGCGGTCCAGTGGTTAAGACTGCATGCTTCCACTGCACGGGGCACGGGTTCAATTCCTGGTGGGGGAACTAAGGATCCCACATGCCGAGTGGCAGTGGCCAAAAAAAAAAAGAGAGAAAGAACCCAATTTATATTTTGGTTTAAAACAAAACAGACAAATAAACCCAACAAACTAAGTGTCCACCTAAAGGATGACCACTTCTGTCAATTAGCAGGTTGCTTTTCTGGCTCCTACTAGTCTTTAAAAGGAACTGAAAGACTCACACCGAGTACGCTTTTTTAAAAATCTTAAATATATAAAGAAAATGGTACCTGTTGACAGCCACAGAGCACTGAAGCAGAAGCAAATATAAAACAGGTACAAGCTTCTCAACCACTTCACAGATGTCTGCCAACAAAATCCTGATAAAATCCAAGAAGCACGGCTTGGCTTGATTCCCAGCTTCTCCATGGCCTTCCAGACAGGCAGAACCAGTCCACTAGAAAGACAGAAAAAGAAGAAATTATATGCCAAGTAATTAATAATTGATTCCTCGAAATGCAGAGTGCTAGAGAGTGTGACAGATTAGGGAGAAGGGAGTTTTCAAGTTTGTCTTTCACTGCTCATACCTGCCTATAAACTTCAAAGCTGAGCTTTGGCATAGCCTAAAATGATCAGGATAAAAACATAGCCAGGGATATGAAATGAATCCACTGTAAAACTGAAACACTTTATATTCCATATTTTCTAATCTAACATCATCTATGTGGAACAATGGAAAGCGTACCAGACTGAAAAAAAAGATCTGAACTTCAGTTCCAGTTCTGCTACTAACAGCTTTGTGACTTTATACAAATACTCTTTCTTTTTTTTTTTTTTGCGGTACGCGGGCCTCTCACTGTTGTGGCCTCTCCCGTTGTGGAGCACAGGCTCCAGACGCGCAGGCTCAGCGGCCATGGCTCACGGGCCTAGCCACTCTGCGGCATGTGGGATCTTCCCGGACCGGGACACGAACCCGTGTCCCCTGCATCGGCAGGCGGACTCTCAACCACCGTGCCACCAGGGAAGCCCAATACAAATATGCTTTCTTACCCATGAAAAGAAGAGTTTGGAGCATCAGAGGTAAACTAATCTGAAGGCTTTTCTAGCCATGTTTTTAAAAAATTTTAATGTGATTGTCTTTAGGCAGGGCATGAACTCTCCAGTTTGCTACTGTCCCCACCACTCTTACCTTTAAAATCTATCCAGTTTACACTTTGATGTCACCTCCCTGATCCTTAGAATCATTAGTAATTCCTGACTTAAATTCATATAGCCATTCAACAAGGATTTACACAGCCCCTATTTTGTACTAGGCATTGTGCTGGCTACTCCATAATCTAGAGACCGAATGATTTAGGTCCCTTCCAGAAGAAAAAATGACTTTCCATCAGTTTCTTCTCTCTTACACAACTTCCCTATATTGTATAAATTATTATATAAATCTTGGCAGTATTACGAGGATTGACTGAGTTCTGAAGAAGCAATTTAAAAATCTTCTGTCCCGGGCTTCCCTGGTGGCGCAGTGGTTGAGAATCCGCCTGCCAATGCAGGGGACACAGGTTCGAGCCCTTGTCTGGGAGGATCCCACATGCCGCGGAGCAACTGGGCCCGTGAGCCACAACTACTGAGCCTGCGCGTCTGGAGCCTGTGCTCCGCAACGAGAGGCCGCGATAGAGAGAGGCCCGCGCACCGCAATGAAGAGTGGCCCCCGCTCTCTGCACCTAGAGAAAGCCCTCACACAGAAACACAGCAAAAATAGATAAATGAGTAAATAAATTTACTTAAAAAAAAAAACTTAAGCCGCAATTTCCTCACAAATGTTTAAAAAAAAAAAAAAAATCTTCTGTCCCGGACTTCCCTGGCAGCACAGTGGTTAAGAATCCGCCTGCCAATGCAGGGGACTCGGGTTCAATCCCTGGTCCAGGAAGATCCCACATGCCGTGGAGCAACTAAGCCTGTGCGCCACAACTACTGAGCCTGTTTGCCACAACTATTGAAGCCCGTGCCTAGAGCACGTGCTCCGCAGCAAGAGAAGCCACTGCAATGAGAAGCCCACGCACTGCAATGAAGACTAGCCCCACCGCTCGCCGCAACTAGAGAAAGCCCGCATGCAGCAACGAAGACCTAAGGCAGTCAAAAATAAATAAATAAAAATAAAAATAAAAATCTTCTGTCCTAAATATGCACCTGTCATCCACATCTGGAAAATGGCACAGACTGACAACCCCAGCCCCAGCCAGCACTGTATGGGTTGGATATCAATACTGATTAATACCAGGAAATAGACAAACACACACAGAACTGCAGAACTGAGGTACAGCCCACCCAAGAAAAAGCTTTCACTGAGCCTTAAGCATCTGAAGGACTTCATCTTTCTCACTCACTTCCATCCATTCCTATTTCTAGCGGTTTGTCATTGTATGTTAGGGAGCAGGGGGCAGAAAGGAAGTGTGCAGGTCAGACACATGCTCAAAAGATTATGAAATGGAGCCTAAGTTAGAAAGTATATCCTGCAACTTTTCCAGCCTCCCAAGATGGAATGAATGAGTGTGCATGTGTGCGTGTGTGTGCGTGTGTGTGCACGTGTGTGCATATGAATCTTACCCAACATATTTCTGCCTACCACAAAAGGATTTTAAATTCAAGGTGACTCAACACCTGTCATCAATAGTGTGGCAGGTGGGCGATAGAAGCATAAAAGAAATGAATAGGTTTTGAAATGGGAGTAATAAACACCACTGGATTAGCAAGCTGATTAGAAGGGCAATGTCTCACAAACCATGCATGAGAGAGAGGCAGTTATTTTCATGTGAACTCCCAACCAGTCATTCCTCTGAAACCTACAATTGCCTAAGGGCACAAATCACTGCTAGGGTCCAGTCAAAGGTTTGCTGACCAGAGGCAGGAACAACACCACATCACCAAGATCCAAATGGCTTGTTATAGAATCAAAGGGAAACAGCCGAGGGAGAGAACACACACCTCCACAATACTTGACAAATGAAAATCTAGAAAAGCTTTCAAGAGTTCTGGCATTTAGGGCGTTACAAGTACACCCGAAATAAAAGCACTCTGTTACAGCAGCTGTTCAGACAGAGCAGGGGGTAATGTTTACTTAATGCTTCAGGTTGATGGGGGATGTATCATAGTTCAGTCTGTCAGCTACATATGTGGAACTCCATTTATGTACCCAGAGATAAGATATGTTTGAACAACGACAGAGCAAGTCTGAAACAGCCTATTCAGCTGGTATGAGTAATTAAGAATAAAGCTCTTAAAAAAAAAAGTCTCAGATATCTGGGAAAGTTACAGAACAGACCGCCGTGAATAGCTTTGCTTATATTTGTAGACACTGTTTTCCAAATAGCTGGAAAAATGAACAGATTGTTCTGGGAGGTCGTGTTTCCAATTTGTTCCTAGCTTCCAGTCTGTTCATCAGATAAGAAAGCACAAGGAGAGTCAGCTAATACTCTTCACCAACTACATCTATCTTCGATTGCGCACAACCACGGTGAGAGGAAAGAAAGCAAAGCTTTCCTGGAATCTCGCCTGAGGTCTTTTCTCTTGACTTCCTTTATTTCACCTTTGTGCTCACTGCAGCCACCACAGGACCCCTCGGTAGGGCATAATTTCCAAGTCCTGAATAAGGCAGGTTTCGCATCGTAATTTACACGTAGTGCTCAGCCCCGCCCCCCTTATTCAGCATCAACTTGCTGTCCCGATGGGGAGAACAAACACCAGAGACGGAAGCTAGGGGCTAGGAAGGAAGAAGGCCAGCAGCGTCTCGCGGCCACTCTGTCTGTCTGTCTGGGGATGGAGGGAGCCGCAAGACCAGGCCCGGGCCCGAAAGAAGCGGGGTTCAGCCTGAGACTCGAGCTCCGCACCTACAAAGCCAGAAGCAGCTGGCTGCCCTAGCCGGGCCAGGAGCGCCACCTCCGGGTCCCAACACCCGGCCAGCGCACCCCCAGAAACAGCCCGTCCCGCTTGCCCCTCCCTTGAGCTCGTGGTCCTCGGCCCGGCAGCCAGCCGCCCCCGGCCACCTACCGGGGCTCAAGGCCACAAAGCGGGGCCCCGGCTCTCGGCAGCCTCCGCCTCCAGGTCCATGGGGTCGAGGCCCCAACCTTCGCTCCCCTCACCCAGGGGAGGAGGAAAAGGAAGAAGGCAATGCGGGCTCCCCAACCGGACAGCTCACTCTGGCCTCAGCCTCCCTGGACAGCGACGGCGGCCGGAAACGCCGCCCCCTCCCACCCCCCCACCCCCTCCCGGACTCAACCCGGAAACACACTCTTGATGCTAAACAAGCCCTCCTGTCCCCCCGGAAGCTCAATTCCAGCCGATAGCACG
>NW_006780610.1:5736146-5753052 GCF_000442215.2 Lipotes vexillifer | reverse complement strand
GCCTGCTAATGCAGGGGACACGGGTTCGAGCCCTGGTCTGGGAGGATCCCACATGCCGCGGAGCAACTAGGCCCGTGAGCCACAACTACTGAGCCTGCGCGTCTGGAGCCTGTGCTCCGCAACGAGAGGCCGCGATAGAGAGAGGCCCGCGCACCGCAATGAAGAGTGGCCCCCGCTCTCTGCACCTAGAGAAAGCCCTCACACAGAAACACAGCAAAAATAGATAAATGAGTAAATAAATTTACTTAAAAAAAAAAACTTAAGCCGCAATTTCCTCACAAATGTTTAAAAAAAAAAAAAAAATCTTCTGTCCCGGACTTCCCTGGCAGCACAGTGGTTAAGAATCCGCCTGCCAATGCAGGGGACTCGGGTTCAATCCCTGGTCCAGGAAGATCCCACATGCCGTGGAGCAACTAAGCCTGTGCGCCACAACTACTGAGCCTGTTTGCCACAACTATTGAAGCCCGTGCCTAGAGCACGTGCTCCGCAGCAAGAGAAGCCACTGCAATGAGAAGCCCACGCACTGCAATGAAGACTAGCCCCACCGCTCGCCGCAACTAGAGAAAGCCCGCATGCAGCAACGAAGACCTAAGGCAGTCAAAAATAAATAAATAAAAATAAAAATAAAAATCTTCTGTCCTAAATATGCACCTGTCATCCACATCTGGAAAATGGCACAGACTGACAACCCCAGCCCCAGCCAGCACTGTATGGGTTGGATATCAATACTGATTAATACCAGGAAATAGACAAACACACACAGAACTGCAGAACTGAGGTACAGCCCACCCAAGAAAAAGCTTTCACTGAGCCTTAAGCATCTGAAGGACTTCATCTTTCTCACTCACTTCCATCCATTCCTATTTCTAGCGGTTTGTCATTGTATGTTAGGGAGCAGGGGGCAGAAAGGAAGTGTGCAGGTCAGACACATGCTCAAAAGATTATGAAATGGAGCCTAAGTTAGAAAGTATATCCTGCAACTTTTCCAGCCTCCCAAGATGGAATGAATGAGTGTGCATGTGTGCGTGTGTGTGCGTGTGTGTGCACGTGTGTGCATATGAATCTTACCCAACATATTTCTGCCTACCACAAAAGGATTTTAAATTCAAGGTGACTCAACACCTGTCATCAATAGTGTGGCAGGTGGGCGATAGAAGCATAAAAGAAATGAATAGGTTTTGAAATGGGAGTAATAAACACCACTGGATTAGCAAGCTGATTAGAAGGGCAATGTCTCACAAACCATGCATGAGAGAGAGGCAGTTATTTTCATGTGAACTCCCAACCAGTCATTCCTCTGAAACCTACAATTGCCTAAGGGCACAAATCACTGCTAGGGTCCAGTCAAAGGTTTGCTGACCAGAGGCAGGAACAACACCACATCACCAAGATCCAAATGGCTTGTTATAGAATCAAAGGGAAACAGCCGAGGGAGAGAACACACACCTCCACAATACTTGACAAATGAAAATCTAGAAAAGCTTTCAAGAGTTCTGGCATTTAGGGCGTTACAAGTACACCCGAAATAAAAGCACTCTGTTACAGCAGCTGTTCAGACAGAGCAGGGGGTAATGTTTACTTAATGCTTCAGGTTGATGGGGGATGTATCATAGTTCAGTCTGTCAGCTACATATGTGGAACTCCATTTATGTACCCAGAGATAAGATATGTTTGAACAACGACAGAGCAAGTCTGAAACAGCCTATTCAGCTGGTATGAGTAATTAAGAATAAAGCTCTTAAAAAAAAAAGTCTCAGATATCTGGGAAAGTTACAGAACAGACCGCCGTGAATAGCTTTGCTTATATTTGTAGACACTGTTTTCCAAATAGCTGGAAAAATGAACAGATTGTTCTGGGAGGTCGTGTTTCCAATTTGTTCCTAGCTTCCAGTCTGTTCATCAGATAAGAAAGCACAAGGAGAGTCAGCTAATACTCTTCACCAACTACATCTATCTTCGATTGCGCACAACCACGGTGAGAGGAAAGAAAGCAAAGCTTTCCTGGAATCTCGCCTGAGGTCTTTTCTCTTGACTTCCTTTATTTCACCTTTGTGCTCACTGCAGCCACCACAGGACCCCTCGGTAGGGCATAATTTCCAAGTCCTGAATAAGGCAGGTTTCGCATCGTAATTTACACGTAGTGCTCAGCCCCGCCCCCCTTATTCAGCATCAACTTGCTGTCCCGATGGGGAGAACAAACACCAGAGACGGAAGCTAGGGGCTAGGAAGGAAGAAGGCCAGCAGCGTCTCGCGGCCACTCTGTCTGTCTGTCTGGGGATGGAGGGAGCCGCAAGACCAGGCCCGGGCCCGAAAGAAGCGGGGTTCAGCCTGAGACTCGAGCTCCGCACCTACAAAGCCAGAAGCAGCTGGCTGCCCTAGCCGGGCCAGGAGCGCCACCTCCGGGTCCCAACACCCGGCCAGCGCACCCCCAGAAACAGCCCGTCCCGCTTGCCCCTCCCTTGAGCTCGTGGTCCTCGGCCCGGCAGCCAGCCGCCCCCGGCCACCTACCGGGGCTCAAGGCCACAAAGCGGGGCCCCGGCTCTCGGCAGCCTCCGCCTCCAGGTCCATGGGGTCGAGGCCCCAACCTTCGCTCCCCTCACCCAGGGGAGGAGGAAAAGGAAGAAGGCAATGCGGGCTCCCCAACCGGACAGCTCACTCTGGCCTCAGCCTCCCTGGACAGCGACGGCGGCCGGAAACGCCGCCCCCTCCCACCCCCCCACCCCCTCCCGGACTCAACCCGGAAACACACTCTTGATGCTAAACAAGCCCTCCTGTCCCCCCGGAAGCTCAATTCCAGCCGCGAGCCCGAGGGGGAGGAGGGGTAGTGCTGGGGGGTAGAACTACGCACGAGCGAAGGAACCTGCGTCCCCAGGCTGTCGCCTCCCGCTCTCCAGAAGCTGTCTGCACCTTCGCCCGCCCTGCGCGAGCCCCAGGCCCCAGACTCGGGCAATACCCACAAGCAAGATGGCGGCAACGGCAGCACCCCTACGGCTTAGCGCCCAGCTGTGCCATTGGCTAGAGCCTGGAGTGAGGCCGCCGCGGATTGGCCGAGAGCGCTGCGGGGGTGGGGGTGGAGCTGCAGCAGCCTGGAGCCAGGAGTGGGCAACGCGGCGTGAGCAGCGGCCCCAGGCTACCGGAGCACCGCGCTCGAAGAAGACTTCGCCGCTCGGGGCCGCAGCCTGGTGAGCTCAGCCCCCTTCAAGCCCTCCCTTACATCCCAGCCGGGGCCACTCCGAGCCGGCGCCTATCGATGCCGACACACCCCGGGGACCCTATCGCGACTCCATCGCGCCATATCGCGACATCAGCGTGCCTTGTCGAGACTCCATTTTGCCACAGCCCTTCTCAATATATAGCTATATCTTTTTTAAAAATTTGCTCTGTCATCTTTGGGGGCTGTCCCATGTCGTGATTTTGCCGTGATCTCTCCGTGACATAACCGCGCCATCGTGAAGTGTGATCTCATCGCCGCCCTGTCGTGACTTCATCAATGTCGTGTTGTGACCTGGCTGCGGTGGGACAGGTGGTGACCGTCAGGAACCCTCCTTCCCTTCTCATCTCCCCATCTCAGCTGCCCCTCTTCGATTATCCGGCTTTTGGAGTCTCCGTTGTCCTGGGAGCTACCCGGGACCCCTTCTTGCTTCTCCAGCCCCTGCCGGCGTCCACAGGCTGGTAGCCGGGCGGGGAGGGTGAGGAGAGGGAGCGCAAGGGGTTAATTCTGCTGCTGCTTCTGCTGCTCCGCTGCTGCAGCTTCTGCCCGAGGGAGGGAAAGGAGAGGAGGCAAGGAGCCTGCGGGGGCGACTGAGAGCCCTGGCTGGAGGGATGGGGTCTCCAGAGGGCCCTCTGAGCTTTCCCTGGTTAGCACCTTGCTTCCTCCCTTCTGCTGAAGCTTGTCTCCTGTCTCTCCTGAAGAAGGGAGGGGAAAGGAAACCTAGGATGCCCTTTTCCCTCATGCCAGCCTGAGTCCGGATAATCGAACTTCACCCGTGTATATGTCTCCATTCCTCCCTGTCTGTCCTCACCACTCCCTCCCTGTACGCCTGGTGGAGGGAAACAAAACCTGGCCCCTGGTGCCAGGGAGTAGCTGAGCAGTGGGGCCAGCCCCCTCCCACCCCCAGGAGACTGGTGAGGAGAGCTGTCCAGCTGAGCAGCAGGATGCATGGTCCTTCTTTCCCACTTTCCGGAGGTGACCTTGGACCAGGGTCTCTTCTTCATCCCTAAGGACTTGAGGGTCCAGCCCCTTAAAGGGGCTCCCCCAAGGGAGGTCAGTCCTGAGGAGTCCATCCCTTCTGATCCTCCCCTCCCTCTGTGCTAATCCCTCCCTCCTCCCTCCTCCACTCCCACCCCCACCCCTCCTCTGCAGAGGGATGCTCAGTCCCTCTTGTGTTCACAGTTGGGCAAGGCGGGCATCATGGCCTCGGATTGCGAGCCAGCTCTGAACCAGGCAGAGGGCCGAAATCCCACCCTGGAGCGCTACCTGGGAGCTCTCCGTGAGGCCAAGAATGACAGCGAGCAGTTTGCAGCCCTGCTGCTAGTAAGGAACGGACTGACAGTTGGGAGGTGGGAAGGGCTGGGTGGTTGGGCTCCCTAGGAATGGTGTCAACAAGTCCCCAAGGATATATAGGTAGTGTTGGTAACCCTGGAGGCACCAAAGAAGGCCCAAGGCACCTACCTGTGGACTCATTTTTGCTCTCCTGCGTATGGGAGCAAAGGGGAGAATGGGGGTGAATAAAGCTTGTGGCCCTAGGAACCTTGGAGGAAGCTGAGTGGGTCTGCTCTCTGGGGCGTCCCAGAGCAGATGGGAGCTGACTCATAGGGTTACAGCAGCAGGTAGTAACTAGTGCAGAATACCTGAGGGCTGGGGATGTTTGTTCTGGAGGTGGAGAGAGTAGCAGACTGGAAGTGACTGGGAAGGGGTCCTAGGGGATGGCCAGGATGCGTGTGTATGTTGCGGGTGAAGGATCTGGTTCGGGGCTTAGCCCTGGAGGAACCCAAGCTGGGGACAGCAGAACAGGAGCTGCAGTGCTGGGAAGGGGTGGGGGGGGTGAAGGGAGGAGGGAGTACAGCCTGCTTGTTTGCCATGGCAACCGGGAGAAGGCTCCAGAGTCAAGGGCTCACACTGCAGCAGAGGAGGTGTTTAGGTGAAATGTAAGGGGAAATGTTTTGACAGGCAGAGCGGCGAGACACAGGAGCCATTTCCCCTGAGAAGGTGGCGGGAATGGATCAGAGACTTCTCTGGAGAGAGCAATTAGGGAGGGACCCCAAGTCCTTGGAGAATTTCAAACACTGAGTTCTAAGCCTCTTCCAACTCAGGATGTGTTGGACATCAGGAAGAATTTAGCTTAGACATCAGGAAGAACTTCCCAACTAACCAGGTAATGAAACAGTAGAGTGAGTAGTTGAGGAGGACCTGACCTCCCTTCCACAGGGATCACAGATGAGGGATCCCAGAGGTCACACCTGTCTGGGGAGAAGGAAGGAGCTGGATGAAGTGATCTCTGGGAGACCTCCTGACCCCAGAGTGAATCTTGTTATATAACCTAGTCCTGCTAATGGTCAACCCCCAGAGTACAGGGGACAGTCTTTGCCACCCCTTCCTTTCATCCTGCTGATAGCATATACCTCCCTTAGGTGACCAAGGCAGTCAAAGCAGGTGACATCGATGCCAAAACTAGGCGGCGGATCTTTGATGCTGTCGGCTTCACCTTCCCCAATCGTCTCCTGACTACCAAGGAGGCACCGGATGGCTGCCCCGACCATGTTCTCCGGGCCTTGGGTGTGGCCCTGCTGGCCTGCTTCTGCAGTGACCCTGAACTAGCCGCCCATCCCCAGGTCCTGAACAAGATCCCCATCCTTAGCACCTTCCTCACAGCCCGGGGGGACCCTGACGATGCTGCCCGCCGTTCCATGATTGATGACACCTACCAGTGCCTGACAGCTGTGGCAGGCACACCTCGTGGGCCCCGACACCTCATTGCCGGTGGCACCGTGTCTGCCCTGTGTCAGGCATACCTGGGGCATGGTTATGGCTTTGACCAGGCCCTGGCACTCCTGGTGGGGCTGTTGGCCGCTGCTGAGACACAGTGCTGGAAAGAGGGGGAGCCTGACCTGCTGGCTGTTTTGCGGGGCCTCAGCGAAGATTTCCAGAAAGCCGAGGATGCCAGCAAGTTTGAGCTCTGCCAGCTGCTGCCCCTCTTTCTGCCCCCAACAACTGTGCCCTCTGAATGCCTCCGGGATCTGCAGGCCGGGCTGGCACGGATCCTGGGCAGCAAGCTGAGCTCCTGGCAGCGCAACCCAGCACTGAAGCTGGCAGCCCGCCTGGCGCACGCCTGCGGCTCCGACTGGATCCCAGCGGGCAACTCCGGGAGCAAATTCCTGGCCCTGCTGGTGAATCTGGCATGCGTGGAGGTGCGGCTGGCACTGGAGGAGACAGGCACAGAGGTGAAAGAGGATGTGGTGACCGCTTGCTATGCCCTCATGGAGTTGGGGATCCAGGAGTGCACCCGCTGTGAGCAGTCACTGCTTAAGGAGCCACAGAAGGTGCAGCTTGTGAGCGTCATGAAGGAGGCCATCGGGGCTGTCATCCACTACCTGCAGCAGGTGAGGGTGCAGTGCCCCACCCGAGGGGGCCCAGTGTGGGAGGGGGAGCCAGAAGGCAAGGGAAAGGGGGAAGTGAAACCCCGAACCTGGGTGTATGGGGAGACAGAGAAGACGTACCTACCTACCTACGGAGGGCTGATCCTGCAGCACTCCAGGGAGTAGTGTGTGGCCAAGCCTCCCTCTCCCTCCCTGAGCCTCCACACAAGCACCATACCACACGCCATATGTGCACTCCCATCACAGTACACACACGCACACACACAACACAGAAGCCTCCTACTCACAACCCTCCCCCCAGTCCACACACACGAAAGTGAAGCAGTCTGTTCTGTTCAGTCTACAGCATGGCCTTACACACATACACACACGAACGTGTAACAGTACAGGGAAGAGGAGCAGGGCTGCCTGCTTCCTGTCCTCCGTGGAGGGTCTGCTAACTCCATTTGATCACCTGCCCCAACATCCCTCCTGCCTGAGAGTCCAGCTCTCCTGTCCTGCAGGGGTTCCCTCAGTGCTCCGGTCTCTAGTAGCCTGCTCCAGCCGCATACCCCACACACCGTGCCAAGCTCCCATTGTCTCATTCTTTCGGATTTAGCCCAAAGTGGGGCTCCTCTCTTGGCCTCCCACCCCAGGTCAGAGCCACTGTAGAGGGAGTGTTTTCTTAGCTTTGGACCTGTGGGTCTCCTTCTAGCCTTGAGATGCTTTAGAGGCTGAGTCCCAGCGAGTGCAGGGGCATGTTGTCTAAAGTCCAGTTCCCTCAGCAGGCGTGCCCTGAGGGCCTGCTCTGTGCCAGCCCCCGGTTGAGTGTGTCCCAACCATGCGCTGGCTTCTGGGTACACAGGGCCTGCCTTTGTAGGGCTCACAGGCCAGCATTCCCTTCCGCTTGTGTTATTCCTAGCCTGGCCGGCATGCTGGCCAGGCAGGGGAGGTCCTCTGGTCCTGCTCCATCTTAGGGGAGCCCTTTGGCAACAGGTGGGGCCAGAGAAGCAGAAGGAGCCCTTTGTGTTTGCTTCCGTGCGGATCCTGGGTGCCTGGCTGGCCGAAGAGACCTCATCCCTGCGCAAGGAGGTCTGCCAGCTGCTGCCCTTCCTCGTCCGCTATGCCAAGACCCTCTACGAGGAGGCCGAGGAGGCCAATGACCTCTCCCAGCAGGTGGCCACCTTGGCCATCTCCCCCACCACCCCGGGGCCCACCTGGCCAGGGGATGCTCTCCGGTGAGTTTGTAGTTATGGTCTGTTCAGCCAGAATGTGCTAAAGGAAGGAGTAACACGGATACCTCCTCTCTCCCCAAACTGGGCTGTGCCGGCCTTCCTGACGGGGGCCTGAGGTTTGGTAGTATTTCTGTTGGGGGTGGGGTGAGGAGTTGTTCCCTCAGGACACCTGGGCTTCCTAGTCTCACTTGCCAACCCCAGGTTACTCTGTAAAGAGAGAACTGCTACTGAGCATCTACTGCCTGCCAGGCATTTTACTGTACCCTTTACCATTTTGATCTTATTTGGTCCACGCAGCAAATCTAGGACAGAAGTCTCATCCGCATCTTCAGGATGAGGAAACTGAGACTCCAGGAGGTTAAAGTGACTTACCCACACTCGCAGCCCAAGTTTGAGCCCAGGCCTGTGCAACTCCGAGCCCTGTGCTCTTTCTGCCGTGCCCACACAGATGTGTTTTCCTTCTCCCCTACTTCCCTTTCTCTTAGATGGGGTGCCCCCCCAAAAAGGGAATCCTGGTGCCTTCATTTCTCCACACACACATCTGTGCCTTCTCCACCCCCAGGCTCCTCCTGCCCGGCTGGTGCCACCTGACAGTGGAAGATGGGCCCCGGGAGATCCTGATCAAGGAGGGGGCGCCCTCGCTCCTGTGCGAGTACTTCCTGCAGCAGTGGGAGCTCACATCCCCCGGCCATGACACCTCGGCGCTGCCCGACAGCGCGGAGGTCAGCCTGCAGACCTGCTGCCACATCTTCCTCAACCTCGTGGTCACCGCGCCAGGGCTGATCAAGTGAGGCTGGGGAGGGATTGGAGGGAGCAGGGGTCCTGCTCAAACTTGCCCCAGATCTCGGTCTCCTACTTTGCTTCCCTGTGCCCATGGGTTCCTATTAGTGTTAGAATGAAAGGCTCTCAGGATGGAGAGGGAGCCACCCCACGCAGGGATTTGGTATATGATGTGGAAGCCCTCTGGGCATGTATGTCTACCTGCTCCAGCCATAACCCAGTCTCTGCTCCCCAGATGCCACGGATGGGGCCCAAAGTTAACTGTTCACCCTGCTGCCTAATTTCTTGCCAAACGCTGGCCTGATAAAGCTGGGAGCCCAGCATCCCAGGTTTCCTCAGGGCTTGGTCTGGCTCTACTAATCTCCCACCTCCCATCTTTCCCTCCCTTTCTCCCCAGGCGAGATGCCTGCTTCACTTCTCTAATGAACACCCTGATGGCGTCGCTGCCCGCACTAGTACAGCAGCAGGGGAGGCTGCTTCTGGCTGCCAATGTGGCCACCCTGGGCCTCCTCATGGCCCGGCTCCTTAGCACCTCTCCAGGTAAGCCCTGGGGACCCAGTCCTAACAGATGGAAGCAGAAGACCTGGGTGGACCTACTATGTTCTGGGCATAAGTCATCCTTTTCTGAAAATGGTTTTACAGAATTTTCCAGTCAAGGAAATCTCTGAAGTGCGCCTCCCTCCCCCGCCCCACCCCACCCTTCTTCCCCAAATGATAACATTTTCTTCCTTCTGAAGCCTTTTAAGGCAAGGTCTGGTGGGTGTAAGTACAGGCCCGCTCTGAGGCACAGGCATAAGCACCTGGAGTCCCCAGCAGCCCAAGGAATCTGAATTCTGTGTTTTCAAGGTGGAGCCGCCCCCTCCCAGGCCTTGAGTCAGAAACATGACTTTTCTCCATTGAGGTTTTTCTGTGCTCGGCACCGCACCTCGTGACAGGCTTCGGTGCTCCTGTGCACTTACCTTCCCCACCTCCCACCTCACTCTGGCTGCATGCGGTAGGGAGGGGCATCCGCTTCAGCCCCCTGCCAGCCCTCTGTGTCTCCCACTTTGGCCGTGGGTGTCTGCTTGGGTCCCTCTGTCCCTGCCTGTTCCCTGTACCCCATCTGTCTGGTTGGAGGAGCTGCACAGATGCCTGGGAACAGGGTGTAATGAGCCTGTACCCTCAGCTGCCTCTGTTCCCTGTTTGTGGGGGCCCCAGTAGGGTACCTGGCAGCTGGAAGGGGAGCACGTCCCAGTAAACCAGGAGCTCCCCGCTTCCCTCTAGCCCCTGAGCTCCTTCAGATCCAGGCTGCATCTCCACAGCCCCTGAGTAGAGCCACAGTGCTGGTTCACCCACAAATGCCACCAGGTTAGCCTAACAGCCTCCGGAAAGCATCTGCAGTGCAGGGGGCGAACCCCTGCAGGCTGGCGAGCCAAGCCTGGACCCCAGCCCATGGTCCCCTCTGGCACCCTCTTCTGGCCTGAGAATCAAATTGCTGCACCCTCCTCAGCCTATAAAGTGCTAGGCCCAGCGGAAGCTCCCATCACTACTCAGACTACAGGAGGGTCCGACCACGAGGTAGTGTCCCAAGATTATTCCATTTCATTCTCACGACAGAGTTCTAAGATTAGCACTATTGGCCCCATTTTACTAGTGAAGAAACAAGACCCAGAAAAGTGAATTAACCAAGGTCACACACTGAAGTCAGAGGTAGAGTTTGAACACAGGCAGGCTGATTCCAGGCTATGCTTCGGCTCCTGAGTATGCCCACCAGGAAGGGAAGGGGCTGGTGAGGCAGCTCGTTCATGCCCCCCTCCCTCCTTGCCTTCCAGCTCTTCAGGGAACACCAGCGTCCCGAGGTTTCTTCGCAGCTGCCATCCTCTTCCTGTCGCAATCCCACGTAGCACGGGCCACACCTGGCTCAGACCAGGCAGTGCTGGCCCTGTCCCCCGACTACGAGGGCATCTGGGCGGATCTACAGGAGCTCTGGTTCCTGGGCATGCAGGCCTTCACAGGCTGCGTGCCCCTGCTGCCCTGGCTGGCCCCCGCCGCCCTGCGCTCCCGCTGGCCACAGGAGCTGCTCCAGCTGCTGGGCAGCGTCAGTCCCAACTCTGTCAAGCCTGAAATGGTAGCCGCCTATCAGGGTGTCCTGGTTGAGTTGGCACGGGCCAACCGGCTGTGCCGGGAGGCCATGAGGCTGCAGGCAGGCGAGGAGACGGCCAGCCACTACCACATGGCCGCCCTGGAGCAATGCCTGGCAGAGCCCTGAGGGGGCATCCACTACGGACAGACCCGGGGGCGGGCGGCAAGGGAAGGAGGGAGGAGGCATCTCCCCTGAAGCCCCCAAATTGGACCCTCTCCCCCAACTTCCCCCCCTAAACATCCCAGCTTTCTGGCTTTTCCGAGGGTGAGGGCATGGTGCCCATCCTTCAAGTGTAAGGAACTGCGTCACGCCCCCTGGGCCCGCTCAGGGGCAGGGATTGGCTTGGAAATCAGCATGGCTGTTCCTGCCAGGCCAGGGGAGGTTGGAGCAGCCCACAGGGAGGGCGGCACTAGGTGTCATTGTGCCCGATGTCTGGCTCCCTCGCAGGAGGGAGGCCCCCAGATGGGACAGGGCTGGCAGGGGCTGGCTGCTTCAGCCCATGTGCCCTGCCGGCCAGGGCGTGGGCTCCCCTAGACTGTGGTGCCCCTCTGGACTTCCAGGTCCACGTCCTTTAAATTGGCCATTTGGTTCTTGCCCTTGGCCCCCTTGGGCAGAGAGCAGGCTCAGGCCGTTGACATCACAATTCTTCCTATCAACTTCAGTGACCCAGGGTCTGAACTGCCCCAGCCTTCCAGGGCAACCTGGGGCAGACAGCCCTGGTGGGGGCGTCGGGAAGCCTTCCACCTGAGCTTCCTTGACGGGACCCAGGAGCCCTTGGATCCTGGTCTCTAAGCTTTTGTGTTGTGTTGCAGCAGAGTGACAATGAGGGTTGGGGAGTTATTTATTTTGCCTGCCCTTATCCCTGCTTGGACACCTGAGCATCTGATCCCTGTCCCCTTGGTGCCATATGGCCTGGCTGGAGACAGGAACTGAAGGGATGCTTACCCAGAATCCGCATGTTTCCCTAGTGACTGCACCCCATCACCATCCTAGTGCCTGGCTTTAACTCCCACCCCTGCTTGTGATTCCTCTCTGCAGAGAGACGCGACTGGCGGCTCCAGCAGGGACTACCTTTCTTATGAACCTGATCCCTTGCTTCCCTCTCCCCTTCCCTCCCCCAGTGCGTTCTGTGATCGCCCAGTTCAAAGCTGTGCACATGTGGACACTCAATAAATGTTCATTGGTGACAAGATGGCTCCTGTGTGGTCTGTCCTGCACCTTCTCCCTTCCAGGCCCCAGCAGCTCACAGCACACATGCCCTGTGAAACACACTTCACAAGTGTCGTCTCATTCAGCCCTCCCAAGAATCCAGTGAAGCAAGCGTCATCCTGATTGTCCAGGTGAAGAAACTCAAGCAGGGGTAGATGATTTGTTCGAGGTGTTACAGCCAGTACGTGCCAGTCAAGACTCCATGCGGGCCATCCAACTTCTCAGCCCACACCCTTCAATGCCAGATCAGGTGACAAACTCATATGTTGATGTGGCAAGGGCTCTGGGGGGGCTCTTGTGCTCCTGTGTACAAATGAAGTTCCGCTCCTCCATGTCAGCAGATTGTGGCCAAGTGGCACTGCCACATCCCCCAATGTTAAAAGGGAAGTCAGAAATCTTAGTGTTTATGTGAAATCTGATTTTGAATGTTGATATTTTTAATTAAATCAGTACTACCCCAACAGAACATCTGCAGGCCAAACGTGACTTTCAGGCAACCAGCTGTTTACTTCTGTTCTATGCCAAGTGAGAAGGGGAAGGGTCTGAGAGCTTCGGTGGAGGCGACCCAAGTACCCACTGCCTCACCAAGCCTGAACCAAAGCTGTAAGTCTGGAGCCAGACCAGCCTCTGGCCCACGTTCTGCAGACTCTTTTCTACCTAGGCCCTCAAGCCTGCAAGCATTTGTTGAGCACATCCTAAGTGCCTACCTGTGGTGGGCTATGCTTAGACAGGAACATTCATTTATCTATTGGATGTACTGAAAGTCCTGTCCTCGGCATGAAGTCCCTGAAATCCCTGAAAAATATGAAAAGACAAACCCTGCCTGTCAAGCAGCTTAAAATCTAGAGAGGAAACAGACAAGGCAAAGGACAGCTCCTAAAGATGTAAGCAGTTGCTTCCAGGGGGGTCTGAATAAAGTGTGGCTGGAGCATAAGAGTCCCTCAGCCTGGCTGAGTAAGTCCAGGAAGACTCGGAGGAAGAATGTGTGGCGAGACCTGAAGGGAGAAGGAGCTTTGCCAGGTAGACAAGCCGAGAGACCGCAGCTTGGGAACTGCAAGTAGGTTTACTGCTACAGTGGAGAGTGTGAAGTGGGGAGTGGTGGAAGATGAGGTTGGACCAGTGAGCAAGGACCAGATCTTACAATTCCTGGTGTGCCAGGCTAAGCAGTTTGGATGTGGTGTCATGTTGAGACTGTGGATTTTTTGAGCAGGTGGAATGTGATCCATTTGCATTTTAGAAAGATGACTTCGGCTGCAACAGGGATGACTGAGTCGGGGAGCTCGGAGAGGAGGTAGTAAGTCTGAATTGAGCCAGTGGCGGTGAGGGCGGAGAAAGTATAGGTCAGAGTCAGCTAATTGGGCTTTTGGTGATTAATTGGAAGTGAAGAGAGATAAAGAGCGAAGGATGACTCCCAGGTTCCTGATCTGGGCCAGTGACTGGATAGTGGGGCCATTCACTGTCACGGGGAACACAGAGAGAAACAGGTTTGTGTAAAATATAAGCTCATTTTGGTAGATGGTGAATGCGTATAGCTTATATCCAGGAGGAAGTGGCTCTCTGCAGTCTGGAACTCGGAGAGAGGCCTGGGCAAGTGACAGATTTAGGAGTTGTCAGTATAGGGGGTCCTTAAAGTCAGGGAAGTGACTGAGATCATCTGGGGAAGTGAAAAGAGAAGAGAAGGGCCCCAAAGCCAAAGGCGACTACCCTTGGTCCTTGCTCTCAAAGTACTCTCCCTTGTGCGGTGGGGAAGAAAAACCCTGCATAAAGCCTCAAAATGCAAGGCAGACTGAGCTCTGTACTTTGGTGAGGGATGGTCAGAGAGTTCCCGGCTCTGAAATGGGGAGGGGACTAGGCTAGCGGGCTAAGACCAAGTTTGCAAGGGAGAAAGGGGGACCTGAGCTGCAGTTGTGAGATCTAACCACGAGGTGGCGCCTCAGCATCTCCTTGTGCCTGATTTCCCCCACCCTGCAAACAGCCCGGCCCAGAGCAGAAGGTTGTCAAAGGCTGGGAGGAGGGTGGCTGTGTCAACTAATAAAGGAGGCCGGCCTGAGTCTTTTCTTAACATAAAGTCCAAACACAAACTCAGGCTTTCCCGGTGGCAGTGGTTAAGATCCCGCCTGCCAATGCAGGGGACACGGGTTCGAGCCCTGGTTCGGGAAGATCCCACATGCTGTGGAGCAACTAAGCCCGTGTGCCACAACTACTGAGCCTGCGCTCTAGAGCCCACGAGCCACAACTACTGAGACCCGCGTGCCTAGAGCCCATGCTCTGCAACAAGAGAAGCCACTGCAATGAGAAGCCCGCACACCGCAAATGAAGTGTAGTCCCCGCTCTCCGCAACTAGGGAGAGCCTGCGCGCAGCAACAAACACCCAATGCAGCCAAAAATAAAATTAATTAGTTTTTTTAAAAAACTCCCAAAACCAAAAAAAACAAATGCAAACTCACTTTTTGAAAAGAGAGGGGAAGATTTGAGCCTGGGAGAAGAGCGATAGGGCAAGTATGCCAAATGGGAGCCCATGTATGTTTGAACATGCGTACCTATGTGTCAATATATGTCCTGTGTTCCCATGTGTCCCATAAGCGTCTCTGTGCCCTCTGTGTCCAGGGGTGTCTGCACATGTACCCCTGTGCACATTCCAGGGCTCCACATGTGTGCATGTGTTCCAGAGAGTGGGCAACCAACAATGCCCACCTCCATGCCTCAGAAAGTGAGGAGCCCCTTGGTCCTGAACAAGACGGGCAATAGAGTCTGCAAGCACAGGACCCGGAAGCTTTGAGGAGCCTCTAAAGCAGCAGCAGACCATGCAGAACATCCATCTCCCTAGTAGCCATAAGTGAAATCATTCATTTATCAGGTGACCTCCCCAGATTATACCTGGGTTCTATGTCTAGCTACCCAGGGTCATGTTCACATGGAGGCTTCCTAAAGGATGCCTCAGTAGGCTGAGGGATTCATAAACTCATCCATTCATTCATTTGTCATTTATTTAGTAAGCGTTTGCTGAGCACCTGCCATGTACCAAGCCCAGCACTAGACTAGACATATTTTCTCTTTCTCCTTTCATCTTCTTCTTGTGAACTGGTTCATGAGGCAGGAAAGGAAGATTAGGTTCAGCTGCAAGGAGCCTAAAATGCTGTTTACAGTGTTTAAAATTTTTCTCCCCAAAGATGAGCCATGAGGAGCCGCAGGAGAGTTTTTAGTCAGGAGGTAACATGGTCCAGTCATTTTTGTGGAAGAAGAGATATGAATGAAGGCAGGAGACCATTTGGGGGTGGGGGGTTGTTGCAATGGTCTAGGCAGTGGTTCTCAGACTTGACTTTGCTTCTGAGCCACCTTACAGGCAATGGCTGGGCCCCACTCCCAGAGTTACTGATTCAGTGGGTCTGGGTGGGGTCCAAGAACTGGCAATTTCTTCTAACAAGTTCCCAGATGTTGTAGGTGATGCTGGTCCAGGGACCACACTTTGAGAACTACTGGTCTATGAGGAAGAGTATGGTGGCTTAAGATGCTGACAGAGGATGGAGAGAGATGTTTAAGGATTAGAAATGACAACACTCTATGAGGATTAGCTTATGGAGGTGAGGGAAAGGACAGAGGCTGGGATGGCTCTTCTTAATTTGAAGGATGGTGGTGCCACTTAAAGAACTATAGAACACAGAAGGAGAGGCAGGCTGGGGTTGGTGGTGGGGGTGGAGGAAATGTTGAGTTCAGTTTGGGCCCTGGAAAGTCTCAGATGGCTGCAACAAGGTGTCTGGAGGAAAGATCCAGCTGGCAATTGCATCTATGGGTCTGGATTTTTGGTGAGAGATACAGACTGGAGATAACAAGGTTGGGAGATAACAGCAGACAGGTAGTCATTAAAGTCTTGAGAGGGGATGAACTCACTAGTGAAGAGTGTAGATAGGAAGAAAAGGCAGAAGCTGCAACTCTGGGGATGAATAACTGACCTTAAGGATGTGAGTGAAAAGAGGGGAGATAGAAAAGGAGACTGAGGGACTTCCCTGATGGTCCAGTGGTTGAGAATCCACCTTCCAATGCAGGGAACGTGGGTTCGATCCCTGGTCGGGGAACTAAGATCCCACATGCTGCGGGGCAACTAAGCCCACGCTCCACAACTATTGAGCCTGTGTGCTCTGGAGCCCACGCCACAACTAGAGAGAAGCCCGCATGCCTCAACGAAGATCCCACATGCCACAACTAAGACCCAAAGCAGCCAAATAAATAAATTAATTTTTTTTTTTTAAAAAAAAAGAAGATTGAGAAATGGTCAGATTAGAAAGGAGGAGAAAGAAGCAAGAAGAGGTTGTCTTAAACTGCAGGGAAATAGGGTGAGGAAACCCAAGGAAGCCACTGGGCAGAGTAGGAGAGCCCCAGAGCTAGGCACAGGCATCATCAGCCTCGCTGCTCCTGGATGTCTCCCAAAGGGGTCCACCGACCTGCATGCATTCACTGTCACACATACACCTGTCCTGGAGCCTGATGTCTAATGTCCTGTGGTTGAAGTTGAGGGTCGGGGGAAGAGGGGTCTCACCATTGACTCACATATCCACACATACAGATAAACACACACACACACACACGCAAATATACTCCTGACCTCTGATCTGTCCTAGGCATGAGGTTGCAGAGCTGCCCAATTTTGCTTCGTCTACCACCCTAGCTGGTGGTTCCACCTTGTGGAAAGTTCTTAGTGATGAAACCTTGCCTGTTTCTAGCCTCCTCATTCCCCCAAAGCCTCCCAGGCTGAGATGAGCCAGACCTGAGTTCTGCACCTGCCGTGTGCCTTCTGGGATGCCCTCCTCAAGCCTCCTCCACTTACCTCCCATGCGTTAATGGTGTCACCTCTATCTCCCTTTCTCCTCTAATTTATTTCAATGTTTTTACCTTTAATTTCTCATCTTCCACTTCATTAGAAAGGGGCCTAAGAAAACATCTAGTCCTCTCTTCCTTCCCGTACCTTTTTTTTTTTTTTTTTTTTTTT
>NW_006780610.1:5716459-5736106 GCF_000442215.2 Lipotes vexillifer | reverse complement strand
CCTCTCACTGCTGTGGCCTCTCCCGTTGCGGAGCACAGGCTCCAGACACGCAGCCTCAGCGGCCATGGCTCACAGGCCCAGCCGCTCCGCGGCATGTGGGATCTTCCCGGACCAGGGCACGAACCCGTGTCCCCTGCATCGCCAGGCGGACTCTCAACCACTGCGCCACCAGGGAAGCCCCCCGTACCTTTTTTTAAAAAATAATTAAAAAAAAAAATTTTGGCCATGCCGCACGGTGTGTGGGATCTTAGTTCCCTGGCCAGCGATTGAACCCACGCCCCTTGCATTGGAAGCACACAGTCTTAACCACTGGACCGCCAGGGAAGTCCCCCTCCCATACTTTTTTATTGTTCTTTGTTGTTGAAGTTGCAGAAACTGAGGTCAGAGAGGAAAAAGGTCTTGCCCAGAATCACACAGTCCATCGGAGTCAGGACTAAATTCTAGGCACCTGAGTCTAAGGCAATATAGAATAGTAATTCTGAACCCATAAAGAGGCTAGAAGCAGACTACTCCAGCTCTGCCAGTTAACTAGCACCTTGATCTTGGGAGAGTCATGTCACCTCTCTGTGCCTCACTTTTCTCAACTGAGAATGGGGGTGATAAGGGTTTCTATCTCATAGGGCTGTTGTGAGAGTTAAATAACTCAGTACTCATCAAATACTTAGCATAGAGTCTGGCACACTCTGTAATATTTGCTGTGATTATTTCTACTCTGCCCTGGTCTGAACATCTTCCTTTTTTTAATTTTAATTTTTATTACTTTTTTTTAGCACCTTCCATCTGCTTTCTTAATTCCCATTCCCCTTAGCATTCCTCTCATTTCCCTTTCTTTAATCCTTGTCCCTGTTCCTTAGGAAGGGAGGGTTGGGTTTTGAAGGAAAGAAAGATAGAGTGACTGCAGGAAGTGGAACATGCTTGAGAGCCAGCCAGTGCCTGCCATGGTAACACACAAACACACAGCCTGTGCATGTTAGTGTGATGAGAGCACACGGTCCACATGATGTCAGTTACACACAGCTTCACTCAACATCCTCTGGGAGCCCACACTCAGTCAGCCCAGGCCCTCATGGCTTCAGAAATAGCTTGAGCCCTTCTCAGGTGGAACTCATGATGCCCAACCCCAGTGTCAGGCAACTCTCTCTGTCGGGCCAGTTTGTGTCTCCAACTTCCTCAGACCCTGGCTTGGCACTGGGAGTTACCAGCTGGGGGAAGCCTGAGTGAAGTAAGCACCCTCAGAGGGGCTTTGATCCAGAAACGTGCAGAGAGGCTGTGATGGCCCCCAACTCACACACACACACACACACACACACACACACACACACACACAGGTACTGACATATGTGTGCACATGAGCCAGCAGGCTTGAGTCTGCAGCTCACAAACTTCTTCCACCTTCAAGACTACCCACCTCATCCATAATCCGGTGAGGCGGTTAGAGAAAGGACTGATACCCATTTTACAGACAGGGAAGCTGAGGCCGAGGAGGAATAGTGCTTTGCTCAAAGGCAAAGGTGCAATAGAACCGATAGCAAACTAGGGCCCTTATGTCCCAGTCTCGAATCCTTCTCTGTTTCAAGGTGACTGGGAGCTTCGAGCCTAGAAAGCGATCAGACAAGCGCGGGTTGGAATCACAACCCTCTGTCCTTCCCAGGGGGTTGCGCCAAAGCTACGCCTGCTCTTGGGCTGTCGCTGGGGAGCTGGGAGAAAGCGGCCCTAGCGTATCTCTTTAATGCGCGCCCCCGGAGGCCCGGCGCGCCCCCGCCACTATAACTGGAGTGCATGGAGCAAGCTGCGTTCAGAGGAAGAAGGGCGGGCGCTGGGCGCCCATTGACCGACTTTTCCAAGTGCGATCAGCGCCCGTCCGGCCTACATCCCGCCCCCATGGACCCGCCCGGGGGCGCCCACTGCTGAGGACCCGATGCCTATTGGGCTCCGGGCTAGGTTGCACCCCGCCACCGCAAAGTGACCCCCCGCGGGCCGTGCAGGCTCCAGCACCTCTTCCCGCAGAGCTCGCCGTCGGGCGAGGGCTCCACCGCCGCCACGCCTCGCGCCCCGCGCTGCCCGCCCCATGCTGGTGCACACTTACTCCGCCATGGTGAGTAGTCTCGGGCCCGGGGACACCGGGGCGTATACCGGGCCGAGGATCCGGGAGCCTGAATGCTGGACCTTCCGAACCTCCTCCTCCAACGAAATTTCGGAGGGAGGGGGCCACAGCGACTCCGCCCGCTGAGAACTGTGCGCGCCGGAGACCGCTGTCCCCAGCCCAAGGCTCCCGCGCCCACGGGTCATGAAGAGATAGACCTCGGGCCTCCGGAAGCGGGCAGGACGGCAGCTGGCCCCTCGGGAGCTGAGGAGGGTCCTCTCGGGCTGGGTCCTTTCGGCCGCCGATGCGTCGCCTAACGCGCCCCTCTTCTTCCCCAGGAGCGCCCCGACGGGCTGGGCGCAGCGGCTAGCGGGGCCCGCCTGTCGTCGCTGCCCCAAGCGGCCTACGGGCCGGCGCCGCAGCTCTGCCACACGCCGACCGCCGCCGCCGCTGACTTCCAGCCGCCCTACTTCCCGCCGCCCTACCCGCAGCCGCCACTGCCCTACGGCCAGGCGTCCGACGCCGCCGCCGCCTTTCCCCACCTGGCCGGAGACCCGTACGGTGGCCCGGCGCCCCTGGCACAGCCGCAGCCTCCGCAGCCTGCCTGGGCCGCGCCCCGCGCCGCCGTCCGCGCCCACGACGAGCCGCCCGGCCTGCTGGCGCCGCCCGCCCGCGCCCTGGGCCTCGACCCGCGCCGCGACTACACCGCCGCTGTGCCACGGCTCCTGCACGGCCTGGCAGACGGCGCGCACAGCCTGGCCGACGCGCCCCTCGGCCTTCCCGGGCTGGCGGTGCCGCCGGGCCTGGAGGACCTGCAGGTGAGGCTCGAAGGGTCCGGGATGGGCCAGCATCCCCTGCGGTGACTTAGGACCTGGCTGGAGGCAAAGAGTGACCAATGCAGGAACCCGACTTTTCTCCCAGCCTGCCACTTCTTGCTTGCGACTCCCAGGATGCGTCCCACGTCCCGAGTTAGACGCTGCCTGGCCTGTCGGGCAGCCTGACAGAGTCCGTGAGCAGGTGCCTGGATGGCGGCGACCCTTCGCCGAGTAAATGGGCAGAGGCCGAACCACTTTTGTCCCTCTCCGCTGGGCAACGTAGGGAACCTATGCCCAGTCGCGGTCTACTGGAGCAGCCTGTACCTGGAGCGAAGCGAAGTGGAGGAGTTGCCTGTCTAAGATTCCAAAATGCCCTTTTTGCGCGGCATGGCGAGGCACCCAGGGCTCCAACTCAGCCGCAAATGGAGGAGCGCCGGTGAATCCTGGTCCCGTCCGTCGCCGGCCGCAGGCGACGGGTGGTGCGCGTTGGGTGAAGCAGACAGGACAGGGACGGGGGACAGCAGGGGCTCGGGAGGCGAAAGGAGACTAGATCTACAAGCACCCTTACCACCACCCTGTCCTATTTGCAGGCCATGGACGAGCCGGGAATGAGCCTCCTGGACCAGTCCGTGATCAAGAAAGGTAAGGAATGGCGTGCATCTGCCGGGGCAGAACCGGGCGAAATGGTGCAGGCCCCGGCACACAGACCCAGTTTCTTCCCCTGTGGCACGTCCCTCCTGTGCGTCGCCAAGCTCACTCTTTACCAAGGCAAGGGCACTCTTGGATCTGGAGTTAATTTGCAAAACGAGTTAAACCACTTCTCTGTTTCCTAAGAGGTGTTAATGGGAGTGCTATTCCCATGGATGTCGTTAAATGATTTCCACTTTACCAAGCCTTACCATTTCCTAGCCTGTCTGGTGTTTTCTGCCCCTCCCTTCCTAGCAGGGCCTTGGGGACCTTGAGGTTTCCCGAGGGAATTTTTTCTCCATTTGGGAGCCTCTTTCAGCAGTTTAGGATTGGGGAGCTGGTGTGTGACTCTTGTGTCGGGCTGTGTGCAGGAGGGTCAGGGCTTGGGCGTTGGTGTCTATGTGAGTTGGGGATCCTGTACATGTCTCTATGTTGCTTTCGCAGTATTTTTTGGTGTCTCTTGCTGTGAGTGTGTGACGTGTGTCTGTTACATTGGTGTAATTTCCATGTGTTTGGGGGTCAGGGTCCTTGTTGTATCCCAGAATTTGTTCTTTGGCACTGAAGATCTTTAAGCATGTAGCATTGCTCCCTGTGTATTTTCAGGATGTTTGTGTCTCTCTGCCCTTGGAAAAGCCAGGGGTTTGAGATCGGCCCTCCAGTGGATTTTCGGGCCTGTGAGTTCTGACTGTGACAGGGAAAGGTGAGAAAGACAGAGATTCAGAGAGGCCCAGGGATAAATTTGGGGCAGGTGCAGAGAGGAATATGGAGGCACAGACAAGCCCGCTGTACCTGGGGCAAGCACTTGAGCCGGGATTGGCTCAAGTTGTTTTTCAAACGAGTGAATTCAAGCCTGGGCTCTGTTTGCCCTCCTTGAGTCCTGGGGAGGTGGGGTGGGGGGAGCTGGATTTCAAAAGTTGAGGCTGAGTTACCTGGGGCTGGGAGTTAGCTGGACCACCTGGTGTACGTGTGGGGAAGATGAGGAGACAGGCCTCCCAGAACTTGGGAGAAGGGAGCTCCAGGTATTGGGGCTGTTACCTGGAGCTGGAGGTTTGGGGAGGCTGCCTGCAGTCCGGGCAGAGGTGTACACTCAGAGTCAGCGCTTTGCTGGCAGCCGCTGCCTTGCTTTAGTGGATTATTTGGAACCCGACAGAAGGGAGAGTTCGGTCTGCAGCGGCAAGAGCCTGCCGCTGTGCTGTCCACCTAGAGATTCAACCATGGTCTTGGTCCCCAGTTCTGACTCCTGCTGGGCTCCACAGGCTACGGGGGCTCGGGCTCACTGACTCCCTCAGGGAGGCCAGGACCTTGCATTTTGGGAAGGAGCTTGGGAATTTCTGCCCTAGGGAAGGGTAGAAGGATCAGGTGGGGCTCTGAGTACCTTAAACCCCAATCCCCTGGCCAGAGCCAGGACAAAAGACTGGCTACCAAGAAGGAACCAAAATTGCCTCGAGTTAGTTTCTCTCAAAGGACATCAGCTTTCATAAATCCCAGGTCCTAGGGGTGCGCTGGGATCCCCAAAGAACACAGTGAGTGCAACCGGGACTGTCCCGAGTGCTGTGCACGGGCTCCGGCGGGTGGGGGGTGGACGTGGGCGCTGGTGCTGTTCGGGATGTCGCCGACGCGGGCGTGCACACCGGCCGGACACCAGTGTCAGCCCGTCGGTGGCCCAGTGGAGCCCGGCGACCTGAGCTGGGGACTGCGCCCTGGGGGCCCCAACCCGGACGTCGAGTCACAGCCCGGAGCAATGCAGCAAAGGGGGAGGGGCGAGAGCCGGGGCTCCCAACGGAAGGAAGAGGCTGGTTCCTGAGTCGCGAACTTGTCCTTCGGCTGGCGTGGCCAGCCTTTGAGGAGGAGAGAGGGTCATTGCGGCAGAGCCGATCTGCGAGGTCGGGACCTCGGGGCGGGGTGCGTGGGCGGGCGACCCAGCTGTGGCTAAGCAGGTGGCCCGGTTGGAGCCCTGCGCCCTGGAGCCTCCACACCCCACGCGGCGGGTAATTTTCGTTCGGGCCCTCCGCAGTCACTGCGGAACTCCGGCCACGCCGCCAGCCACTTGGGCGCAATTGATTAGCATCCTTTTTCGCCCTCAGGCCTTCTGAAGGCATCGGGAGCCCCGGTCGAGTCCTGAAGTCCTCCGGCACCTGCCAGGGGCGGTGGAGGACCATCCCACTCAGACCCGGGCCCTGGAATTATAGAAGGTCGTTCTTGGCTAGCTGAAGCAAAGGATTCATTCCTCCAGCTCCTCCCGGCCCTGGCGGGAAGGGGCAGCTGTGTCACGGGCGGTTGGAGTCTTAGGCTGTGAAAGGGAGGCGGCCCCAGCCCTACACCAGAAGCAGCCTTGCTACCGCAGGGAGGCCTCGGGTCCGACTTCGACAGTGCGTCCAGGGAGGTTGTAAAATCTTCACTACTCCAGGCAGGGGAGGGGAGGCGAAGTCCCCACCCCACCACACACTTCCAGGTCGGCAGCCCGTTGTAGCCAGGGATGCCGGGGCAAGGACGGCAGATGGGGCTGAGGCTGACCCGAAGGGAAGTGGGGAGCCCTCAATTTTCTGCCCACATTTGTCACTTTCAGTTTTGTGACTTGTCCTAGGGGCACAGAAAGCAGGCGGGACTGGCCTGAGAGACAGACATGGACAGGTATATTTCCCAGCCAAGAAAGGCAGTGAACAGGGTCTGTATACCTCGTACTGCGAGCTCAGAAGAGGAGCAGTGAGTGCCTGAACTTGGGAGGCTTCCTGAGGGAGAGACAGCAGGGGGCTCAGTAGGTGCTCAGGAGATTTGTTGAATGAAGGGTTTTGAAGTCTGAGTGCATTTGGAGAGGGGGTGTACAAAGGGCCGAGCTACTTTCGCTCCACTAGGAACAGCACGTGCCTATGCCCTCTCTTTGGAAAGCCAGACAGGTTTAAAAAGGTTAAAAATCTCCGTGGGTTTCAGGCTATACAGTCACAGCTGGAGGGGAGTGGTTTGGGGTTGAGAATTGAGATAATCCTCCTTTCCTCCGAGGAGAGTGGGTAGTTGCCTAATTGGGGGTGAGGAATCCCTCTCTGCTGGGCTCTGTTGTCCAGTCTCAGGGCAGGGGATGATGTAAGTTCTCTGCTCTCCCTGGATCTGGGGAAAGAAAAGGGAGATGGGGAGTTTCTGGCCTTCCAAGTGAATCTACAAGCAGGGCCAGGACTGGGGTGAGGTAAGTGAGGAACTCACTTGAGGCAAGATTTAGGAGGGCACCTAAAAGCTCAGTAATCAAGATAAATAATACATCTTAGTGCAATATGTTTAAAAAATTTTAATGCAAAAAATATCCACAATAAACAAAATATCAAAATTTATGTAAAGATGGAATCTGACCCTGCACTTCAACAACCCTGCCTCATTGCCTCCCAGGCTACCATTGGCCCCAGAATGAGACTAAAAAACTGATGCCCATGCAGATAGACTGTGGACTGTACCTGAGGGCAGCATAGAGCAGGGCAGTGAACAGTAGCAGTTATATTTAAAAGAAACCCTCTAGGGGAGAGGGAAGAGGGGAGGGGGAAGATAGGAGTAGGGGATTAAGAGGTACAAACTTACTATGTATAATGTAAATAAGGTACAAGGATATATTGTACAACACAGGGAACATAGCCATTATTTTATAATAACTATAGGTGGAATATGTCTTTAAAAATTGTCAGTCATTATGTTGTACACTTGCAACTTATATAATATTGTACATCAACTATACCTCAATTAAAAAAATAAAAGAAACCCTCTAGCAGTTGGTGAGAAGGAAACTTAACCAGCAGGTCCCACTGGGGAGACGAGGGGACTCAAGTGGGCTGGGAGGAGGGTCACGACCCCTCCTGTCTGCCTTCCTCCTGCTGCCCCTTCCCCCCAGGCTTTGGACCAGTGGTACCTTAAGTGTGGTCTAAGGAACCACATGATGCATCAAATCCCCAGGGGTGCTTGTTAAAAAATGCAGATTTCCTGCATTTCACATCTACTGAATGAGAACCCTGGAATTATGGCCTTGGAACTTCATTTCTTTAACTGATTGATTGAAGTAAAATGTACATACCTGAAATTCACCCATTGGAAAAGTACAGTTCGATGATTTTTAGTAAATTTATGGAGTTGTGTAACCATTACCACAGTCTGTTTTAAGACATTTCCAACACCCCCCAAAATTCCTCCATTCCCAATTGTAATTCATTCCCACTCCAGGCCTTAGGCAACCACTGATCTGCTTTCTGTCTATATGTTTGCACATACTGGACATGTTATATAAATGGAACATATAAATATGCTGACTTTTGCATCTAGCTTCTTGTACTTATAATGTTTTTGAGGTTCATCTGTGTTGTAGGCTGTATCAGTAGGTCATTCCTTTTTTATTGGTTAGTATACTCCATCGTGTGGATGTAACACATTTTGTTTATTCATTCAGCAGTTGATGGACACTGGGGTTGTTTCCACTTTTTGGCTAGGATAAATAATGCTGCTATGATCATTTACACGCATGTCTTTGTGTGGACATACGTTTTCACCGCTCTTGAACTCCTAGGAGTGGAATGTCTGGATTTTATGGTAAGTTTGTCTTTAATTTTTTAAAGAAACTCCCAAGTTGTTTTCTAAAGTGGCTGTACTGTTTTACATTCCCACCAAGAAAGTGTGAGAGTTCCAGTTTCTCCACATCGTCATCTGCACTTGATATGTCTCTTTTTGATTATAGCCTTCCTGATGGTACCTCAGTATCCTTTTAATTTGCATTTTCTTAATGACTAATGATGCTGAGCACTTTTCCATGTGCTTACTAGCCATTCATATATCATTTTAAGTGAAATGTCTACTCACATATTTTGAACATTTTCTAATTGGGTTGTATATCTTACTATTGGATTATAAGAATTCTTTATGTATTCTGGATACACATCCCTGATAAGATATAGGATTTGCAAATATTTTCTTCAAGTCTATGGTTTGTCTTTTCATTTTCTTAATAGTGTCTTTTCAGGTGCAAAAGTTTTTGATTTTGATGAAATCCAGTTTATCATTATTTTCTTTTATGGATCCATGCTTTTGGTGTTATATTAGGAACTCTTTGCCTAACCCAAGGTCATGAAGATTTTTCTCCTGTATTTTCTTCTAGAAAGACTTGCAATTTTAAGCGACTTTCCAACCGAGTCTATTGCACACTCCCCAGAATCAGTGGTCAGACCATATCTACCACCTGTGGACAGAGTGTGTAGACTTGTGTATGTGAGAGAGTCTTGCCTGATAGATTGGCTAACTAGGAGCTCTGTCTGTAGGACATTCCTATGTCTGTAGGAGTGTGTACATGTGAATGGCTTCGGCGTTCACGACCAGGGGGACACCATGGGTAGACCACTTCAGCTTTACGACACTGTGGTGTGGGAGACAAACACTGGTCCCTGCTTTGCAATCCGTGCTAGTTAATTCCCACCTTCGTGACTGCTCCTGTCCCAGGCTACCTGCTTCCCTAACCCTGGCCTCCAAACCTCTGTCATTTTTGAAGGAAGAAGCTGAGGAAAAGGGTACCGACAAGTGGGGAAAGCAACAAAGTCTGTAATTCGTATACACAAACACATGTCCACCTGTCATGCGCTACATTAGCCGCACCTATGTTTGCATAAATCTGGCATATACTCTATGTTTAAATATATCAGCAGGAGCAAAAGCACTTGCAGATATCCTTATGCACGTTGCCACATTCTTGCAACAGTCGGGCAGAGCCTATGTGTATATAGCTGGGGCTCGGTATTTGTTGTTGAGTAAGTGTGCATATGCACAGTCTCACCCTCAGTGCTCTATGGCAGGGCATGTAGTTTTTATGTATAGATGTTTGTGTGACACGTGTGCTCACATATGTCCCTGTTTGTACGTGCGCAAACAGCTTCACCCAGCTTTGGTCTCTCTCCCCTCTCAGTGCCTGGCCTCAGGGGTCCCCAGATTTTAATAAAAGCTGGATAGAGGAGGCTGCTGGGGGAGAGAAGAATTTTCTGTTCCTCTGACCATTCCCTCTGGCTAGGAGTCATGGGAGAGAGGACAGTCACTTTGCCCTTCTTGTTAATTTATTAATTCATAGTTTTAGTTTTTTAAGTCGAGCTTGAGGTATAATTTACGTATAGTACAGTTCACCCTTTTTAGATGTGCATTTCTATGAATTTTGACAAATGTAAACATATAGTCAAGATATGAAATATGTTAGAGAATGGTTCCATCACCCCAGAAAGTCCCCTCAAGGCAGAGGGACACAGGTGATGAGGGAGCCCGTGCAGAGGCCTGGGAGACACTGGGGTGGGGGGTGGCATGGCTGCGATTGCGTGTCCAGTATCAGTGTGTCTGTTGGGTCAGGACATTCTTGCTTCTCACTCTGGGGCAGCGGCTGGGATTAGGATAAGGAGAGTGAGGCAGGGTCGTGTAAGAGCAGGATCAGAGCCTGCTTCTATTTAAATTTTTGATATTTTGTCACCGTGCATTTTTACATTAATGTTTACTTTTTAAAATATTGCATTAAAATACTGTTTGTCTTGATTGCTGAGTTTTTTGGTGCCTCCTTAAATTTTGCACCCAAGACAAGCGCCTCACCTGCTCACCCTAGTTTTGGCCCTGCTCTGGGGACAGGGAACTTGCCTGGGGTAGGGTGTGGGCTGCTACTCTCTCCACCTCCCCCCACCTCTTCACTTCTCCCACTCAGCCCCATCCATGACCTGTTGGCCCTTCCCTGATGCCTGAATAGGGACGACCCAGGGAGGAAGGGCAGTTTTACCATCAATTGCTAAAAAAGGAATGAGGTTCCCTTTCCGACCCTCCCCCACCCCCGCCCCATGCATATATTGGCTGTGAGTCTTCACACTTTCTCCCATTCCACGTTTCAAGGGCCCTTGCTTCCCTCATTTATTCTACATTCACTGACACCCCCTTGTGCCAAGACTCTGCTCTCAGGCACTCCCAGTTGGTGGGGAAGACAGAGGAGGAAGCAGACATGAGGTTCAGTGTGGTAAGGACAGCGACAGAGGGTGAAAAGGAGCAGGGGGTGAGGGTTTAGGAAGCTTTGCATTGGGGGTGGTGCCCGGACTGAGGCTTGAGAAGGAGGAGGCCCCGCTTAGTAAAACGGAGAAGGGCGCCTGAGACAGACAGCAAGCAGTTCTGCGGGGCTTAAGGAGCCCACACGCTGGTGAGCTAGTCGTCCCGCATCCCAGGTGGTGCTTCACACGTTCCATGTGACCTGTCCTGGGTTTTTAAATTTTTGAATCAGTTGCCGATGTTTAAAAATCCAGGGACTTCCCTGGTGGTCCAGTGGTTAGGATGCTTCCATTGCCGGGCGCATGGGTTCAATCCCTGGTCGGGGAACTAAGATCCCACAAGCTGCACAGTGTGGCCAAAAAATAATAATAAAGTAAAAATCCAGAGATTTCACCTAGAAATCTCAAATCCTTGTCTCACCAGCAAAAACAAAAACAAAAACAAAACAAACCAAGAGTTCCGGCAATGTTGGTGTATCCTGCATGGTAACACTCGGCCAAGTAGCAGGTCTCCCACATCTCACTTACTTATGTTAACTCCTGTACTCCCCCCTTTGAAGTCTAGAACTGTGCTGTCCACTGTGGGAGCCATGGGCCACGTGTGGCTATTGAGCACTTGAAATGTGGCTAGTCCGAATTAGGATGGGCTATAACTGTAAAATACGTTTTGAATTTTGAAGACCAAGTACAAGAAAAGAATGTAAAATAGCTCATTAAGGGATTCCCTGGTGGCGCAGTGGTTGAGAATCTGCCTGCCAATGCATGGGGCATGGGTTCAAGCCCTGGTCCGGGAAGATCCCACATGCTGTGGAGAAACTAAGCCCGTGCACCACAACTACTGAGCCTGCGCTCTAGAGCCCACGAGCCCCAACTACTGAAGCCCGCGCACCTAGAGCCCGTGCTCCACAAGAGAAGCCACCGCAATGAGAAGCTCGCACACAGCAACGAAGAGTAGCCCCCGCTCGCCACAACCAGAGAAAAGCCCACGAGCAGCAATGAAGACCCAACGCAGCCCAAAATAAAATAAATTACAAAAAAATAGCTCATTAATAATTTTTAAAATATCGATTGTATGTTTCAGTGATAATATTTTTATTTTTTATTTATTTTAAAAAATTTTAAATTTTTATTATTATTATTTTTGGCTGTGTTGGGTCTTTGTTGCTGCATGCGGGCTTTCCCTAGTTGCGGTGAGCGGGGGCTACTCTTCGTTGCAGTGCGCAGGCTTCTCACTGCGGTGGCTTCTCATTGTGGAGCATGGGCTCTAGGCGCATGGGCTTCAGTAGTTGTGGCACGCGGGCTCTAGAGTGCAGGCTTAGTAGTTGTGGCTTAGTTGCTCCGCGGCATGTGGGATCTTCCTGGATCAGGGCTTGAACCGTGTCCCCTGTATGGGCAGGTGTATTCTTAACCACTGTGCCACCAGGGAAGTCCCGATAATATTTTTAGATACGGGGTAAGTAAAATATATTAAAATTGGTATTAACATGTTTCCTACTTTTTAAAAATAGAGCTACCAGAAAATATAAATTTATATATGTGGCTTACAGTATATTTGTATTGGTCAGTGTGGGTCGAGAGCCTAAAGGGCAGATGGAGGACCAGGCAAAAGGGGTAGGCAGGGCCGGACCACAAAGGAGGGTGAAGGAGAGCATTATGACAGTTAAGAACGTGAACTTTAAAGTCCATTGTCAGAGGTCAAGACCCATGTCTGCTCCTTATTGCTGTACTATCTTAACTTCTTTGAACTTTTAGTTTCTTCATCTTGAAATGGGGACAGAAAATAGCATCTCCACAGAGCTGTTAATGTGAAGCACTTGGTATATAGTTGGCACTCACTGAAGGATAGGCAGCATCATTCTGCTCAGCTATGGAGCTGGAATTTAATTCTCACGCACTGACGGGTTCTAGGCTGGGGAGTGATGGGTGTTTCAGAAAGATCCCTCTGGAGCAGGGGCTGGGCAGAAATTCAGGTGGGAAATGAGTGAGCGTCCCCGTACACCTGGAGAAGTGGCTGCATCCAGGGCACGTGGAGAAAAGAAAGCCCTAGTACGTGGTGATGGATGGGATGTGGTGGGAGAGGGCAGTGTGGAGGGCCTCACTGAGGTTTCTAGCTGGGCGATGGGATGGAGGGTTTGAATGTGCATCCAGAGAGGGAAAAGCTGGAGGGGCTCTGCCAGGCCCGGGACTGGGCCAGCCTTGCTTACCTCTGCCTTCCCAAGGCTTAGCACAGTTCCTGGCACACAGGTGCTCAGCAAATATTTGCCAAATGACTGGAGGGCCAAGTGCTGCCTTTGATGCCATAGTCCAGGGCTTGCTACTGGTCCTAAGTCTACCAGCTGTGTGATCTCAGGCACATTACTTCACCCCTCTGGGCTTCAGTCTCCTCATCTGTAAAAGGGGAATAATAACATAGCCCCCTGGTGGGTTGTTCTGAGGATTCAGTGAGGTTATCTGTACGGTGAGTGCTCAGTGACTATTAGCCTCAGGCTCCCCACTTGATCCCCCTCCCCAAACACACAAGGCCTGCCTTTTCTACCAAGGCTCTCACTTCCTTGAAAGAAGAGAAGCCCAAGGGGAAGCAAGTGCCTCAGTCATTCTCCCTTCCCCCTGAGGCTTAGCAGGAGAATGGAGGTTAGACTGCAGGAAGAACTTTCTTTTAGAGCCAAGAGTGTCCAAATGGGTGTTAAAAAATACACTTCTCAGATTTCCTTCCCTGTCCTTCATAGATATTAGTAGATAATTAGAAAGCATTTGGGGGAGGGGGTGATAGGGTGTGTCTCTTCATTCTTGGTCTCCTTGAGCATCCCAGAGAGACTTGGCAGGAAAGGGGCCAGGGCTGGAGGCCTAATGGGGCCATAACCTCCCTGTCCCTGGGATGTGGGAGTCCAAGGCCCCCAGGCCTTTCACTGATCTGGGGTTGTGGGTGAGACATGGGGATCACAAATGAGCGGGGGTAATCAGGGATTGCTTGTGATTGTGCAGATCTGGCTGGGCTCTGCTGCAGTGACCCAGGAATCCTGCCTCCAGCTGATACTCCATTTCCTTATTTCCAACTCCCTCTCTGATTACACATGGCAAAACTCCAAGACTGCTGAAGCTCTTTGAGTTTTAACAGGGCACCAGCCTGACTCAGTGAAAGAACAGGGGTTCAAGAGCCAGAGACCTTTGGGTTTAATGTCTACCACCCATTAGCTGAGTGAGCTAGAGTGAGTCACGTTAACCTCATTGTGCTTCAGTCTCTTCCCTTATAGAGCAGGCATAGTAGAACCTCCTTCCAAAAGGTGCTGCGACATACAGATGCAGCTGTGTGTGCACAGCATGCTAGAACGGGGCCCAGCACACAGCTGGTGCTTCAGCAATGCGCTCACGCCACAGCTGGCTAGTGCCCGTGTCCGGTGGTCCCTGGCTCAGTGTTGTCTCTCTCTCCCTTGCTCTTGCTTCTGCTTCACAGTCCCCATCCCCTCCAAAGCCAGCAGCCTTTTGGCCCTCTCACTGGCCAAAGACAGCTTGGTTGGCGGCATCACGAACCCCAGTGAGGTCTTCTGCTCCGTGCCAGGCCGGCTCTCTCTGCTCAGCTCGACATCCAAGTACAAGGTGACAGTGGGGGAGGTCCAGCGGCGACTCTCACCTCCCGAGTGCCTCAATGCCTCTCTCCTGGGTGGTGTCCTTCGCAGGTAGGAAGGCCAGCCCACAACTTCCTGCACAGTGTCAAAGCTAAAATGTGTGGTCGTTTCAGACTTTCTCAGGGGATCGGAGAGGGGCCGGCCCTACCCCAGGCCACAGGGTCATCTCCACCTCAGTCTCCTTGGGGTATTGTGCATGCTCTCTGGGCAGGCCTAGGTCCTCAGCAGCTCCCATGGGTCTGTGGGCTTGGGGGTTGCGGGTAGAGAGGAGCCTGGGTACAGAGAATGGATGGAGGACTCACCCACATTGGGCACGATGGACAAGGCTGGGTCTTGGGAAGGGAGAGTGCCATCTTCACCCCCATCCCTCAAGAAAAGGATCCCCAGGACCTAAGGCCCATTCCCTGTGTCAGTATAGGCCTCTCTGGTGTGTGTGTTTTGGGGTGAGGAGCATGGGGTCCATGGTTTGTCTTCATAGTTGTGTCTGTCCCTCTCTGTGCATGTCCTTGTGCCTGGGTAGGGTATTTCTGCTTCAGGGCTATGAGCTTTGATATGTTTGAGGATAGTGTTTGTGTGTATGCATGTGTGCATGTGTGTGTATATGTGGTGTAGGAGTGGCCAGGAGTATATGTTTCCGTGAGTGTGAGTTTCCTGTGTTACCTTTAGTGAGATGTGTTGGTTCCAGTGTTCTACTCTGTGTGTATGTTGTGTGTGTGTGTGTGACTGCATGCGCACGTGGAGCTAGACATATGTGTTTACCTGTCTGTACCTTTGTGTGGGGCTGCATCTGTGCAGGTGTGGGAGTATCTCCTTATTCCTGGTCTCTTTGAGCATCCCAGAGCGGCTTGTATGAGTCTGTGAATGTCTGTACAAATGTCCCCGGGATCCTGACTTGGTGTGAACATGTGTCTCTGACTGTGTCCCTGGGTGTTTGAGTCTGTGTGTCTGTCTCTATTGGTGTGTGTGTCTCTATTCTTGGCCCTCAGTGTGCGTTCATCCGTGTATGTGTCTATGTGCTCCTGGGCAGCTGTGTGTGTAACAGTGTCTCCCCATGTGTCTGTGTTTCCCTGTGTGTTTCAGGGTCTGTGTGTCCCTGGGTAGCTGTGTTGGTGTGCTCAGGTGGGAAAAAGGACCCTAAGATGCTGGTCCATCCTGCCCCACCTTGGGCTGTCCCTGTTATTGAGAGGATTAGGGAGAAGTGAGGGGTTCCTGGAGCTGCGTGCTAGGCCCCCCATTCCCATCTTGGCTGCAAAACCAGTGAGATTAGGAGATTGGGATCAGGTAAATAGAGACGCCAGAGTGTCCCCAGGACCAGACCCAAGCCTCAGCAGGGTTGGTGGAGGCAGCAAGGCCCTGTTGGGTCACTTAGCATACATGCTTCATCTTGTCTTCATAGTGTGTGTCTGTCTTTCTGTGTGCATGGCAAGGGCCAAGTCCAAGAATGGGGGCCGGTGCCTGCGGGAACGGCTGGAGAAGATTGGGCTCAATTTGCCAGCTGGTCGTCGCAAGGCCGCCAATGTGACGCTGCTGACTTCACTAGTAGAGGGTGAGGCCTGAGGGGACCTGTGTAATCCAGTGTGACTGTGTGTGGCTGTCTCTAATGCAGGAGGGTGTGTAAGTCATGTGTGTGTTCTCTGTGCACCATGTATAAGGGGTGTGTGTGATATATGTGTACAGTCTTTAAGTGTATATGCAAGCACACATGTGCATGTGCTGGTGCAGTAGAGAGCGTGCGTGTGTGTGTGGGGGGGAAGAGTGGCCAGTGTTTGGATATGGTAAAGAGATGAGGGGGTCAGAGTCCCTTCCTTGGAGGTTGTTGACTCTCGGCTCGATCATCTTGAGTTCAGGCTCTGGGACAACTGGTGGGCTCAGCTCCCACCCCTTAGCTCAGAGCCCATCTGAGGTAGCCCCAAGGGAGGGCAGCGGGGTTGCATCTAGAGCTGAGAGGGGAATCAAGAAAAGATATATATAGAAGCAGGACGGCCCCGGTCAGGGGTTGGAGTGTCAAGGCCATGCTCCAGGCTCAGAGGTACACCTGGCTGTAGTGACGGCTCATCTCTCTGCCTCCCCTCCCTCCTAGGAGAGGCTGTACACCTGGCCCGAGACTTTGGCTACGTCTGTGAGACCGAGTTCCCAGCCAAGGCAGCTGCCGAATACCTGTGCCGCCAGCATGCTGACCCGGGGGAACTGCACAGCCGCAAGAGCATGCTGCTGGCCGCCAAGTGAGTGAGGGCGCTATGCACTGGCTGTCATGGGTGCCGTGTACAGGCACATGTTGGTGCAATGCACAGACACAGACACCAAGCATGGGCACAATGGATACCACCCATGTACATGTGATGTACACATGGTACACGCAGCACTGCACACAGGCACACCTAGGTTCCATGCTGTGCACGTGACAGGGCACACGTGGATACATGTGAACATATCTGGGTTCTATACATCAGCAAACACAGTGTCACAGACCGGCTTACGTAAGTCCACGTGTTGGCACCACCAGCCCCAGTCCCGTCATGGGTCTGAGGTTCTCTGGCCTTGCTCCCCCTGCCTGAGCCTTGCCAATCAGCCCCTCTGCTCCAGTGACCTCCATCAGGGCACCAACACCCACCCAGACCCCTGGGTTGACCCCCCTTTGTTCTTACTTCACACCTGACCCCTCTGCAAGTCTCACTGATGCCTCCCTCACCACCACTCGCATGCCACCTCAACTCTGGTCTCCCAATCTCACTCCTGGACGTTCACCCCAGCACCCCTCTGTTCCCCCAGCCTCCCTGCACATGCACTGATCCCTACCCAAGAGCCTTAAATGGCTCCCACTGCTACTGCAATTAATTTTCAAACTAGGTTCTGTAGGGATACCGCAGGGCCTGTTTAATGAACTGGTGTTCCATTAAGATTTAGTTTTTAGAAAGGGTCCCATTGCAAGAAGAGACAGACACGGGGGTGGGTTTGAAAACCACCATTCTGTCAAGTCCAGACTCCTTTGAGGGCCCCCATAATCTGGTCTGCACAAACTCCACCCGCTCCAACTGACCCACTTGCTCTCTCCTGCCCTCCTGTCCTTGGGCTTGCTCTTCTGCTTAGAACACCATCCAGTCCCCCCACCTAACAGTCCGTCAAATCACAACTCCATCCTCCCGCCTTCAAGGTTTCCTCAAGTCCCCTAGGCAGAATTGGAATCACAGACTCATGGGACTGCCATGACTCACGGGGCCTTTGAAGCTGCTCATATTGGAGCTGGAGAAACATATCTAGGGCAGGGATCACCTCACTCATTAATCAGCTAACTCATCAAGCACTTTCTGGGTCCCAGTCATGTCTAAGATGCTGACCAGGTTACTTGGTGATGCAAAGGTGAGACACAAGTGATTCTCCTGCCTGAGCCATATATCCAGCCACATACTGGAGATGGATTCAAATCCCAGCCTAGTCACTTGGGCAGGTCATCTAACCTGTCTGAAACCACCCAGTTTCCTCTTCCATGTGATGGGAATGATAATAACATTATAGATTTGTTGTGAGGATTAAGTGAGATGATACATACAGTGTGCTTGGCACAGCATCCAGGCCTCAATCCATGTTCACTGCTAGCTATTATTTCAGTTATTTAAGGCAGACTCTGGATTGTTCCCCAATAATTTCATAGACAACCTCTTGAAGCATTGGCTGTTTTGGATGGAGGTGGCAGTAGGAGAGGGAATCAAGGAAAGTTTCCTGGATAAGGTAGGAGTTGAGCTGGACTTGGAATGTGGGCAGGACATCCACAGAAAAAGAAATCGTAGGGTATTGTCATGTGCTATTTATTAGGTGTGTGATATTTATTAGGTGTGTGATATTGGGCAAATCAGTTAACTTCTCTGAACCTTAGTTTACTTTTCCCTAACACAGGTATGATCATCATTTGTAGACTATTGGGTCAGCAATCATATATATAATGTATATAAAGTACCCAGTATGTGGTGGGTCCTTCCCTGGACTCAGACCTTTGTCCTCTAACCTCCGACCCTCCTTCCCCCACCAGGCAGATCTGCAAGGAGTTTGCAGACTTGATGGCGCAGGACCGTTCACCGCTGGGGAACACCCGCCCAGCACTCATCCTGGAGCCCGGAGTGCAGAGCTGCCTGACGCACTTTAGCCTCATCACCCACGGCTTCGGCGGGCCTGCCATCTGTGCTGCCCTCACTGCCTTCCAGAACTACTTGCTGGAGTCACTCAAGGGGCTGGACAAGATGTTTCTAAGCAGTGCAGGCAGTGGGCATGGTGACACCAAGGCTTCGGAGAAGGATGCCAAACTTCGGAAGTAACTGCTTCCCCCACCCCATCCCTAAGGGGCTCCCAAGGTCTGAAATGAGGTCTTTGCTCCTGGGGGTGGGCCTGACAGGATTAAAAGGTGGGGTTGGAGTCAGGCCAGAAAGAGAACATTCCTCCAGAAACCCATGAGTTAGGGGTCTGGGCTGGAGTAAGGGGAGGTGGCCTCTGTGGTGGTTTGTAGATAAGGGCCCAGGCGTCTGCCTCGCGTGTGCAATTTTCTGACCCTTGACTGCCGAGAAAGGCTTGGACAGGAAATTGCATGGAAAAGCCTGGTTCTTCGGCCAGCGCTGCCCATTAGGGTGCCCATTAGGGTGATGGGTGCTCCTAGACGCCAAGACCTTGCTGTTTTTACTAACAGCAGGAGAGGAATTAACAAACCAGAGGTGCTACTGAGGAGTTGGTGCCCTTCATCCCAGAATCTCCTACCCCCAGAAAAGGGGTGCTGGCAGGAGGCCCCAGTGGGCTCTTTGGACCCCTGCCACTCTTAGAAAGAAGTGGGCAGGAGGGGCCCTCAAGGAACAGAGAATATCTCTAAACACAAATTGGATAACTTGAATCCAGGCTGCACTTCAGTCCTGTTGCTGTATCCTATTTATTTATGTTGTAATTTAAAGTTTAAAAATGTTCAGTGCAACTTATTTATCCCAATGAGTTGAGGACTCTTGTTTCAGTGTCTTCTGCTTATGCACCAAGATGTCCAGCTGGACCAGGATGGAGAGGGTGTTTTTGCTCGCAAAGGGCTGTTGGTGGGCCGGGAGGGAACAAAGATGTCAGGGACCCCAAGGTTGATGCTGGGGTTTTGTATTTGCTGTTGTTTCTCTTGACCCTGCAGTCAATGTACCTCCCCAACTCTCAGATTGCTTTTCTCATTCTCTTAATAAAACCTTTTCGTTGGATATGAAGCTCTCCCTGTCCTTCTTCGGCCCAAGGTCAGGGGGGAGAGGCAGGGCCTGGGAATTGGGGGTGGGGGGTGGAGTGGGAGGGGGACTATAAGGGGGAAACCTTGGAAGGGGCTATGGGCACCTCTGGGTGAGGGGGTACAGATGGTGGGTCTATCTGACTTGTCAGTGTGGCTACTATTTGTGTGTGTGTGTAGTGAATTCTGGGGG
>NW_006780610.1:5715487-5716326 GCF_000442215.2 Lipotes vexillifer | reverse complement strand
TCTGGGGGGGGGGGCTGTATGTGTATTACTGTGACTTACTGGGCCTGTGTGTGAATGTGTCAGTCCGGCTATTAGGTCTATGTGATGTGTTAACATGACCATTGGTGGTGGGTCTGTATGTGTCAATATGAATGCTGATGATGATTATGTGTGTCTATCTGGCTCATTCAAATCCAGCTCTTCTGTCTCCTTGAGGATTTCATTCTTGAGGCCACTTTTCTTTCCTGCACCTTTATTCTCTCCCTCTCTACTGAATCATCTATACTAGATCGTTCCCCAAAGGACACATATTCTATGATCTCTTACCTTACAAAACATAAATCCTTTCTCCATTTACTTCTTTTGCAGCTGGAGTTTTTAAAAGATTGCTACACCCCTACCTCCATTTCCTCACCCAGCCCCAATTCACTCCTCAACCACTTTAATCTGTCTTCTATCCATACCAGCCTATGGAAATCCACTCAGCAAGGTCCTCAATGGCCACATGTCAAACCCAAAGGCCCTGGGCTTCCCTGGTGGCGCAGTGGCTGAGAGTCTGCCTGCCGATGCAGGGGACACGGGTTTGTGCCCTGCTCCGGGAGGATCCCACATGCCGGGGAGCGGCTGGGCCCGTGAGCCATGGCCGCTGAGCCTGCGCATCCGGAGCCTGTGCTCCGCAGAGGGAGACGCCACAACAGTGACGGGCCCGTGTACCACAAAAACAAAACAAAACAAAACAAAAAAACCCAAAGGCCCTTTTTCTGGACTTAGCAGCATTTGACATGGCTGACCACTTGCTCTTCTCTGAAATTCTTGACCCAGTTGCTCAAGCCACAAATTAGGGAGTCATATTTGATTCT
>NW_006780610.1:5714124-5715477 GCF_000442215.2 Lipotes vexillifer | reverse complement strand
TTCTTTCCCTACACCCAATCCATCAGAAAGTCCACATCCTTTTCTTTCTATCTCCTGTGCTATCACCCTAGTCCTCGAGACTATTACAACAGTCTTCCAACTGGTCCCTCTGTTTTCACTGGTGCACCTTCATACTAAAGCCCTGCAACAATCAAAACTTTGCCTACTTTTCAACCATAACTTAAACTATTCTCTTCATCACTCACTTTGCTCTAGCCACACTGGTTTCCTTTCTGTTCCTCAAATTACCACTTTTATGCCTCAGGGCCACTGCACTTACCGTTCTCTTTGCCTGGAATTCTCTTCCCCCAGTTCTTTGTAGGTGTGCTGCGAGAGACAGATGGTCAGGTGTTTTGCAGAAATGAAAGGTCTGGGTGTCATCTCCCAGGGGAAAGGTCCAAAGATGTGATTTCTTCTCCCAAGAAGTTTCCCTGCCTCAGCCCACACATATGAAAGGAGGATTGGAGTAAAGGCTGAAAGTATGTTCTGCTTTAACGAAAGCCCTGGGCCTGCAAGAGACATTCTACTGCTAAAATTATTTTACACTATGGGAAGTTGAGGGGATTAAATGAGGTAAGACATATGGCACTTAAACTATTTCAGCACCCTCTTCCATCTCTTAAGGGTTCCTTGTCAGCCTCCCTAACCTCTTCACTAGTCAGAGCTAAGCTTCCCTACCCTGAGGCAAAGCAGGTGCTCTCTTCTCCAACCTATCCCCTCTCACCTCAAGCCTGGGAAGGAATAAATTGTTTTCAGTGTATTAATCACCTGAAAGCAGATGGGAACCAATCGGGAGACCATTCTGAGCAGTGTTTGGCCAGGAGTGTTAAAGCATCGGTGCATTCCCAGTGTTTTTCAAACTTGAAATTGATTTAGGACATAGCTGGCATTAAAAAAAACAAAATCTGGTAGAAGAAAACAGATTAGAAAATATCAGTGCACTACATCACGACTCAATCATACATATATACATACCTGTAAGAAAAGTTCCAGGAAGCAATGCTTACCCTTCTTACAGTAGGTATATATATATACAGGCGTGAAGTAAAAAATGTATGCTGAAGCCATATCAATTCAGTTGGGTCATGGCTTTATGAGGTACAGAAGAGGGAAAGGAAATTGGGGAGCTGGGTTGGTAAAGGATTATGAAATGTTTAGCATGTCAAACCAAAAAGGTGGGCTTTATTCTATAAGCACTGGAAAACCATCAGAAAAGTTTTAAGTGAGGAGAGGAATGGATGATCCAATTTTTAGAGTACAGAGAAAAAACTGGAGAGGGAGGAGATTAAAAGTAGAGAGGGCTTCCCTGGTGGCGCAGTGGTTGAGAGTCCGCCTGCCGATGCAGGGGACACG
>NW_006780610.1:5679902-5713994 GCF_000442215.2 Lipotes vexillifer | reverse complement strand
AAAAAAAAAAAAAAAAAAAAAAAAAAAAAAAGTAGAGAGGTTAGGAAGCTGTTAAAATAGTCCAAGAGGGACTTCCTTTGTGGCGCAGTGGTTAAGAACCCGCCTGCCAATGCAGGGGACACAGGTTCGAGCCCTGATCTGGGAAGATCCCACATGCCACGGACCAACTAAGCCCATGTGCCACAACTACTGAGCCTGTGTGCCTAGAGCCCGAGCTCCACAACAAGAGAAGCCACCACAATGACAGGCCCGCACACTGCAATGAAGAGTAGCCCCTGCTTGACACAACTAGAGAAAGCCTGCGCACAGCAACAAAGACCCAATGCAGCCATAAATAAATAAATAAATAAATAAATGGGAAAAAAAAAATCCAAGAAAGGGAGTTCCCTGGTGGCCTAGTGGTTAGGATTCCAGGCTTTCACTGCCATGGCCTGGGTTCAATCCCTGGTTGGGGAATTGAGATAATGGAGATGGAGATTTTCATTAAAAGATTTAGGAAGGTAAAGCAAGCATACTCCAACAAAAATTAATAATAATAAAAAAAGATTTAGGAAGTAAAACTGCCAGAACTTGGTGACTATGTGAAGGTTGGAGATAAAGAAGGCATCAAAAATGATGCCCAGCTAAATGCAATATGGTATCCTGGATCATATCCTAGAACAGAAAAAGGACGTGAGTGGAAAAATCAGTGAAATCTGAATAAAGGCTGGAGTTTAGTTAATATCAATACTAATGTGCCAACCAATGTTGGCTTCTTAGTTTTTACAAATGTTAACATGTTAACATCAGGGGAAACTAGGTGAGGGGTATAAGGAAACTCTGTGTTATCTTTGCAACTTTTCTGCAAAACCAAATTTATTCCAAAATAAGCTTATCAAAGATAAATGATGCCTAGGTTTCTGGCTTGAGCACTTGGGAGCTGGGGGCTGATGGTAAGGCTTAGATTTAGACATGCTGAGCTTGATGTCCCTATGACTAGAGGGTGAGATACCTAGAATTAAGTGTATCTTGAGCTCAGAAAAGAGATCTGGATTGGAGAAAACAGACTGGAAGTCAGGGTGGGCTGGTGGTATTGCCTGAGACTGCCCTGGGGACACTTATATTCAAAGGCAGAGAACAATTTCTTTCCTTGTGAGGCTTGGATGCAGAATAACAAGTTTATCAATAATTATGTACTTATTGAGCACTTACCACATACCAGGCCCTGTTCCAAATGCTTTATATTTGCACATGGAATCCTCATACAATTTTAACCATTCTACAGATGGGAAAACCATGAAGCAGGACTGCTCATGCCTTAGTAGTGGCACTCAACTGGGGCAAGCCTAAGAATCACCTGTGGAGCTTTAAAATCGATGCCTTGGAAAGAAATTCAGGAATCTAGCCAAAAGCCCACACCTATGCATACTGACGGTGGTGTTTGATGATGAACCAGCTGTGGTCATGTGAATCATCTCTTTTGCCCATTTATTCAATGATTAGCTTGCTTCTTATGGTATAAAGCATTTACCATTGGTGTATTAAAAAGTGTACAACATTCAATTTGATATTAATCCAATACTGTTAATACAAATGTGCTGATCTATACGGAGTATCTTAGAGAGATGATATATTTCGCCTCAGATAAACCAAAAACCTATTGTATGTGGTATTACGAGTAGCACAGAATGGAATAAAGTTTAAGACCAAATGGTGCTCACAGTATGGTTCCCAGACCAGCAGCATCAGCATCAATTGGAAATATTAGAAATGTAAAATCTCAGGCCACACCCTAAACTACAGGAGTAGGACCCAGCAAGCTGTGTTTGTAAGGAAGCTGGAATGCATGTTAAAGTTTGAGGACCACTGCTCCAAAAAAGCTTCAGTCTGGTGGGTCTCTATCATCACCTAAGATTAGAAGCTTTAAAAAAATATTCCTAGTTTAGGCCCCAAACCTGTTTGTTAGAATCCGGGAGTGAATGCAGCCTAATCATGTAGACTAAAAAAGAAAACTCCCCAGGTGACTCATACATACATCTGGTTAAGAATCACTGTTTTAGGGCTTCCCTGGTGGCGCAGTGCTTGAGAGTCCGCCTGCCGATGCAGGAGACGCGGGTTCGTGCCCCGTTTCGGGAAGATCCCACATGCCGCGGAGCGGCTGGGCCCGTGAGCCATGGCCACTGAGCCTGCGCGTCCGGAGCCTGTGCTCCGCAAATGGGAGAGGCCACAACAGTGAGAGGCCCGCATAACGCAAGGAAAAAAAAAAAAAGAATCACTGTTTTAGTGGCACCAATCAAAAAACATCTATATTACTCATTTCCAAAAAGCTAGGTTAGGAAGTAAAACAGATACCTGGTTAACCACCTACAGTACACCAATTTCATGGAATATTATCGAACTGTCAACAACAATAAGGTGGTTATTTAGGTACTGATATAAAAACAATCTCCAACACAGTGTTAAATGAAAAAAAGCAATACGCAGAACATTTAAAAATATTGTTTCAAAGGGACATGTGCATGCACATATTTTATACAAGAACAGCATATCTCTTAAAGGTTAGATAAGAAATTAGTAGCTGAAGTTTCCTCTGGGAAGGGAAGAGGATGATTAAATTATAGGGATGGGAGAAACATTTTTACTGTGTGTTTTTGTACTGTTTGCATTTATTTTTTAATGGCCCAATAACAATTATTTTTTGGGGGGGTTCTTCTAGATGTTTTACAGTTTTACTTTTTATTTCTGTTTCTTTCATTCTTTTTTTTTAATTGGGGTATAGTTGTTTTACAACGTTGTGTTAGTTTCTACTGTACAGCGAAGTGAACTAGAGTTCTCTGTGCTATCCACCTGCTTTTTATTAGTTACTTATTTTATACATATTAGTGTATATATGTCAATCTATAGGTACATGTATTACCTATTCAAATTAATTAAGTTAAAAATGTTTAAGCTTAGGGGCAATAAAGAACCACTGCTTTAGAGGGAATGAAACATTAGCGAGCCAGCTGTCAGCTGCTAAAGGGCAATCAGAGCATTAACGAAGGGAAAAGGGCAGGAAGAAAGACAGTCCTGGCAAAAAGTCCAATGCAGGTAATCCTCCCTCCACTTCCTTCCTGAGGTGATGTTAGGTAAACTGAGACTCAACCCAGAGCACTCAATTTATCCATAGTCAGCTTTATTCTGAAATAACCATCTATGGAGAGCACATGTCAGAACAGTAGAAAAAAATAAAGAAGCCCATCAAAAAAAGTTCCCTGGCAAGTGGGAGGGAGGGCATGACGTTAGGAGCCCTGTTTAGGGAAGGAAATGTTGTCCAGGTCATGGATGCCATTCTTGTCAATGATTCGAACACTGAAGGCTGGCAGATTCAGAATGAAGCGTTTCTGGAGCTGCAGAGAAACATGAAGGAAATCAGTCAACAAATTTTTATTGAGAACTAACTGTGGTCCAAGCTCTGTTCTAGGCACTGGGCATATAAGCAGATAATAATCTCTGCTTTTGTGCCGCTGGTATCCTATTGGAGGCAGTTGGTACTAGGACACTGAGGAAAGCCCAAACTGCAGATGGAGGCTGACTGGAAGGTAGTGAGCAAGAGCTGAGGGCTTGACTCTGGTCAGTCAGCTGATGAAGAATGAGACAATCTAATGCTCTATTCCTCACAATTTGCCACCAATTAGCCTGGTAAACACAGACTTCTTTTTTTTTTTTTTAATTCATTTATTTAATTTATTTATTTTTGGCTGTGTTGGGTCTTGGTTGCTGTGCACAGGCTTTCTCCAGTTGCGGTGAGCGGGGGCTACTCTTCGTTGCGGTGCATGGGCTTCTCACTGCGGTGGCCTCTCTTGTCGCAGAGCACGGGCTCTAGGTGCTCGGGCTCAGGAGTTGTGGCTTGCGGGCTCTAGAGCACAGGCTCAGTAGTTGTGGCACACGGGCTCAGCCGCTCCACGGCATGTGGGATCCTCCCGGACCAGGGCTCGAACCCGTGTCCCCTGCATCGGCAGGGGGAGTCTTAGCCACGGCGCCACCAGGGAAGCCCCAGACTTCTCTTTTAAAGTGTCTCAAGGTAACAAGCCAACCAAGGAGCGACTGCCCTAGGAATAAGCTTTGGACCAAAGCCATGTACTCCTAGGTCCCAACAATTTGCTCCAGTCACCCGTCCGCATTATAAGGACCAGATGTGTATGTGTTTGTGTGTATAGCTGGGGGGTGGTGGGAAGGATGGCCTCAGAACTACTCTTGGAACAACTCCTGCTTCTGTCTCCTCCAATACAAGCTAACCTGTCATTAAAGAAACACCTCTGGGCTTTCATGAGACTCTGCTTGAGAGGCTATTCCAAAGGAGCTGTGGTCTATGTGCATAAAACCAGATGGCCCCCATTAACCTGGCTGGAGGTTACTGAGAAATACAGCTGGAGGAAATCTTTGCTTCTGTGGGCGACTCTTCCTGGACACCTCACTTAATCTCTAGATAGAAGGCACAAAACTCCATGTGCTCCCTTAGGGGCATATCCTGGACATGTACACCTCTCCAGGCCTAAGCCCTCTCTCTCTTGATGTTTCCCATCTCCTTTACAGATGAGGACTGGACAGCAACACCCATTTCCATTTCTACAGTCCTCTCTGGCTGATGACTCCTGTGTCCAGAAACCAGCTCCAAGATCAAGAAAAGGTGACAACAAGGAAATGTGGGTTTATAAAATAATCATATTTAGGATCCTTGAGGAATAGTCTCAAAGCATTCGAAATTCCAGTGGCTTCTTCCTGGCAGCCCCTTGCAACACTTGGGGCTGCTGGACTAATATGGCCTCGTGGCTGAATGGTTAATAAGAAAAGCACATGAGTTTATTCTCAGCTTCTGCTTTGGAAAGGGGATTTACAAACAAGAGGAAAAAGTGGCACTATGGAATGAAAATGACAGGCTTGTGTAAGAGGCAAACTGACATTACTGTCCAATGCTACCAACCTGCTCTCAACCTCCTACTCTCTTCTCACTAGACCACGAATTCAAGTTCATCCTTAGGCTACAAGAACAGTAAAAAAATTTAAAAGCCTACAGGATCTGCTTTCTTTTCCTCCTCATCTTCCATTCATACCCCAGAGCCTTAGACTCCTAGGAGTAGTATTAGAATGGGCAGGGCCTGTGTTCCTGGCCTCATAAACTAAGGGCTACTCTCCCCTACTGCCCAAAGCCTCTTAGTTACCTTCTATGGCCTCCTGAATTCCCAGCAGAGGCTTTCCCTCCCAAACTTATGTACCGTTAAGGGAACAGACTTTTTTTTTTTTGGTTGCATTTGGTCTTCATTGCTGTATGCAGGCTTTCTCTAGTTGCAGCGAGTGGGGGCTACTCTTCGTTGAAGAGCAGGGGCTCTAGGCACAAGGACTTCAGTAGCTGTGGCTCGCGGGCTCAGCAGTTGTGGCTCGCGGGCTCTACAGTGCAGGCTCAGTAGTTGTGGCACACGGACTTAGTTGCTCCACAGCATGTGGGATCTTCCCAGACCAGGGATCAAACCCGTGTCCCCTGAGTTGGCAGGCGGATTCTTAACCACTGCACCACCAGGGAAGTCCCCAAGGGAGCAGACTTTATGACAACTCCAGGTAGCACAAAAATAGAGCAGGTATAAAATCTAGCACAATAGTTCTGAAAGTATGGCCCCAGTTACCACCTGCAGCAAAATCATTTGGGACTGCTGGTTAAAATATTCTCAAGATCTCCACCAGGACCACTGAATCAGAATTGGGTGGGGAGTGGGGTGGAAAGCATGAATCTGCCTTTTTTAAGAAACAAGCTCCCCAGATGATTCTTATACATGCTAAATTTTGAGAACCACTAGTCTGGATGAACCAAAAAGAAAATTAATTAAATTATAAAATTGACATTGATGAGAAGGTGACCCATAAGTGAAAAAATAAGCTTGTTATGTACCAAACTCTACCCCTGGTAGCAACTTCACATCTGGTTAGTGGATATTTATTATACCTTCTGGCAAGGATCAGAAAAAATGCAACTGAGGAACGGGAACAATATTGGCAAACAGAGAGACAAAACATTCCTTTCAGGATCCCATGGGAGCTACTCACCTCCTCCAGACATTTCCTAAGAAGCTCCACTGCCTTCTCACGTGAGATAGCTGAAAGAGAACACAGAAGCCAGGCACTCAAGGTGCTGACATTAAGTCCAACTCTCTGCTGCAACTTTTGACTAAGTTTCAAACTTTTTCAGCTCAGCATGCCACACAAATGCTGCACAACAGAAAAGGCAAAAAAAAAAAAAAAAAAGCCTAGCCTTCTGGCTTTCAACAAACTTATTCCATATGCAGTTGAGGGTGCCCCACACCCAATGCTAAAAGGAAAAAAAAAAAAAAAAAAAGCCTAGCCTTCTGGCTTTCAACAAACTTATTCCATATGCAGTTGAGGGTGCCCCACACCCAATGCTCAGGCAGCCACAAGCCATTGCAAATTGATTTGCTACAGAGAAGGGAGAGCATGACGGAATTCTGCCTCCCATGGCCAGGGCTTGCCTCTAGATAAGTCCAGCGGCCTGCCTCTTCTTTATAGCCCATCCCCCAACTCCCAACGCCCCCAGCCCCCCTTTAGACCAGGGCTTAAATCAGCTCCATCTGCCCTAGCCAGCTGCAAATCAGGGAAAGGGAGGACAGGGCCAGTGTTTTAGCCTCACTTTGCCAGCTGGGCCTCAGTTTAACAATGGAATGAGAATTCATAGGATGGGGCTGAGTCTCTCATAAAATAGGAGCCAAAGGAACTGTCCACAGGCATGGCAAACTGGGATGACATATTATGCAGTTAGGCTTCAGGGGTGGTTGGTGGTTATTTTGGTGGGCAAATCAGCTGTATTACTGACGGACGCCAAATCAAGAAATAGTCACTAGGAGACCAGGCTAATTCTTTTTAGGATGTGGCCTGGAGCTCTGGCATGGCTGAGGTTGAGTGAGAGGGCAGCACCAAAAAAGGAATGAACAAGCCAGATTCTTTCTATACTGACAGGGATGAATGGAATATAAGGAGAAAACTGGTTATCTGTGCTACATCTATAGCTTGTAAAAGCTGAGAATCCCAAGTGCCTATTGCTCACAGTGGCTGAAGTTGAGGTTAGGATTGGGGTCAGAAAATAGAACTTAACACAAAAGCATCCCAGTGTCTGGAGGTTTGCCAAGCTGATGGTTCATGGACAAGTAGAGAGCCAGCTTTTTCTTGTAGGAGGGGTAGCCATTAGGTGATAAGAACCAAGGGAACAGCTCAGGCTATGGCCTTAGAAAGCTTTGATATTTAAGAAAAGAAACCCTCAGTTGTCATGCTGGAGACCTGTTCATCACCACAAGCTCAAAACAAACATACAAACCACTTGGTTTACTTGCACATTCTTTACACCTGAGAAGCTAATGAGCACCTAACTAGGGCAAAATGAGTGAAAAAACTGAACTTTTGTAACTGAAGCATTATAGTTTTATTCCAACTCCCCTTTAAAACAAAACAAAACCCAGCTCTGGGCATAAGCAATACCTTGTTTTATCTGGCAGAAGAGGGAGTTCGATCAGCTTTTCCATAACCCTAATGACCTACAGGAGAAAGCTTCCAGAGGGCACCTGCATGTGCTTCTTAGGATCCATCCTCTTTGCAAGCCCTGGCCACCCAACTCCAGGGGGTTGTGCACAAAACCAGGAAACAGCTGAGGACAGGGCTCTGCTACTGCTCCCTACACTTAGAGAGCTGAAACTTACTTGGTGTGTAATACCGGTCCAGGATACTGAGAGTCAGGAAGGCACCATAGCCGTGGGCTGCAAAAGGGGCTTTTGCCAAGGCTGCCAGGTAGTCCATGTAGTAGAGCGCTGGGCCCTCATGCTCATCATAGCCAGCCAGGAGGAGGTTGACATGATATGGGGTCTACAAAGGAAAGACACTGCAAAGTGATGGTCAAAGCAATAACACCAACACCTCTCCTCATGGAAATAGGAACGTTCCAACTCTTGATAAATAAGAAAATAGCAGCAGCTGAGTAAATCATGATGAAAGTAAAGATTTAGACAAATCTGAAGGACCCAGAGTGTGGTCAGAGGTAAAGGGAGGTCAGCTTGTTTTCTGTGAACAGAAGAGTATTTGGAGCACTTTAAGGTATGTGAAAAAGCTGCTTCTTAAAGCCCATGGACCAAAACCTGTTACAAAAGCATTTCAAAGGTAAAGCACGGGGCTTCCCTGGTGGCGCAGTGCTTGAGAGTCCGCCTGCCGATGCAGGAGACGCGGGTTCGTGCCCCGTTTCGGGAAGATCCCACATGCCGTGGAGCGGCTGGGCCCGTGAGCCATGGCCACTGAGCCTGCGCGTCCGGAGCCTGTGCTCCGCAAATGGGAGAGGCCACAACAGTGAGAGGCCCGCATAACGCAAGAAAAAAAAAAAAGGTAAAGCACGGGTGTTCTTGCATTGTTCCTAATAGCTGAAACCAACACACACAGTTCTGAGAGTGTCAGGCCACAGGCTAAAGAAAGCGGCAGCTCCAACCACATCATCCAAAATAAGAAGGCTCAGTCTGGACAACTGGACCAAAATTTCAAATGGTAAACTGGAAGGAAAGGGAACCCTCCAACACTGTTGGTGGGAATGTAAATTGGTGCAGCCACTATGGAAAACAATATGGAAGTTCCTTTAAAAACTAAAAACAGAGCTACCATATAATCCAGCTATTCCATACCCGGGTATATGTCCAGAAAAGACAAAACTCTAATTCAATACACGCACCCCAATGTTCATAGCAGCACTATTTACAATAGCCAAGTCATGGAAACAACCCAAGTACCCATCAACAGACAACTGGCTTAAGAAGATGTGGTACATGTATACAATGGACTACTACTCAGCCATAAAAAAGACTGAATTATTGCCATTTGCAGCAACATGGATGGACCTAGATAATACTTAGTGAAGTAAGTCAGAGAAAGATAAATATTTTATCATTTATATGTGGAATTTAAAAAATAATACAAGAGAATCTATATACAAAACAGAAACTAACTCACAGACATAGAAAATAAACTTATGGTTACCAAAGGGGAAAGGAAGCGGGGGTATACATTAAGAGTACGGGTTTAATAAACTACTACACATAAAATAGATAAGCAACAAGGATTTACTGTATAGCATAGGGAACTATATTCAAAATCTTGTAATAACCTATAATGGAAAATAATCTGAAAAAAATAGTATATATAAAACTGAATCTTTTTTTTTTTTTTTTTTGTGGTATGTGGGCCTCTCACTGTTGTGGCCTCTCCCGTTGCGAAGCACAGGCTCTGGACGCGCAGGCTCAGCAGCCATGGCTCACGGGCCCAGCCGCTCCAGGGCACGTGGGATCTTCCCAGACCGGGGCACGAACCCGTGTCCCCTGCATCGGCAGGCAGACTCTCAACCACTGTGCCATCAGGGATGCCCAAAACTGAATCATTCTGCTGTATACCTGGAACTAACATAATATTGTGTATCAACTATAAAAAAAGAAAAGATTAAAAAAGAAAAAAAGAAACAAGTCTTGCAGTAGGGAAGGGTAGAAAGTCTCAAATATTTAAGTCAAATCACTAAACTTTTTTTTTGGCTGTGTCACACATCTTGCAGGATCTTAGTTCCCCGACCAGGAATCGAACCCACACCCCAGGTGGTGAAAGCTCGAAGTCCTAACCACTGGACCACCAGGGAATTTCCAAATCACTAAACTTTTTTTTTTTTTAATTTTTTTATTTATTTATTTTACTGCGCGTGGGCTTTTCTCTAGTTGCGGCAAGCGGGGGCTAATCTTCGTTGCGGTGCGTGGGCTTTTCATTGCAGTGGCTTCTCTTGTTGCAGAGCACGGGCTCTAGGCGCGCAGGCTTCAGGAGCTGTGGGACCCGGGCTCAGTAGGCTCGCGGGCTTAGTTGGTCCGCGGCATGTGGGATCTTCCTGGACCAGGGCTCGAACCCGTGTCCCCTGCATTGGCAGGCGGTTTCTTAACCACTGCGCCACCAGGGAAGTCCCCAAATCACTAAACTTTTAATGCAGACAGTAATAATGGAAGTTCATAAATACAAAGAAATGTGGTAACCCTAGAAGAATTGTAGATTTACGTGAAATGCTAATATTTTTCTAATATAATAAGGCTCTGCTAAGGTAACTAAGAAGTAATTTTTATCAGTGAGATAAATAAACAGTACTTATAATAACCTATTTATAGGTATCCTTTTATTACCTGCAAGTCTAAAAATGCAAGTTTCTACAGAGAACCTTAACTAAGTCTGCCTTGCTCTTCATCTCCAAATGGATGATTCTTTTTCTATACCAGGTGGGCCATTTACCATGGCCTGTCTATGCTGCCAGGCATCAGTGGTGAGACTCCCATGTAAAATGACTTTTTCTCTGCAAAGTGTGTTTTCCCTCTTGCATTTGCCACAGTGGCTAGTGAGCAGGCCTTGCCCATGGTTATATGCCCCTCCCTAAACTTATACATTCGATTAAATGCACATTAAATGAAATCAAATATATTTATGCATCCTATTATGGGGCATAAAGTAATAACAGCTAATGGTCTTTAAAGTGATGCTTTGTATTCTTTGAACAGTGATTAACATGGGCACTTGGCACCCTGAAGAAACATTCTAACTCATGTTATAAGAACACATGAAAACATCATATACTTACTTGGAATTCCAAGCCAGCTGTGCTAAGTAATATTTCCCTTAGACTACAGAGTAGCCCTAACCTGCAAACAAGTTTCTGCCTTGGGGATAAGATGGTGAATAGTCTCAGGAGTTAAGAATTGACCAGCAGTAGTCAAGTCTTTAGAGAAAATAATCTGCTTATCACATTTCCCAGTAAGTAGCGTGCTACACTTTGCCAGGCTCTGGAATTCTCTGCCACATTCTGTGACTACATTCTTAGTAAGTCTGACCTTAGGCAAGACACTTAACCCCTATGAGCATATGTTTCCTCATGTGTAAAACTGAGTTAATTAATCCTTCCCCTTTCTGTCTTCTATGAAATATGGTGAGAAAAAAATAATAGAGGTGAGGCATCCCAAACTCTGGAAGAAAAAATTGCTACCTGAATTCTTAGTATATTAGCTATACCCCAGTCTCCTTTTGACAGCTTACCACTTTAAACAACAACAAAAAAAACTGTCTAAATTACCTAAAAATAAAAAATATATAATATGTATATTTTTAAACTGTGAGAACAGTAATGCAAAGTCAGGCAGACAAAGAATACTGTAGTGTTCTTATAGTTAAAATTCGAATAGCAAAACAGAGAGAGAAATATACAGCAAGGAGATTCTAACTTGTTTCCTTCCCCAAGAGGTTTAATAATATAGTTTCTTACCTATCACAAAGTAAGTTCATCTTTTTGCTCTGAGGATAACTCTACTCTTCTCCATTCCCTGGAGAATACTCCTTTTATGGCTAACCAAAACAATTTTATCAAGTTGCAATGGTATATTAAGGATCCACCCAGATAACTAGAGACCTAACCAGCAGAACCTACATATGCTCTGTCTCCAGTGAGGCTCTTGCCCACACTTAAACTGTATTTAAAACAATTAATGTGATCTTTAAAAGCCACCACCAAAAAATTTTTACATGAAGATGTCAGCGGAATTTCAGAAGCAAACTGTATTGCTTAACTGGTCTATATAATATCATTTATTTATGCTTAAGCATCTGACACACACACATCAAAGCTGGTATTCAGAAGCTATAACACATGGTATAGAAGATAACTCATAAATTATTGTGTGACTTCGAATCACCAACTTTTGCATGTGTGAGATGCTTAAGCATAAATAAATGGTGTTATTTAGACTAATTAAATCAATACATCTGTGCAACAACTTGCAGTTTCTGAAATTCTTTTGACAGTGCTCCATCAAAGATCTCTGGCTCACACTATATTTTTTCTTTTAATTTCAAATAAAGTCTTGTATACTGCCACTCTATTACTCCTCTAAGAATCATGACATTCAAATTGACAAAGCCACAGTGATGGGTTTCTTGACTGTTACATTTCCTCACATTCTTGATGCAACAGTGTTTTCCTGGAATAAGACAAATTCTAAGCCATTCGATTTTGTGAAACTCTTACAGCATATACATGTGTGACTGTGGTGTGTTTAGGAAAACACACAGTATGTGTAAGACACAATCCACCTATTCAAATATTTATACCAATTATAAACTCCATGAAGGCAGGATTGTGTCTGGCTTGTTCAATGATGTATAAGCATATAGTATATGTTCAGTAAATATTTGCTGAGTGAATAATAATCATACCAGAAGGCATTATATATGTTTTTGTTTTGTTTTTTTTGTGGTACACGGGCCTCTCACTGTTGTGGCCTCTCCTGTTGCGGAGCACAGGCTCCAGACACGCAGGCTCAGCGGCCATGGCTCACAGGCCCAGCTGCTCTGTGGCATGTGGGATCTTCCCAGACCGGGGCACGAACCCGCGTCCCCTGCATCGGCAGGCGGACTCTCAACTCACTGCACCACCAGGGAAGCCCTGTCTATGTTTTAATACATACGTGGCTAATGCCTAGTATCACAAGAAGAAAGATTTAAAAAATCACTAAACAAATGTCAGAAAGTGATAGGTCCTACTTCTTGAGAACTGGTTGAAGTTTAAGTTGACTGCCAGTATCCTATGATTGCACATAATATTGCTGCTTTTTTCTAGGCTCCTAGGTCCTTCTCTTTCTACTTTTCTTTAGACATAGGTTGCTAAGTAAATTAAAAAATTATGCTACAGGCATTTAGAATTAAATGAAGAGAACGGTAGCTTAAATATCTCAGGAAGAAACAGCTGGGCTACATTACAGTTAGACCCGAGTTTGAAATCCAGCTCTACTACCAGACGTGTAGCTTTAGAAAAGTTAGTAACCTAACCTCTCTGAAAATGTTTTCATTGAAAACATGGGATAATACCTACTACAAAAAGGCTGCACTGAAGACTCAAAGAGATAATGCATATAAACAAGCATAGTACCCCAAACATAGTAAAGCCTCAGTAAATGCTAAAGTAATTACTAGGAAACACAATCACCTATGAAGTTCACAGTGCCCATGAAATAAATAGGGTAAGCACTCAAGAGAAACCCATCCACTCCTAGCACTGAGATATAAGATAAATTCCTCATATAGTCAAATATACTCCAAATAGCCAAAACAATCTTGAAAAAGAAGAACAGAGCTGGAGGAATCATGCGCCCTGACTTCAGACTATACTACAAATCTACAGTAATCAAAACAGTATGGTACTGGCACAAGAACAGACACACAGATAAATGGAACAGAATAGAAAGCCCAGAAATAAGCCCATGCACTAAAAGTCAATTAATCTATGACAAAGGAGGCACAATGGAGAAAAGACAGCCTCTTCAAAAAGTGGTGCTGGGGAAACTGGACAGCTACATGTAAAAGAATGAAATTAGAATATTCTCTAATACCATATACAAAAATAAACTCAAAATGGATTACAGACCTAAATGTAAGACTGGATACTATAAAACTCCTAGAGGAAAATACAGGCAGGACACTCTGACATAAATTGCAGCAATATCTTTTTGGATCCATCTCCTAGAATAATGGAAACAAAAATTAAAATAAACAAATGGGACCTAAACTTAAAAGCTTTTGCACAGCAAAGGAAACCATATACAACATGAAAAGATCGCCTATGGAATGGCAGAAAATATTTGCAGAAGATGCTACCAATAAGGGATTAATTTCCAAAATATACAAACAGCTCATACAACTCAACAAAAAATGGGCAGAAGACCTAAAGAGACATTTCTTCAAAGACATACTGATGGGGACTTCCCTGGTGGCACGGTGGTTAAGAATCCGCCAGCCAATGCAAGGGACGTGAGTTCGAGCCTTGGTCCGGGAAGATCCCACATGCCACGGAGCAACTAAGCCTGTGTGCCACAACTACTGAGCCTGCGCTCTAGAGCCTGTGAGCCACAACTATTGAGCCCACGTGCCACAACTACTGAAGCCTGTGTGCTTAGAGCCCGTGTTCCGCAACAAGAGAAGCCACCTCAATGAGAAGCCCGTGCACCACAATGAAAAGTAGCCCCCACTCACTGCAACTAAAGAAAGCCGGCATGCAGCTACAAAGACCCAATGCAGCCAAAAATAAAGAAATTAACTAATTTTTTAAAAATTGGCTATTTATTTATTCATTTTTTGCGGTATGTGGGCCTCTCACTGTTGTGGCCTCTCCCGTTGCGGAGCACAGGCTCTGGGCACACAGGCTCAGCGGCCATGGCTCACGGCCCCAGCCGCTCCGTGGCATGTGGGATCTTCCCGGACTGGGGCACGAACCTGTGTCCCCTGCATCGGCAGGCGGACTCTCAACCACCGTGCCACCAGGGAAGCCCAAAAACTGGCCATTATTATTATTATATATAAAAAATAAGACATACTGATGGCCAAAAAGCACATGAAAAGATGCTCAACACTGCTAATTATTAGAGAAATGCAAATCAAAACTACAATGAGGTACCACCTCACACCCATCAGAATGGCCATTATTTTAAAATCTACAAATAATAAATGCTGGAGAGTGTGTGAAGAAAAGGGAACCCTCCTACACTGTTGGTGGGAATGTAAATTGGTGCAGTTATGGAGAACAGTATGGAGGTTCCTTAAAAAACTAAAAATAGAGTTGCCATATGATCCAGCAATCCCACTCTTGGGCATATATTCAAAGAAAACTCTAACTTGAAAAGATACATGCACCCCAATGTTCACAGCAGGACTATTTACAATAGCCAAGATATGGAAGCAACCTAAATGTCTATCAACAGATGAATGGATAAAGAAGATGTGGTGTGTGTGTGTGTGTGTATACACACACACACACACACAAATTATTAATCAGTCATAAAAAAGAATGAAATAATACCATCTGCAGAGACCCAGAGATTATCACACTAAGTGAAGTCAGACAGAAAAAGACAAATATCATATGCTATCACATATATATGGAATCTAAAAAAAATGATACTAATGAACTTATTTACAAAACAGAAACAGACTCAGACATAGAGAACAAGCTTACGGTTACCATGAGGGAAGGGGAGCATATATTTGGAACTTGGGATTAATAGATACAGACATATAAGGATCTACTGTACAGCACAGGAAACTACATTCAGTATTTTTTAATAACCTATAATGGAAAAGAATCTGAAAAAGAATATATATATATATATATATATATATATATGAATCACTTTGCTGTACACCTGAAACATTATAAATCAACTATATGTCAATAATTTTTTTTTAATTTTTAAAGGAAAATAAATAAAATTTTAAAGGAAAATAAATAAACACCTCATATACATCTTCCTAAAGGGATATGGTGGGAATTTTATAAAAAGTGCCCAGCACACTGCCTGACACATGGTAGAAATGTGTGACAGTTTCCTCCTCTCTCCTTCCTGGACTCTTGGAAGGAGACCTAAGGTGAAGGTATTCATTGTCACAAACATTCATAAGCACTGACACTTCGAGCATATCTACTTCACAGTACACCCACCCTAACCTATCGTGAAATTGACACAGGCACAGGGACATTTTCCTGGAAGCCTGAAAAAAAAAAAACAACAAATCCTACATCCAGATTTGGAGAGCAAATTCCCACTTATTAAGTACCTTCATACTATTTCCACCCTTACAGATATGTCCATCCTGAGTGCTAAGCCTCACTTTCTAGCTACTTTTTCATCAGTTCCCTTCTTTCCCATGATCAGTACAACATGAGAATTTGCCAGTTAACCTGAAGGAATGCGAACACTAATCAATCATGATAACATTGCCAGGAATCCTGTATCTTTTACGAAGTAATCCTTATCCTGTGCGTGATATAATGTCTTTGGTTGTCTCCACTATTCTAATTATTTAGATAGTAAGTCTAAGTAATAAAGCAAAGTTATGAGGTCCCCAAGGGGAGGAACAGTATCTATACATAACTCTGAACTAACCTAAACATCCGAGTGACCAATAAATGAATTTAAACATTTAGCTGAGACACTCTCTGTCCAATGGCCATGAGGATCACCATCAATGGTTTGCAGTACAAATGCCAATGTTCTTAGTTTTAAAGTTGTATCTAACTGACACACAAAGAAAAAAATTTAAATGAACCATCCTGGGAACTCAAAATGAACTTTAGTTTCTAAAATAAAATACCACCAAAATTTTGCCTCTTTTTACAAGTAGAGAAAGAAGAAAAGAAAAAAACCTAGATAAATTGGTATCTCTTCCTCCCTTAAAAAAATACATGAGGTAAGCTTATTTTTAAAGTCAAGAGCTTTAAGTCATTTTGAGATTTCCTCATCTATACAACAGGGATAATAAGAGTATCCATCATTACGGGGTTATGGCAAGGTTTAAATAAATAAATGTAAACTGCTCAATGAAATGCCTGTTACATAGTAATAACACCATCATCACCACCACCACCACCACCACATCATTTTTTACGACCTGACAGCATTATTAACAGATCTGATTAGATAATAATAAGATCAAGAAGATGTACCAGGGAATTCCAGTGGTTAGGACTCCAAGCTTTCACTGTCAAGGGACTGGGTTCGGGTTCAATCCCCGGTCGGGGAACTAAGATCCCACAAGCCGCAATGCGAGGCTCAAAAAAAAAGAAGAAGGAGATGTGCTAACTACCAGAGAGTGCCAATAAATTATCCACCTTTTTTTGGTTGCTAAAAGGAATACAATTTAAGCCAGGGGAATTAGCCAATAAGCACATCTCTTATGCCCCTCTCCCTGGGATTGAAATGGACTCCCTAAGTACCTCTGAGCCCTGCAGAACTGAGTTCAGTTTCACTTTGTACATCTGAGCTCAGTTTCCTTGTACATTTGGGAGTGGGGGGTGTACATGGCACACCATGCAAACTTTCCTTCAGTTTGATGGAGCATTTCCTTCCCCCTAACTCTTGTGCATACAACTCTATGTATATTCCCTCTCTCATGAAAAAGAAACACTGTAGTGATTAAGAAGAGTGTGAAATTCCATAAATTTTACAGCTCAAGAGAACAGTTGTGATAAATACACTGAAAGAACAAAATCAGTGAAGAGAGTCTGGGCGGTGACAAGCAGCGGTGTGACATCTGGCGGAAGCCAAAGTCACAGCAAGGGGGAGAGAGGTGGGCGTGGGGAAGCATCCTGCCGAGCGTGGACACAGAAAAGGAGAGGAATTAACTGTCTTCCTTTGGAGCCAGGCCAGCCTTTGCCACCTCTAATTGAACAGGACGACGTCGCTATGAGTCAGGTGTCTCAGAGAACGATGCAGTTTCTTTTGCAATGTGCTGCACACCTTGGAACATTAAGCGTATGAAGCATAATCCCATTCCTTGTGGGTCGGGAATTTGGTAGGAGAGGCAGAACCAATGGGACAAAGGATTTAGCTAACGATGACAGTGTTTCAATAAACAGACTTCTAAACAGAGACTGGGCTTTGAAGGAAACAGTGCCTGTTATTTCATTTAGTCCAGCCGATTGCCAAAGCTGCCTGAAATTCCATCTTTGGCACCGAGAATATTTCACAAAAATGCAGTTTACAGAGTTAGAAGGGATCTAAGAGCTCATCTAGTTTATCCAATGTCCCTCTCACAAATGTGGGGACTCAGGTTCAAAGAGGGGACAGTGACTTACCCTAAACCACAGGGCTAATTAGAGTCAGGACCAGAATTCAGGCTTTCTGATCCCAAGACTTGTGTGCTTTTCTAGGAAACGATGCTGCCTCCACAAAATGGAAATTAGTGTGAAAATATGATTCAATATGTAAATGTCAGTTTCACACTCAAATAGTTCAGAATGTACTATTCTGCATACCAGCATCTATTGTCCTCTATTTCATGTATTACATCTTATATGACCAATAATATTTTAAGTTTTAAAAGGGCAGGTTTAACGTCAGACCATTATGACTCCTCTAAAGGGTGTACAACTATGCAAGATATGTAGTAGGTACTAAATAAATAGAAATAGATGCCAACACCTTAACTGCTTTGCCAATGCCCAGTTTTTTAACTTTGTTAATAAATAAAATGGATCCACTGTTATTTTCTTACACTGGTGCTCTGAACTCTGAATCAGGAGCTTGTTTCCAATAACCAACAGAATTTATTAGCTATCTCCTTTGGCTGGGTTTGGTGGTATAACTTTAAAATTTCAATGTCAATTTTGCCATTTTAATTAAAGAAAGACTTTGTACCTATACTGGAATTTCAACGTTCACTATTTAACACTTTTTAAAAATCTAAAAGATTTCAGCAGCTTCCAACTGTCCTTGTGACCAAGTACTTTTCCCAGCTCTAAGAGATTATGGTTCTATGGATGGGGATAGGGCTGGGCCGGGGAAGAACTACTTATCCCTAATGCCTAAGCAATACAGAATCATTTGCACCTTGATTTTAATCCTCTCTGACAGAGTCCTTTTTAAGGAAACCCATCAATCTCTTTTTCTAATAACAGTGGTGACTATGCCTTAAGCAAAAACATAGACTTTACAAAAGGCCTCAACCAAATCCTGCAAGAGTTCTCTGAGACTGCACAGGATAATTATGAAATGAGTGAATGCCCCAACCAATTTCACTTTTGCATGTGGAATGTGAATACATTATAAATTCAATAAATGTTATTGAGCATTTACTATGTGAGAAGCATTGTGCCAGGTGATAAAGATGGAAACCTGGATCTGGAAGGAGCTGAGAAGGTAGACTGGAGGAAACAGCACATGTGAAGGTAAAGAAACATGGAGGAACATGGAATATTTGGGTATTGGTGAATATGGGACATGTATACTTAGTGAATTAGGTGATTTCAGTAGGAAGCAGAGAGGAAGTGGGATAACGATATTGAAACGATACTGTCACTGGCTTCCTAGACTAAAGAACATGAACTTCAGGGGAGTTCCCTGCTGGCCTAGTGATTAGGATTCTGGGCTTTCACTACTGTGGCCCAGGTCCAATCCCTGGTTGGGGAACTGAGATCCTGCAAGCCATGCGGCTCAGCCAAAAAAAAAAAAAAAAAAAAAAGAATATGAACACCAGTATGTAAACCATGGAGAAACCAGTGAAAAGTGCTCCCATTCCTATGACAATACAAGCCTTTTTCATGTGTTAGAAAATTGCAGAAGCAGTAGGGATGGAGGGGGAGATATGGAATATAAGATATATCAATATTTAGAAAGTAGAATAGATAGGAGTTAATGAATAGTAGAACAGAAGATGAGGGGAAAAGAGGAGTTAAGAGAATGCTCAATAAAGAGAAAGGTGGAGGAGCAATGTAAAAAACTCAACTGAGAGCGAAAGAGGCTTGAGCTGTTCAGAAGTGGCTGGAAAGAAGAAATAATGTATAGCTGAAACCATGAGACTGAATGAAGAGTCAGCCAGTTGGTAGGTTTTATTTATACAAACACACATTCCTAAGTTCACGTGTGGAAGACAATAAAGGAAACAATTACAACAGGACACTATGGCAGAGGTATTCATAGGTTGCCATGAGAGCACAAAGAAGCCCTCATGAGTGATGAACATATGTGGAGAAATACAGAGTTTCCCTGGAAAATGATAAATTGAGTTTTAACCAGCAATTAAGAGTTAGCCTTTTGGGCTTCCCTGGTGGTGCAGTGGTTGAGAGTCCGCCTGCTGATGCAGGGGACGCGGGTTTGTGCCCTGGTCCGGGAAGATCCCACATGCCGCGGAGTGGCTGGGCCCGTGAGCCATGGCCACTGAGCCTGTGCGTCCGGAGCCTGTGCTCCGCAACAGGAGAGGCCACAACAGTGAGAGGCCCGCGTACCGCAAAAAAAAAAAAAAAAGAGTTAGCCTTTGGAGACATGGAAGTACATTCAGGGGAGAATGACCAGCAAAGTGCTGGAGTAGGCAAAGGCAGAGATACAAGAGAGAACACACAGCAGGTTAGGGGAAGTACAAGTAATTCAGTATGAAACAGAGAATGCCAGTGAGAAAGGGGTGACAGGTAGGTCTGGAGGCAAAGCAGAGGAATAAGTGAAAGAAGAGAGATGAAGCAGAGAGGCTAATTTTGAAGACTGTGTACAACTAAGTTGAAGAGAGCAGTTCTGGGAGTTGAGAAAAAACTGGCCTATTGCTCCTTCATGATCACAAGCTGGGACCAGTCCTGTTACCTACTGTTACCACTCAGAGGAAAAAAAGGAGGTACAATGTTGGAAGTTGAAAATAGTTTCCTCTTAATCTTGTGATGGAAAAAATAGTATGAGTTTAAACTGATCAGAAGCAGAATACTAGACTGAGCTTCACCACAGAGAAGTTAAATTAAACTGACTTTCCTCGTTCTTTCCTGCTTCAGATACACTCATCTTCTGTTGCACTAAAACACAAACCAGCCCATGTTTATAAATTCTCACACTAAATTAAAAAATAAGGAAGCAAGTGTGCCTCAAATGAAGCAAACCTTTTATTTCCAGAAGCCCAAGACAAAATAAAAGAAACTTACTCTGAAAATGAGAGACTGTCTAACCAAGGTTTCCCATTTCTTTTGTCTGCCTTAGTTCATTCTCTGAAAGTGTATTTGGCATACTCGTTTGATGCTGGCAGATGCAAAAGCATAATATAAAAATTGTCTTCATTCTCCTTTAACAATGATTAGCTCATGTTCAAATATTTTTGCTTAACACACTGGCAAAAATTCTTATAATGGATGATTTCTTGAACTTAAGCTCAGGAACATCACTGCATTTACAACCAACATTTTATTTTATTTTCATTTTTGGCCGCCCCGCGCAGTTCCCTGACCAGGGACTGAACCTGTGCCCCTGGCAGTGATAGCACAGAGTCCTAACCACTGGACCGCCAGGGAATTCCCACAACCAACATTTTAAACTTTAAAAGCAAAACACCTTTTAAATTATTATTTGAAAAACGTATGTTTTTAAAATGCCGTTAAGTCAAAAGTTAGGCATGTGTTTTTGTGAAAAAAAATAATAAAGGCTCAAGGTCAAAAGTGGCTTTATCACTTTACAGTTGTGCTACAAAAAAGACAGTCCACTTGGCCTTGAAGTCTCAAGTGCCCCATCTGAACGTGGAGGACAGTACTGCTTGCCTGATAGCTGTGAGGAATGAAAAGTACTCATCTGTGTTAAAGTTCCTAGAAGAAGGCCTAGGAAGTAGTAGGTGCCCAATAAATGTCAAATGAATCTGAATTTTAGAAGCAAAAAATTAAACATTGTGTATATCTCAATTTTTAGCAAAATTATACTTTAAAGTTACCCCACAATAATTATGAAATTCCTGTAAATTTTACTTTCTAAAACCATCACTAACCCCAAGTTTGAATGGTTCTTCTATGAAAGTTGTAATCTTCTTGTAATTAGAAGTTTAGAAATTTAATGAGTTGAAATGCAACAAGGCACAGATGCCTTATTATACCAACTAGTTAACACAGTATTTGTTTTCTACATTAACTTTACTTGCTAATCAAAAATACTGCTTTCTCCCAAACATCAAAATAAAATTGCTGATTGTGCAATGGTAAAACCAACAATACAATGATCACAACAAGACCACCTGAATTTTTTTTCATGAGCTGGCAGTGTCCAGGGAAAATATAAGATTCCATATACCTTTAAGTCAGTTCTCAAAAAATTCAAGTGCAGAAGCCATGCTCTGTACACCCCAAGGCATATGTATATCAAGTTGTACATGCTAAGCATGCCCATGAGTATCTTTGTTTTGGGGGTTTTTTGGGGGTTTTTTTGCGGGGGGGAGTTTGGCTATGCCACTCGGCTTACGGGATCTCAGTTCCCCAGCCAGGGACTGAACCTGGGCCACAGCAGTGAAAGCCCAGAATCCTAACCACTAGGCCACCAGGGAACTCACACCCATGAATATCTTTGCATGTTGAACATCGGAGCTGATTCATCTCCCTGAGTTAAGAAGTAAGTCTGCTGTTAAAGACTATTTAGGACTATATATAATTGTATATGCTTTCAGATGTCCATAGCAACTAGGAAATCCTGGGGAGAAGACTATTTAGAAGCCCTTCTAGGGACTTCCCTGGTGGTCCAGTGGTTAGGACTCTGTGCTCCCAATGCAGGGGGCACAGGTTCAATCCCCGGTCGGGGAACTAAGATCCCGCGTGCCGCACAGTGCAGCCTAAAAAAAAAAAGCCCTTCTATTAGAACACAGTGCTCCCCATTAGCAGCCTAGGTCCAACACAAGTTACTCCTACCTCTTCAATGGACATGAAAGCTCCACATTGGTCTCCCTGCTTTCTTCTACTTTCCCTAAATGCTCTACCAAAGAGTAGCCAATGATCTAACCAAATCTCATCTGATCATGTTAACCCCCTCTTAGCCAACAAGCTTCCAGAGAGGCCCATTGCTTTTAGCACAACGCTTTTTCATCAAAGTCCTCGTAACATGGACTACCTCTCTAGTTTCAATCTCTTACCATTCCCCTAAAACCCTGAGCCATATTTAACAATCTACTTTAGATTATGGATTTTGTATATGTAAGTGGTTACAGTAAAAACTATATAAGGATATTTATTTCTATTTGTTTTCCCATCAGTAGAGCCCTACTTTGTATTCTGTACTCCATTAGTTAAAACAGATAAAAAATTAGGAATAGGAGGTTCAGAGAACTATTTGTGCCTGCCCCAAACATCATTAGAAAATCACTGTGCCTAACCTAACCTGCTCTCTCACACTCCTTCAGGTCTGCAGTTCCAGTTTTCCTTTCTGTTTCATCTTTGCTTTAATGACAGCTGGTCCTTCAAAGCTCAAGTTAGGCTCTATTCGCAGAGCAACTACCTGTAAGGCTACTGCAGTACTTGTCACTCTGCAGTACAGTTGACTATTTACTTTTCTATTGCCCCATCTGAAGGCACACACTGAGCTTTGCACCTCTGTTTCCTCAGCCCCAAGGTCAATGCAGGCTGTAGATTTGTTGAATGGATGGCTATCAGCACCTATGGAACTTCTCAGCTGTACAAAACTGTACAAATTAGGAGGCATCAGAAAGGGAAATGTTGAATTCTGGCAGGGCATTTCAGTTTATAAAGATTCAGAGATTATTTCCTCTCCCTTCCCTTTTTCTTTCCAATCTAGTTCATGCTATCTGCTCTACTGTCTACACTCAAAAGTAATGGTAAATCTGAACTTTTTTTCATTTTTAGCCCTTAAAAAATGTGTCACGCTTTCCTACCCCTTTATTCTTCCGTTTTATTCTCTTATTAAACTTTTTTGGTGGAACAACACACATAAAAGTACATAAAATATACATGTACAGCTTAATGAATAAAGTAAACATACATATAACTACAACCAAGGTCAAGAAACAGAACAGTCAACTATTTCTCCCTCCAAAGGCTTTCCATTCCCCTTCATTTTAGATAACTGTGGGAGAGAATAAAGAAAACCTCACAGTTTTTTGGATCAGCCCTTGAATTCATATCTCTGCATGATCCTGGGCTATGGCAGGTAAAGAGAAGCACTAAGATGCCAGGGTACATGTGTATTTCTATCTGTGAGTATGTGTGAGGGCATGCTCCCACAGGCCAAGGCACTGGTTTAAAGCAATCTTGAAAGGTAGGGTAAATCTATATTTCTAATGGTAAACACTGTGCTTAGTAAAACAGTACTCTGCTGCTTAAAGCTTAAACCAAACCTTAACAGGAAACCACATAATTTTCACGACACAAGTTTCAAAACAACACAAATTTAAGACCAATTACCTATATTTGCTTCATCCCCATTGTGGATAGGAAAGATGCTTTAAGTGAAAAGTTGGCATTATGGGGTCACACAATCCCAGCCACCCAATAGGCTCATTCCATTCAACCAGAAGAGGGGTTCTCTATGCTCACAGCAGGCGTACAACAGGGTAGCACATATATGCTCTCTGAGTGAGAAAGCAACACCTTCTCACATACAACCCCCTGGAGAGAGATGGGGAAGGGGAGGGGGGAGGGCTTTACATCTGCAAACTCCTAACTCTATCAGCACTAGGACTGGGAAAAACAGCACATATTTTAAAAAAAGAAAAAAGGTTTCCTGATAAAGCCAGTAACTTTTAAAGAAGGATGTTCTTAAGCCATTTTTTTTAGGAGACTAGTAATGACTCAACATCCAAGTCTTTGTCTCCTTAATGGACTGAGTCAAGCCCTAATGACTGTATAAGCAAACTGCTTAAAAGGGCAGCTGTCAGAATTCTTACTCTTCTTGGCAGAAAAACACTATAAGCACAAAGTGTTGTCATACTAATTAAGGCATCTCAACTTCAAGGCACATCTGTCCCTGGGCCTTTGGATAATCAAAATGACCACTAAAAATAGAACAGTGGTATCTCCAATGGGGCAGATATGAGCCACTCCCAATCCTAAGAGATTCCAGTGAGATGTGACCTGGGATGCACATGTCTTACAATACCATTGAATGTCCATCTATATGTAGCCATATGTTTTAAGTTTTTACTTTATGTTCTATTAAGGTTAGTAGACAAAAGTAATTAACAGACATTTAACTCTTGGGCCATAGGGAAAATCCAGCTAGCTGACTAGCTAAGTGAGGTCTGGCAGGGAAGAAAACTGCTCTCCAGGTCTAAAGAAAACACTGCTTGCATTGAAACTCCCTGAGTTTCATGATGAACATCTTGGTATTTTTTTTCAATTTCCTCATCACCAAAAGTAAGCCAGCTCTGTCTGTCAAGATGCCCAGGCTGCATGGCAGCAGTGTCAAAGGCTGCCATTTGCTTCAAGGCACTGCCATATGCAGGAGCACAACATTTTGTCTCTGGAAAATAAACACATCTGCCTTTGCCAGTGTCCTCCCACTGTGCCACCCATCTGGAGCAGGTGAGCTGGAAGGCAAGCCTGGGCATGGGTGAGACAGGGGTGAGCAGGGGAGATGAGGCCTCAAGGGAGATGGCACATGGAGGAAGAAGGCAGTGCTGTGTCATGTCACATCCTGCTAACCACGTTTGCCAAAAAGCTTGTGAAATTACCCTTGTTAGTGATATTTAATCACATGTAACAAATGGTTGGTTGTTTTTAGGGGACAAGACCTGAAAAGTCAAGGTTCCACCTGGGCCATCTGTTCACAAGGTCACATGACCTCACTGATACCAATAAACAGATGGTATCTTTGTGCCAGCCACCAAAGGCACGAGGACAATATTGTCCTTTGAATACAAGGCTCAAAGCAACAGGATTCTTCTAGGACAGGACCACACAATACCTGCCTACTATTAACCAGACCAAACACACTCAAATTCAGGCCCGAGTGCTCAGACGAGTCACGTCTGGAAATGACTGATACCTGAAATTCTTTCCTTTATATTCTTTCCCTTTCACTGAAAAAAATAAATTCAAGTCAGGTTATGGTCCTGATATCAGATCTTTTTTTTTTTAAACTGAAGTATAGTTTTGATTTACAAGATTGTATTCATTTCAGGTATACAGCAAAGTGATTCAGCTATATATATATTTTTTCAGATTGTTTTCCATCATAGGTTATTACAAGATCTTGAATATAGTTCCCTGTGTTATACAGTAAATCCTTGTTCCTTACCTGTTCTATGTAGAGTAGTTTATGTCTGTTAACCCCATACTTCGAACTAATTTAACCCCCACTCGTCCCCTTCTCCTTTGGTAACCATAGTTTGTTTTCTAAGTCTGTGAGTCTGTTTCTACTTCGTATATAGGTTCATTTGTATTATTTTTTTAGATTCCACATATAAGTGATATTGTAAAATATTTGTCTTTCTCCACCTGACTTACTTCACTTAATATGATATTCTCTAGGTCCATCGTTGTTGCTGTGAATGGCATTATTTCATTGTTTTTTTTATGGTTGAATAATATTCCACTGTGTGTACATACCACATCTTCTTAAACCAACTGTCTGTTGATGGGCACTTGGGCTGTTTCCATGTTTTGGCTGTTGTAAATAGTGCTGCTATGAACATTGGGGTACATGTATCTTTTTGAATTAGAGGTTTTGTCTTTTCTGGAAATATGCCCAGGAGTGGGATTGCTGGATCATATGGCAACTCTATTTTTAATTTTTTAAGGAACCTCCATAGTGTTTTCCATAGTGTCTGCACCAATTTACATTCCCATCAACAGTGTACAAGGGTTCCCTTTCCTCCACACACTCTCCAGCATTTATTATTTGTAGACTTTCTGATGATAGCCATTCTGACTGGTGTGAGGTGATACCTCATTATAGTTTTGATTTGCATTTCTCTAATAATTAACAATGTTGAGGGCTTCCCTGGTGGCACAGTGGTTGAGAATCTGCCTGCCAATGCAGGGGACACAGGTTCTAGCCCCGGTCTGGGAAGATCCCACATGCCGTGGAGCAAGTAAGCCCGTGCACCACAACTACTGAGCCTGTGCTCTAGAGGCTGCGAGCCACAACTACTGAGACCGTGTGCTGCAACTACTGAAGCACGCGTGCCCAGAGCCTGTGCTCCACAACAAGAAAGGCCACCACAATGAGAAGCCCATGCACCACAACCAAGAGTAGCCCCCACTCGCCTCAATTAGAGAAGCCCGTCCGCAGCAACAAAGACCCAACACAGCCAAAATTAAATAAATACAATAAATAAATTTATAACAAACAAACAAAAAAACAATGTTGAGCATCTTTTCATGTGCCTGTTGGTCATCTGTATATCTTCTCTGGAGAAATGTCTATTTAAGTCTTCTGCCCACTTTTTAATTGGGTTGTTTGTTTTTGTGATATTGAGTTTTATGAGATGTTAGTATATTTTGGCTATTAACCCCTTGTCAGTAGCATCATTTGTAAATATTTTCTCCCATTCCGTACTTTGTCTTTTTGTTTTGTTGAGGGTTTCCTTCACTGTGCAAAAGCTTTTAAGTTTGATTAGGTCCCATTTCTTTATTTTTGCTTTTATATCTTTTGCCTTGGAAGACTGACCTAAGAAAATATTGCCACAATTTATGTCCAAGAATGTTTTGCTTATGTTCTCTTATAGGAGTTTTATGGTGGCATGTCCTGTATTTAGGTCTTTAAACCATTTTGAGTTTATTTTTGTATGTGGTGAGAGGGAGTATTCTAATTTCACTGATGTACATGTAACTGTCCAGCTTTCCCAATACCACTTGCTAAAGATTGTCTTTTCTCCATTGTATATTCTTGCCTCCTTTGTCATTGATTAACTGACCATAGGTATGTGGGTTTATTTCTGGCTCTCTATTCTGTTCCATTGATCTTTATGTCTGCTTTTGTGCCAATACCACGTTGTTTTGATTACTGTAGCTTTGTAGTATTTGACATCAGATCTTTAAATCATGCTATTTGGGAGCTGGAAGAAACCATAAAAATTACCCATATGCTTTTTCTCCCAAGATTTTTCATCTAGCTCATGGGAGAGCTAGTGCTATACCTCCTGCAGCAGGGATCTTTCAATTATACTAGTTTTCAAACTTCAGTAGGAAAGGGACAGAGAAGTCACTTTTTCAAATAAAATCTTACATGGAATTCCTATATATAAAATAGATAAAAGTTGGGAATTCTCTGGTGGTCCAGTGGTTAGGACTCGGTGTTTTCACTGCCAGAGCCCGGGTTCAATACATGGCCAGGGAACTAAGATCCCACAAGTCATGCGGCACGGCCAAACAAAAAAAAAACAAAGCAAAAAAATTAAAAAAGATAAAAGTTGAGCTGATCTACATGAAGCAGAGCTCAAGTTTCATTACACTGGTCTTCCTTGGTGAGTTTCCTGAGGCAGCTTCATGTAATAAAGTTTGAAAACCACCATACCAGGCTGGATGATATGTTTCCAACATTATTTCTATTGTTTGCTTGCTAAGCATTTACAGGTATAGCTCCATAAGAAGATAAATTACCAAAGGCTCATCAAGCACTTCAGAAAAGGTTCTCTGAAAACACTTTGGCCAGTGAATAGCAGTAGTAAAGCCCTGAAGATTACACACCATGGAGGCCAGCATTCTACTCTAAGTCTTGTCACAAACTCTGCGTTCCCCAAGGATATCAAATCCAGCTGGTTCATCTCTCAGTTCCCACATATGTAAAATGGAGATCTCCATGGATAATAACAGATAATTTTAGGGCATTCATATGGACTACACCAAATGTGCCACATAATTCACTTCAAGCAAGAAATAGCTCCATAATTCATCACTCTCCCTTCTGTAGTCCATTAATCAAATCATAAGAAGTTAAACAAGCATCATGCAAACCATGCCTGTAAGTCATTACAAATTTTTCAAAATAATCCTGTTAAAAATCTAGCAGTCCCTTAATGATGGAGTCATTTATTAAATACTTATTATTTTTCAGGGAATTACCATTCACTCATTCAAAATATATTTTATTAAATTTATTAAACCAATGGCATATATAATTTGCCAAAACTGATCACTCCTTCCTTCTTAACAGATGAACAAAGTGAGGCTCAGGAAACATAAGTAACTTATTCAAGATTACACAAGCTAGTATATACCAGAGAAGAGATCAGAACTTTGGTATATCTGACTCCAAAATCCATGCTCAAAGAAGCCTCATAAGCATTTAAGATTGGGGGAAAGGGCTTCCCTGGTGGCGTAGTGGTTGACAGTCCACCTGCCGATGCAGGGGACACACGTTCGTGCCCCGTTCTGGGAAGATCCCACATGCCGCGGAGCGGCTAGGCCCGTGAGCCATGGCCGCTGAGCCTGTGCATCCGGAGCCTGTGCTCCGCAACGGGAGAGGCCACAACAGTGAGAGGCCCACATACCGCAAAAAAAAAAAAAAGATTGGGGAAAAGAAAATATTTGAGATTGGGGAGTTAAACCTATAGCAAAAGCCTAATAAGCCCTTTCTCTGCTCGCTGGGGTCTAACCAGGAGCAGACCAACTTAATTGTACACATGCGTCTAAATAAAAACTAAAACGAAGGCTCTTGATTTTTTCCTCCAATCTGTGTGTCTTTCATCTTCTCCTGCTGATTTCATATCTTTAATTCTTACATGAAGAAGTAACACCTATTCATTAAGAATACTCTAATAAAATTCCCTTCCAGTGTATAAATGCACAATAACATTTTCAATGGTATATGTGGACCTAACTGGATGACATTTATTCAGCAAACATTTATTGAACACCTACCATGGGCACATATTTATACCTTAACTATATAATCCTATGTGGGAATCTTGACTTTTTAGTAGAACTGAACATTTCATGCCTCCCCAAATAAACAAGCACACTTGTACATTAGTCCAGTAACTAATAATGGAGATAGTATGAAAGAGTATGGTATTTGAAGTTAAGAGTCTTACTTCAGCCTTTTATAGGCAATATATGTGCCTCTGGTATACTTGGACACATAAGAGAAATATTCCTCTTGTATACTTGGACACATAAGAGAAATATTTAACCCTTCTATTAACCAGTCTTAGCATCCCTGTAAGCAAAATGGGACTAACTCATCTTATGGTATCATAAGAAGCATTAAATAAGGTCCCATATATGGTTCTCTAGGATAGTACTGTCCAAAACTTTCTATGATGATGAAAATGCTCTATATCTGTTATGTCCAATATGGTAGCCATTAGCCACATGTGGCTATTGAGCACTTGAAATGTGGCTAATGTGACTGAGGAACCAAAGTTTTTTAAAGAAACAAAAATTTATTTCTCTCTCAAAGTCCAAGAGACTCTCACCTAGGAGCTAAATTTTAAATTAAATTGAAATAAAATTTTTTATTAAAACATGGTTGATTTACAATATTATATTAGTTTCAGGTATCTAACACAGGGATTCAATATTTTTATACATTATACTCCATTTAAAGTTATTACAAAATAATGGCTATATTTCCCTGTGCTGTACAATATATCCTTGTTGCTCATTTATTTTATACATAGTAGTCTGTATCTCTTAATCCCATACTTCTATCTTGCCTTTCCTCTCTTCCCTCTCCCCACTGGTAAGCACTAGTTTGTTCTCTGTATCTGTGAATCTGTTTCTGTTTTGTTATATATATTTGTTTGTTTTATTTTTTAGATTCCACATATAAATGATAAGAGTAATTGTCTTTCTCTGACTTATTTCACTAAGCTTAGTACCCTCTAGGTCCATCCACATTGCTGCAAATGGCAGAATTTCATTCTTTTTTATGGCTGAGTAATATTCCATTATGTGTATATGTATATATATATACCATATCTTTTTTATCCATTCATCTACTGATAATTTTAATTATTTTAAATTTAATTAGCCACATATGACTAGTGGTCACACGCTCCGTTTACTGGACTGCGTCAATCTAGAAAAAAGCCTAGAACATAATAGATGGTCAATGTTGGTTTATTTCTATTTTCCTTATCAATATCAGTATCCCACTCTTCACCAGCAAATCAGTTCAACTAAAATAGCACAACAATCTCCGACAGGGAAATAACTTATAGCTATTAAATTGTTTCTTCAACCAAACAGTAAGAGCGGCATAAAAACAAAAGTGAATTTATTAATTATGTCTATGTGCCATACACTGTGCTAACAACTATGCATGATTACCTCATTTAATCTTTATAATAACTCTATGAAGTAGGTGCCATTATTTTATAAGTAGGGAAATTAAGCTTAGAATTCGTCCAAAGACACATAGCTAGCAAGTCAGTGGGCAAAGATTTAAACCCAGGCAGTATAATTCCAGACACTGTGTTTAACCAACAAGCTAAACCACCTACATCTTAAAGAACCAATTTACATAAAATTGGCAAACAGCACAGTACACAGCAAACTGGAAATCAAACAATTTGAGCTACAGACACAAAGTTACACATGCTAACTGGCTGACTCAAAGTAAGTCTCATGTGCCAACTGGTGTGACTATATAAATGTACCAAATCTAGTGACTTCTTAGTTATTAGGAAGACTGAAAAACTACCATCACCTCTCTCCCCATAATAAAATGACTGAAATATGAATTAGTATTTTAGAACTAACAATCTATTTTGACTGGAGGGTGGGGGAGCAGGGATTGGACCTAGAAGCACAAGGCAGAGGTAATCAATATTTACAAGAGCCCCATGTCACTGTCTACAAGGGATATTTATTTGTTAAGACATCAAACATTTCTGCTAGGAGATTAACCAGATTCATTACATTTGCATAAAGCACATTGCCACTCTTATCTCAATTCTAAAAGAAGCTTAACTCATTTATGTCTGTAGCATTTAAGACAAGTGTTTATTGTGCCCAAAGCTGGAATTCTTATTCCAATTCTGCCTGATAAGTCAGAGGAATATTTTACACAGCAAGCCACAGCACACTCTTACTGAATACCACAGGAACTTCCAAGTGGCAGGAAAGGTCATATGTGATTCATTTTCCTCTCTGGTGGAGAAATGAACAAAAAAGCCCACTAACCTTTCACCCAGATCAAAACAATGCATGTAAATTTGTCTCCTCTCCCCTACCCATCATGTTTCTAGCTTCTCTTCAAACTTCATAATCCTTCTATTGCACAAACCCCTTGGTCAAAGACAGCAAAAAGAGATCCTATTTATTGAAGATAACTAATGAGAACCTACTGTATAGTTCAGGGAACTTGACTCAATGCTCTGTGGTGACCTAAATGGGAAGGAAATCCAAAAAAGAGAGGATATATGTATATATATAGCTGATTCACTTTGCTGTACAGTAGAAACTACAACAACACTGTAAAGCAACTATACTCCAATAAAAATTAACTAAAAAAAATTCTATTTATTGAGTTCTCAATTCAGCATTATTAGGCCCTAAAAAATAAACTGCTTTAAAGATCTGTAAAAAAATAACTAAAATAAACCAAAAGCCTGTACTTGTTTTGATTTCTGTCATAACTCAGCTTAAGCAAGTCCAGATGGAAAAAAAAAAAAAACAAACCCTATGTTCTAGAAACATTACTGAAAAACCAAGGAGCTGTCAAGGCAGAACAGGCAAGTAATTATGGCACCATTAGTGTAGCTTTTGCCTGACCTGCTGTGTGACCTGGAGCTAATCCCTTTGCCACTTTATGCTTTTCATTCCATATCACTGATAGAGAATTAACTGCTATATATCTCAGCGGACTAGTGAGTAGATTAAATTATTAAGCAAAATGCTTTGGGCAAAAGTCATATGAATGTTAAATATTATGATTTACAAGCATTCATTTTCCTAGCACTCCTGCGGGGTTAGGAAGTTATCTCGATTTCATAGATGAGTAAACAGGCACAGGGGGTAAGGTCACACACTCCGTTTACAAAGTCCCTGTGGGAAGGGAATAATACACACCTTTAGCAATCATATGAACATTCTTAGCACATTCTATACAATCTTTAATACAGTCAAGCCTTTTTTTCCCCTTTCTTTCTTTCTTTTTTCATTCGATCCTTAACTTAATGTTGCATCTTTTAACATGCTGTCAATGGAACAGTGACAGCTCTAAGGTAACAACAAGGCCAGAATAAGTGAGAAAGAATAATTCTGTGTGCATAGGCAAGAAGAGTCACTGAAAGACACAGTTAATCTCAAAATGAAATTTGCATTATTATTTTTAAGGTTTTATCTCTACTACCGAGTAATTCAACCATGGGAAATAAGAAACATGGTTTGCTATGAAAACACTGAAAAAAAATTAAAAGGCCATCACAGGGCCTTCCTCTTGGTGTACCCCATCCAAATTCTCTGCAATGTATATTCACCCTCTGGGCTTTAATTAGCAACTATGCAGAAAGAAAAAACAAATCCAACAAGACTGAAAAATAACAAGTAGCAATGGTAAGGGCTCAGGAAGGCCAAATAGAGCAAAAATATTACTCGTGTGTAACAGGAACAGAAAAGAAGCACAGATTTCTCTGCTCCTAAGGCTGCTTGCTATATTGCTTACCCGACTCCGAAGATAGTCAGCCAGGTTTCGGCGAGTGAAATTAGCTGCTGCTGTGGGAGACAATTCATAACCTGGTATGAAAGACAAATAATCATATTTAAAGTGAAGCAGAAGGAATATCAGTACCCAAATCCTTCCACTACTCCTGTTCTTACAGCCTACCACCCTCTGGACATTCACAGTATACACCGAATAAAGAGTACAATCATACTTCTTGTCGATGGTTGTGAAATAGCTTGTTAGTACTGGCAGTAATTACTGTTCATAAAACAGAACCAAGGTAACTATTTTACAGTGAGATCAAATTCATAGCCTTGCTCAAGCTCTTCCTTCATCAACAGACTGTGGTTTCCTCTGTAGAAGGAAAGAGGTACAAATACACAGGTGTTGGAAAAAAAGAGGTCTTGAGATGACAATTTTTAAAATTTATATAAAAAGGGATATCGGGAAAAGAGAGGCTGGAAATTAGGATAGCCTCAGAGACAGCCTTTTCTTTAAAAAAAAAAAGACATTTTATTAAGTGTAATATTTTCAAAAGTACAAGCCACAGGGAAAAAATGTTTCTATCACTATCTACAATATTTTTAAAATAGAGGATCTCGGGCTTCCCTGGTGGCGCAGTGGTTGAGGGTCCACCTGCCGATGCAGGGGACACGGGTTCGTGCCCCGGTCAGGGAGTGGCTAGGCCCGTGAGCCATGGCCACTGAGCCTGCGCGTCCGGAGCCTGTGCTCCGCAACGGGAGAGGCCACAACAGTGAGAGGTCTGCGTACCGCAAAAAAAAATAGAGGATCTCCAGCATAAAACCTCTAAATAAAGTTGTAATGCCAGCAAAAGTACAGCCCAGAGCAATGGCATCAGGTGTGCATTAACAATGCACTCACTTTGGGAATTAATACCCCAGTAAAATGGGGCTGGTGCCAAAAGACACAAGAATGACCCACAGTTCAGTAGACCCACACAGAATATGCCAGTTTGGAAAGACAGCATGTGGTTATTTCCTACAAGATTCCAAACACCAGTGTCACAGCAGGTAAGATGTAGTTTAAAATTCTAACAAATATTTATACAACAGCTATTATGTTTCAGGGTCTATGCTAGGTGCTTTCACATACATTACTGAATTTCATCCTTATAAAAAGTCTACTAGTACATGTTAAACTATGATGGAAGCAATTCTGAATAAGCAGGAAT
>NW_006780610.1:5661967-5679814 GCF_000442215.2 Lipotes vexillifer | reverse complement strand
CAGGAATGCTTTTCAATTCTCTACCTAACCCTCTATAAACAGTACTAAGGATTTGACAATTATCTTAAAGGCAGAAAAGTCTGATGCCTGATCGTCTGCATATAGATTTTTCTTTCTTTCCCTTATTTTGGCTTAGTTCTTAAATTTTAATATGCATAAGAGTTACTGTGTAAGGATACATGCACAAAACTATACTTGACAGGTAACTTAAGGGTTTTTTTTTTTTGTTTTTTTTTTTTGCCCACACCACGCAGCATATGGGATCTTAGTTCCCCGACCAGGGATCGAACCAACGCTCCCTGCATTGGAAGCGTGGAGTCTTAACCACTGGACCACCAGGGAAGTCCCCGGCTTAAGGGGTTTAGTCATATACAACTTTTAGTATATGACGTACCTTAATTTGAGCCACAATTTTTGTTTTATGCACTGACTTTAGGCCCTGACAGCTACGTAACAGAAACTCTCTTGCTTATTCCTCCTCCCTCTCCTGGGACAGGACAGTGAAGTACTGCTCGACTGACTGTGCTTCAGAAACGCTGGCATCCTTCGCAGGCCATGCAGGCAATAAGGAGAGTCGTTAAAAAATAATTATTAAACTATTCTAAACTTGCTTAAACCTAAACACCATGTACTTTAGGTTCCTGAATGGCAGGAACTAAACCATATTCACCTTTGAATTCTCTGTGGTACTAGGCAGAGTGCTTAACATAGATGAGGGCCTCAAAAATATTTACAGAATTTAATGCATGATGCTAAGTCTGCTGCCTAAAAAACTATACAAATAGATCATATCTAGTCATTTTACACATACAATTTTCTTCAAATTAAGCTCCTTCACAGTGTCACATTATAGCAGTGCTGTGTATAACAGTATTATTACACTGTGAAGTAAGTAACTGGAAGGAAGGTTCTTTCTGCTGGAGCATCACTATACACTTCCCTGGATCAGAGGGCTAGTGGCTAGTATTATTTCACAGGGAGGCTTTCCCAGTGGATAAGAGTTCATTAGCCGCAGAGAGAGCTCACAAAATATCTCACAAAAATCCTAATTATCTCCCTAGACAAGAACCCACCAGGGAGGCAAGGCAGAACCCTTTTATGACACAGTAAATCTCCTACAATTACAAAGAATTTAAATTTTGTTTAAAAACAAATATGCATTTTCATACATATTATTCATTAATATTATTATAATACCATTTTATTTGTTTGTTTGTTTGTTTTTTGGCCATGCCACACGGCTTGCAGGATCTTAGTTCCTCGACCAGGGATTGAACCCATGCCCCCTGCAATGGAAGCATGGAGCCCTAACCACTGGACCGCCAAGGAATTCCCAATAATACCATTTTAGAGATAAGGAAAATAAAGGTTCAGAGAGGATAAGTGATATGTCACATTAAAAAAAAACAGTAAAACCAAGTTTAACTTAGGTCTTTCAGCTCTGAGATTTCAGATATACTTTAGCTCATATCACATTCTCTAACACTTAAAAAGTCTGATATTAACAAGCTCATTTTTCAAGATGGTATTAGTTTTATCCCCCAAGTATTAGTGTTGTAATGGTTCTCTTTTCTGCTCTGGGATTTTTGTAGAAAATCTTCAGGATCAGAAGGAGGATCTAGCTAAGGCTTTAAAAATAAGAAGACTCAAATAAAAGTAAGACCACATTGGTCTGCTCATGTACAGAACTGCCAGTAGAGAATATTCTCTGTCAATACAAATTTAAAGACAAACCCACCAAAGCCATTTTCTAACTATTACCCACCATTTCGCATCTTATAGAGCTGCACGTTTTTCTGAATATATTCTGCAAACTGTACAGTGTCTCCAGCCTCTCCAACACATAGGAGTAAGATTTTTTCACTCATCTTAAACATCTTGTCATGATCTGCTCAAAGAAAAAAAACACACACTGTTAGAAACTGCCTTATCAGAAATTTATTCTTATTATATAGGCAACCATAAACAGGTTTATCAATTACTATACTGAATAATTTTATGAATCACTGTTTTTAGAAGACTTTAATGGGCAACTGTATCAATTACTCTCTTTCACTCTGCATGTTAAATTCATCTGCATATTTTATTACTATCAATTTCAGCTGGAGAATATATGTAAAAGCTGATAACTGAAAATATACATAAAAACATCAAGGCACTTGAAATGCAATGAACAACAATTAAAGAAACTGAAGGAATCAAGCCAATGGCCATTATCTTTTGGCTCATGATTACAAAGCCCTGAAATGTCTCTACAAATACAAATGTTAATTATTACATATACACATACAAAAACATATATGAAAACTACCGGTGCTACAATTAAGGAACCATGTCAAGAAAGAACAAAAAATCAACTGAGAATATAAATCACCGTAGAAAGTAAACCAACTCCATTTCCAAAGCAAAGAGAAAGTTAAAATGAATGCCAAAGCAAAAATTCTAACAAATACTGTAATACTAAGCTATTTAAAAATACCTCAAAAATCCCAATGCTCTAATCTTATCTAACTGAACCAGACTCATTCAGATTAAACAGATAAATAAATATTCAGATAGCAATTAATGCCCAAGGAAGAAAACTCCATATTCAGTGTGTAGCTTCAGAAAAAGGCTAAATCTCCCTATCTTACTCTCACTTTCACTTTTCATTTTTCAAATAGTGCTGAATAATCTTCCCTGGGAGACATGCTTCCTGTTTGAAAGCTTCTGAAATGTCAAAATCTCTTAATAGGATTTAAAAAACAGAATGCTACAGTTAAGTACTTTACAAGTGTTTGAGAGTTGTAGATACCAGTAATTTGGTTTCCTAGACTTTAGGGGTGGGGGTAGGGGGTGGGGGGGACCACATAAAATGTGCCTGTAGATAGTATCAAATTGCCTTGAAACTCCTAAATAAACACACTTTTATTTGTTATAGGCTACCGGAGATTTAAAGACTATTAATTTGCAAAACTGTTTATGAAAGAAAAAAATTCACTTATAAATATATTATCTATGCAAAGAAAAAGAACCAAAAGAGAATTAGAAGCCACTGGCATCTGAGTTCTTGCCAGTGGCAAAAGTACAGGCAATTTTTATTTCCTTCACTATGCTTATGAGTATTTCCTAAAATGTCTATACTTAATATGCATCATCTTTGTAAGAAAATATTACTTAATAAGTTTACTTTATTATCATAATGAGAAAAAAAGCTGTTCTTATTTCAGGGGGGCGGGGGAAGCTTGTTTACAAAGAATTTATGTTACAATTAGAAGAAATGCTTAACTTTGAGACAGTAAACTGTTCAATTTTGAAATGAACTTAGTTCAAGGCCAAAAGTGTTTTTTAAACATCTATTGTGTGGCCAGTGATTGGTGAAGGGGGATATAAAAAAAAAAAAAAGTGATAGATGCTAATTACTCCTTGAGTTATGCAGGAAATAGCCTATGTAGCTCTAGGAAATTTCTGATCCTTGACAAAGAACTTAAAAGATCCACATACATGATACAAACGCACAACAAAATAAGCAACATGAGTGTACAATACTCTAGACTGGAACCCAACAGACCTTGGTTATAATCTGGGTTCAGCACTCTGAACTCGGGCAAATTACTTGCCCTTTCTAAGCCAGTTTCCAAGTGTGTAACATGGTAACGCTATCACTTACACCTGCCTAACTCATAGGTGGGGAAAACTGTACATGTACAATATTATCATACTCAGTGTGAGACAATGTAGTTCAGATTATACATGTTACAGGAATTCAGAAAAAAGCTGTGTGGGCTGAGGTACTGTAATTTTTTTTTTTTTTGGCGGTACGCGGGCCTCTCACTGTTGTGGCCTCTCCCGTTGCGGAGCACAGGCTCCGGACGGGCAGGCTCGGCGGCCATGGCTCACGGGCCCAGCTGCTCTGCGGCATGTGGGATCTTCCCAGACTGGGGCACGAACCCGTGTCCCCTGCATCGGCAGGCGGACTCTCAACCACTGCGCCACCAGGGAAGCCCAAGGTACTGTAATTTAAAAGCAATTCTATACAGGACAGAAGAGAAATGAAATGTGGCCTATAACCAAACTGAAGAATTGTGCCATTTTAATAAGCAAGCAATCTCTGGGAAATATCTCCTCTATAGTATCAAAATATCTTACAAAGTGACAAACCAAAAAACTGACTGGAAGTATCACTCTCATTTTATACCTGGAGAAAAATGAATCTCAAAAGGTTATTCATTTTCAGCATTCTTGCCTACTCTACACAGTTCCTTCATGAAAAGAAAGGTAGGAAAAAGTCCTCATGCTACTCCAAAGCTTCTACCATAAACATTTTTATATCGGAAAACACTATAGGGAAAATCAGAGCTGAGTACAGTTATTTCCAACCATTTTCAAGAACTAGCTCAAATGCATCTTTCTTCTACAGACCACAGTGATTTCTTTTCTCTGAATACCATAAGGATTTACTTTTGAAACCACTGATTTAAAAACTAACCTAATACTTACTAGTGATACTTCTTTCATGATATAAAATCATCTTGTAGTATTTATTTCCTGTTTTTTTAATGTCTTAGATCCCTTTATGGATTATACCCAATACACTGCATACCCTATAACACCTAGAAGTACTGTGTATGTAGATAGGCTTAAAACACATTTTATTTTTCAAAATGATTTCATATTCATTAATGTGATGAAACAAAACACCTATAAAGGTACTGACTTTGTTATAGCTCCATCTAGACACTACTTCATGCTAAACTCACTTGCATGTCAAAGGTCTTAATATTCAAAATAATGGACAGATTTAACCTCAAAAAAACAAATTGACTCTTTTGGAAAACATGGTTTACAAATAAAACTTCTACAAGCTAATCATGGAATTTCATAATTTGACCTGAGGAACAATCCACACCATAAATGTTTTAAAATTTAATAATTTGTCTTTCTTTAAGCCCAAAATGAACTGTTATCTGCCCTCAAAGCTTTCCCTAGTCTCTACAACTAGAATCTCTTCTTCCTCTGGAGTACCTAAAAACAACTCCGCTTCCTCTGCACTACCTGAGAAGCTTGATTGTACTTTTCATATGCAGCATCATTTTCTAGCTTGTGTCATAATTATTTGTACACATATCTGAATCCCCTATTAAACTGTAACTTCTAAGATAAGGGCCACATCTTATTCGTCTTTGCATCCCTTTAGCATCTAGCACTGTAACAGACACATAGGTGCCCAAAACCTATTTATCAAATGAACATTAAATCATCTGAGCCAAAGTATAATACTCTTTTAACAGCAGTATGCCTATGATCAATCACGAAAACCCACTCTTTAATTCCACAGATCAGCAACCAAAATCTTTTAAAAATTATTTATTGAGTACTGACTGTAGGGAGACAGTATACTACAGCAGTTATGGCAAAAGATATGGAGTCAAATTGCATAGGTTTGAACCTAGGTTCTGCCACTTGTGGCCTTAGGCAAGTTTCTTAACCTCTATGCCTCAGAACTGTCATCTGTAAAGTGGCAATGTAATAGCACCCATTTCAAAAGGGTAAATGAATTAATGTAAATTGCTTAAAATAATACATACATAAGTACTTAGTATGTTTACTACTAAGTATTTGTCATGGTGTTAAACATCTGCACAAAACTTTTTCACTCAATCCTCCCAACAAGCTTCTGAGGTTGGTATTACTAACCCGATTTAGCAGATGAGGAAATCTGGGCACTGAGAAAAAACTTGTACAAAGTCATAAAGCAAATAAGTGACAGGGTTCCAGTTTCCTAACTCCCCTAGCTACTTAAATGTAAGGAAAACTAGGCAGCCAGTGCCCTGGAAAACAAGGATCAGAGCTAAGACTCGGGAAGATACAGGCCGCGGAAAGCAAATGCCAGGTTTCTAGCCCCACAGTCTCTCACTCTCCCCAAGATCCCACCTTATGCTGCCAGCAAACTAACGTCATCAGCCCGACAACAGGAAATTTATCAGAGATTAGGGGATCTAGGAATCCTGGAGCCAGGCTGGCGCTTGGACACTTAAAAACTTAACTCCCTTAAACAACTCTCGTCCAGCAAGCATTCAGCAAAAGCCAGAGAAGAGTACTGACCCAGGAGCCCTGGGAGGAGCGAAAGTCAAGGCCCTATACTTGTCTTCCTGTTTCCTAATTCTAAAACTAAGCAAGTGTAGACCAGGGCAGTCGGGGTTCCACCTCCCAGACCTCCCTGGTACTCACCCAACCGCCCCCCCACGAACTCCTCCCGGCTGCCCCTATACCCAGGCCCGGGCCTCCCGTTTCCTCTCACCGTCCTTCATCTGGACAATATTGCTAGCGGCCACCCGGTCGGAGGCGACAAGGACATAGTCAGGGCCCTGGATGCCGATGAGGTACTCCATGGTGGCAGGAGGCCAGGGACTGCAGGTTCGATGGAGCGCGGGACTGGCGGGCTTCTCCGCCTCACCGGTGAGACAGCACGACCGAGCGAGGATCCGTGCGACGCAGACTTCGCTACCGTCCCGGCCAACGGCGCTCTTGGATGACGTACAACTGTCGCGAGAGTTTGGAAAGTGGGCGTGTGTGAAAATCTTTCCTCTTTTGACCCTGTCCGGGTCTCTTGCAATCCCGGCAGTACAGACCACTTAACTTATGTAATGCCTAGTTTCTTTATTTATAACTGAGAGTTTAAAACTCGCTTGAGGAGGGAATCATGCACTATATATAAAGTGCCGAGCACACGTGTGTGTGCTGGATGGCCGTTTCCCTTCGGTGCTCGGTAAAATATCGCCAGAAACCCCTTCCCTGCAAGCTAGTAGGAAAAAAAAAAACTTGAAAGGACCCCTTTTTACATGTTTCATGAAAGTAAAATATGAATGAGTTAAAGATCTAAGCATGAAGACTAAAATTGTAAAAGATCTTTTTATGATGTTCCAACCTCAAATTGTATGTAGTTGCTACCTCTGGTAACGGTGATTTGAAGGGAGCACTTTCACTTTTTATTTTGTACACATCTGTATTATTTGAATGTTTCACAATGCTCACGTATTACTCATATTTTAATAGGAAAAAGCACAGCCATCCCTTTATATGTTGCAGCCATTCCGGGGAAAGCTGATATATTCCATGATTAGTTTCTGACATTTGAATGGTTTCACAATTGAGTCTTCATACTAGCCATACTAGCTGCCTCAGAAATGGAAAACCGGTTGCAATTGTATCTCCAAACACAACCAGGCAATTCACTTGCTTCTGCAGAAATGTGTAGTGCTTACTCCCTTCTGAATGTTTCTTCCAGCTCTCTTCCCATGAAGGAACATAGAGCCTGAGGAGTTTGGGGCAGCCCATCTATCACGGGATGATGCCAGAGGCAAGTGAGGTCATTAAGTCGAGCATTCCACTACGAACACAGATGCATCCATCATCCGAGAAAGATCCTTTTTTAAACACCACTGGGAAAGAAGTCTCTCAAGCCTCTCTCCCTTTCTCTATCTCTTTCTCTGTCATTTTGCTTGTGTTTTACAATTGCAAAAATTACATAGTTATACTATACACACACATACACAAATAATACAAAAGCGAAGAGTGAACTATTTCTCCTCCTCCCACTCGAGGTAACTACTCACCAAATGTCTGTATCCTTCCAGACCTTTTTTCATTTGTACATACCAATATTCATTCATTCATTCATAAAGGCTGCAGAATTCTGAATTGGAAAATCTAATTTTTAAAAAGGACCCAAGTTGGGCTTCCCTGTGGCGCAGTGGTTGAGAGTCCACCTGCCGATGCAGGGCACACGAGTTCGTGCCCCGGTCTGGGAAGATCCCACATGCCGCGGAGCGGCTGGGCCCGTGAGCCATGGCCCCTGAGCCTGCGCGTCCGGAGCCTGTGCTCCGCAACGGGAGAGGCCACAACAGTGAGGCCCGCGTACCCAAAAAAAAAAAAAAAAAAAGGACCCAAGTATCTTTTAAACGGGCTCTTTCCTCCTCCTCCCCAGGATTCTTGAAATCCCCTCTAGCTAAGTCAAACTAAAGATTCTCTAACTTCTCATTAATATTAAAAAAAGTAGATTTTCAAGACATAACTTGTTCTATTTTACTAAGAATTAGGGAGAATCCCTCCTTCAATTAAAGTCTTAGAATAACCAAATTTTAGATTAGAAAAAGTGTCTGTGGAGGTTCCAGAAACAGCATGATATAGTCAGTTTTTCTGTAAAGGGCCGGATAGTAAATATTTGGGGCTTTGTAGGCCATAAGGTATCTGCCACAACTACTCAATGATGCCATTGTAGTGCAAAAGCAGCCATAGCCAATATATAAATCAGTGAACATGCAATGTTCCAATAAAATTTTATTTACAAAAACAGGTGAGGGGGAGAGGTGGATTTGGCTCATGCAACATAGTTTTCAGACCCCTGAGGTAGTGGGAGATGTGTAAATCAACAAATAACTGGTCCCAGCTCCACCTCTTCCAACCTTGGGGCAAAATTCATTGAGCCTCAGTTTCCTTATTTATAAAAGGGACATTTAGGAGAGAGATTTGCTTTGTATTTCTCTTGAGATGGGAAGGAGTTGCAGGTTTGGTTGGCTCCATGAGTGTAAGAAATCATATCCTGCTCCTTCGTGAACCCTGGGAAGTTTAGCAGGACCATAAAGAAGAATGACCACATTGTACCTAGGGAATGTGGCCATACTACGGGAGGCTACCAGCCTTGCCAAGACTCCCAAGCTTGACATGGAAGCATCAGCACACCCCATACTCAAAAGATTCTGTGAGCTTAGATAGTAAGGTTGGGACAAAGATAGACTGGAGATCAGTGGCCCATCCCTAAATATTCAGAGATGTTAATGTATCAGATACTGTTGATGCCCTGCCCATAACCTTTTTACCTATTTATGGTAGCTGCTATCCCCTAGCTGCTGTAAATCTTGATTAATAACAACTCACAGCTTTGCCTTTCTTCATAGAATTTCCCTTAACCGCATGAGAATCATCTTCGCCTGCGAGGCTATGCACCTATTCCCACTCCCCAGCAATTGACTGACTGACACAGGGATAAAAGGTCAATTCCCTTAACTTAAAGTGGGATATAATTTGTCCTCCAGAGTTTCCCTGTGGATCAGTCTCAAGCTAAGCTCCAGCCAAGACCACATTCTTGCTTAGCTCTGTTCCCTGCCCTATCTTGCTTCTGTTACTCCCCTTCTACTACTAGAGGCTAAAAGGAATTCTTTAGCAGATATTAATGTTAACAAGCTGCTGTGTCTAAAGTCCTTAGGCAAGAATCTCTTATAGAACAGAAAAACAAAATTATGGAGAGGTTCACATATTACATCATAGGTACACAAAACCTGGCCCCCAGCTTCATATTTTACATCAATTAACATCCCAGGGAAATGGAACAATTTACATCTAAGCTAAAAGAAAACAGCCTGGCTATCTAAGGTAGACTCAAGGAGTTGTTTGAACATGTTTTCTTGGTAAGGCCTGAGAAATCTTGGATCACATTTCTCCAGTGACTTCAAAATTTCTTTTATGAGTTTTGGTGAGTGAAAATCAAAAGGGAAAACAGAATTTAAAAGTTCCCACATTATTATGAAAAGACTGATTGTTTTCTGAGGTGATGGTATCAAGCAAGAATCTGTTTCAAACCTGTCTAATCAATAAATGAGAGTTCTATACCCTTGGTAACAAATCACCAGAATGGTTTTTTTAATTAATCAATATTGATATATCAACTACCTAATGAACATGTTTTTGCAAGCCAACCACTCAGTGACAACTCCTTATCTCTAAAAGTCAGCCAATCAAGATTTGACTGGTTCCAATGCACATACTTCTGAATGCCAACTAATGAACAGACTCACCCAAGTAACCACACTTATTAGGATTATGTCAACCCCCTCATGCCTCTGAAAATCCACCAATCTCTTAATTCCATGCTTTCCCAAAACTCTAAGATCAGCAGTCTGCTCTTCTTGGAGAAACTAAGCCTGATCAGCACGTACTCAAGTAAGCAATAAATTAAGCTTTGTATTTTTTGTTTTAGATGTTGATTGGTGGTCTCATCTATCGACATGTGGAGGGTCTCTAGCTTTGAGTGAGTCCAGAACAAGAAAGTGCTCTTCAGCAGTGTCAAGCTACAATATAAGCAGCCTGGCTACTTGGGCCATTTGCTCCCAGTTGACTGCATGTTACTAGAGTTGTCTTTGGTAAAGAAATATGCCATCTGGAACTTCTGTTAATCCACAGTGGGAGAGTTGTAGCTCAGACCTCTATGATTCTAGAGCAAGGGCATACCATCTTGGTAGAAGTGTCTGATCATAGGACATCAAATGACCATATAGTTAGAACTTCTCATTATGAGCTGAGCTCTATCTAACCCCCCAGATTATAAGGTGAAGTGGGCCCAGCAGTAATACATCATAAAATGAAAGTGATACATCTAGGATCACGTCTGAGCAGGTCCAGAGATCACAAGTAAACTGCACAAATAGTTTGGCAGGGATAATTGATCCTAATCATCATGAGGAGATAGGGCTGCTGCTACATAATGAGGGCATAGAGGAATACGTTTAGCACTCAGGTGATCTACTGGGACATCTCTTGGTACTCCTATGCCCAGTTGAACTATAAGTTGGCAATTATAGCAACCATGGCCTGGTAAGGGTCTGGTGACCAGGAGACCAGACACCTTAGAAATGAGAGTGTGGACGTGTATCAAATTATCACATTATACACCTTAGACTTAAACAATATTATATGTCAATTATATCTCAATGAAGCTGGAGGGAAAAAGAAATTAGGATGTGGGTCAACTTACCAGGTAAGCCAAAGGGGAGGGAGATCTAAAATGAGTGGTGGTGGGACTTCCCTGGTAGCACAGTGGTTAAGAACCTGCCTGCCAATGCAGGGGTCATGGGCTCACGCCCTGGTCCGGGAAGATCCCACACACTGCCTAGCAATTAAGCCTGTGTGCCACATACTGAGCCTACAGTGGTTAAGAACCTGCCTGCCAATGCAGGGGTCATGGGCTCACGCCCTGGTCCGGGAAGATCCCACACACTGCCTAGCAATTAAGCCTGTGTGCCACAACTACTGAGCCTGCACTCTAGAGCCCGTGAGCCACAACTACTGAAGCCAGAGTGCCTGGAGCCATGCTCCGCAACAAGAGAAGCTACCGCAATGAGAAGCCTGTGCACGACAATGAAGAGTAGCCCCTGCCCGCCACAACTAGAGAAAGCCCACGCACAGCAATGAAGACCCAACACAGCCAAAAAAATAATGATAATAAAATTTAAAAAAAATTTTTAATAATAATAAAAAATAAAATGAGTGGTGGTAGAGGGAGATGATGAGTGTCAGTTACAGCTCATGGACCAAATGCAGCAACAGGGGCTATCGTCCATTCCACTAACCCTCCTCTTGTAAGTGTCCCCAGATTTGTGACCGACCAGGGTCCTGGAGAAGCTATGCCTGGACAAAGTGAAATTAACATGAGAATAAAGTGGAGCTGACTGGGGCAAGGGGTGGACTATAGAGGCTTTATTAAGGTAAACATCCCCCAGCTATGTTGGTTAATAACAACTCACAACTGCTGTATTAATTTGCTTGGGCTACCATACAAAATATTATGGCCTGGGTGGCTTAAACAACAGAAATTTATTTTCTCACTTCTGGAAGCTAATAAGTCCAAGATCAAGGTGCCAACACGGTTCAGTTCCTGGTGAGAGCTCTTTTCCAGGGTTACAGACGGCTGACTTCTCACTGTCTCCTTACATGGCCTTTCCTCTGTGTGGAGAGAGAGAGAACCTTCCACTTCTCTTCTTATAAGACCCCTCAGCCCATCATGAAGGCAAACACTCATGACCTAATCTAACCCTAATTACCTCCGTGCAAAGGTTCTGTCTCCAAGTATAATCACGTTGGGGGTTAGGGCTTTAACATATGAATTTTGTGGGGGACACAAACATTCAGCCCAGGACAGCTGCCCTCTCTTCTAGAGAACTGTCTTCCCCTCACTCGGGAGGCTGCATCCCACCTTGAGCTATAACTCATCGACACAGGGATACGAAAGACTGGCTCTTTTGCCTCAATGGGTAACTAATTCTGAGTTCTATTTTGTGCGCCAGAGCTTTCTTATAGAATCAGCTGAGACCACATTCTTTCCAGCTCTTTGCTCTCTGTCCCATCCTGCTTCTCTCACACCCTCTCTCCAGAAATTACTCCCCGAATAAGTCACTTGGACAAGAATCCCTGTCTCAGACTCTGCTTCTAGCAAACCTAATCCAAGCTGCTGTACATTGCTCAGAATTTTTGTGTGGTCTTAGGGAGAGGGAGAGTCCCCAAAAACATTTCTGAAATTGAATTTCTTATTAACCAGGGTGAGTGAGGGCTCACGTGATATTTATCTAATGTAGAAAAATGCACCGCTCCTTACGTGTGACAGTTGTAGGGTAAAATTCACACCGATTACAGGTGTATATCTTTTGTCCTGTGGTTTGCACCACACCCCTTCCAGCAGATGAATTTATTTTGAACAAGGTACATCCTTCCATTGCCAGATGCAAGTCAGCACTTTTAAAACAATCCACAATGTGATAGGAAACTGTCTCTTAATAGCAAGGCACCATCTACCAGAACCATGCTTAACTGAATGACTGTCCCCCTCTTCAGTCTTCCATGTTTCCTGTTTCCTCTTTCATTTTCTTCTGCCAGTCAGAGCCCATTCCCTTGGTACATGCTGACTGACCTTCAGTGACTATAGCTTCCCCTTTGGCCCTACCTTTGCCTCATAGGTTGGTCGCGATATTCAGCCACTGATATTCATTAGTTGTCCTTGGCTTCACCTCTCAATGATGCCCTTGCCTCCTTGTTTACAACTGACATATGCTACCTGCCCCTCTGGAACGGGCCCTGATAATCCCAAGGTTCTGGGCTTATCAGGCCCACTCTGTATAAACCACTCTCTTACACATTCAACTCCCATTCTTCTCAGACTTGGTGGTACCTCTGAGGTTGTCCACCCCAGATGGATAGATACGTCATTTAAATAGTTCATTTTTTGTCATCCATGTTTTACTGATGATTAGACACTTGAAATCATAAGCAGCATTTCTAAATCCTCGTCCTTTTCTACAAGGCACCTTTGGACATCTTTGGCCTCCATGGTATCTACTTTTACTTCAGCCTGGATGTTCATCTCTCCTCATCACATTTCTGTTTAGCACCTTCTGCATCAGGTCAGGAAGATTTCTTCCAAACACACGTTTCCATAAAATGGTCTCTATGCTTTACCACTGATGTTTGTCACGTTCCAGAAAACTCAATTCCTCCAACTTGGATAGACAGTGAAAATGGTGGTTAAAAGCTTATATTTAGAAATAAAACAAACCCAAGTTTCAATCCTGGCTCTACCACTTACTAGCTGGATCATCTTGACCAAAATGTTCAACTTTTTTGAGTCTTAATTTCATTACCTATAAAATGGGGAATGAACGTGATAATACTTACCTCAGAGAGTTGTTGTGAGGATGAAATGAGATAAAACAAAGGGTTTAGCCTAGTGTCTGGCATACAGTATGCATTTAATAAATGATATTATTATGGGCTTCCCTGGTGGCACAGTGGTTGAGAATCTGCCTGCTAATGCAGGGGACAGGGGTTCGAGCCCTGGTCTGGGGGGGTCCCACATGCCGTGGAGCGACTGGGCCCGTGAGCCATGGCCGCTGAGCCTGCGCGTCCAGAGCCTGTGCTCCGCAACGGGAGAGGCTGCGATAGTGAGAGGCCTGCGCACCATGATGAAGAGCGGCCCCCGCTCGCCACAACTAGAGAAAGCCCTTGCACAGAAACGAAGACCCAACACAGCAAAAATAAAAAATAAATTAATAAAACAAAGGACTGGTCTTTAAAAAATAAATAAATAAATGATATTATTATTACGTATTCACCACCTTCAAAGGCAGCTGTTCAAGTCCCAGAGCTGTCTGGTAGTTATGCAAATGGCCAATCAATGCATAGTAAGAACTATCCATCAGAGCCATTCACCACTGTGGTAGGTGGATGTACCAAGGATGTACCAGAAGGAAGTTCATTACAGGAGAGGTTGGGCCAGAGGGGAGACAGAATGCAGGGTACCAAACCAAAGCATAGAAGGCGGAAGGCAGCCCACCCAAGCCTCAACTGGAGAGGCAGGGCAGGGGAGAAGGCCAGGGATGAATGAGGGTATGTTTGGGGTAAACAGAGAAAGATTAAAGTACAAATGGGTGAACTACACGGATTTGGAATGAAAACCCCAAAAAGCAATGTCCTTCCTGGGCAAGGTACCCTGAGGTGATAGAAGCAATCTTAGAGAAAAAGATGCAAGACAGATAAGAACCTTCTCAAATTTCAAATTCTCTTTCCTGCTTCCCCACTACTGACCTGGGAAAAAGAAGTTTCGCTTTCAGTTAGAAGGCTTTGGGATGGAGCCAGTCCTAGGGAAGAGGTTAAATTAAAAATCAGGAACCTAGGGATTGGACAAACTCTATGAATACATCTTGTGCTCCAGGCCTTAGCTTCTCCATCTGGAAAGAAAGAATTTTTCCTGGAAAATCTCCCATACCTCCCCATCCCTGGGTTGTGTGATTGGCCTAAAACACAAACACCAGGGCTGGCTGGTGTTTTCAGCAGCAGGCTCCAGCATCCTGGTAGCTGTCAGACAAATGACACCTTTCTCCTCCTTGCATTACCCCCAGGGACCAAAGTGGTCACATCTGCTGATGGCCAAAACCACAACTCTTCTTTTAGGTCCCACAGGAGCTGATGCAGGCCCAGCAGAATTGAAGTGGTCCATAATCAGAGACCTGTTGCTGTATTGTACTATCTGAAGCTGACAGCACCAAGCATGTCACTGGCACATAATTTCTATTTACCACCTATAACTGTTTTAACCTCTTGCCCAGAGGCAGGGGAAAGGACCTGATGGCTTTTAGAGAATTCCAGTGACCCAAGAAGCCTGTAATCATTAAATACAGTGATTCTGGGATCCTTTAGGAAAAGTCATAGAGGACTTATGAGAATTCTGCATAAACATCAGAAGTATCATTTGTGCCATCTGATTTTCGCCCCCAAGGAGATTAAACAGAACCAGGAAGCCTGGTGTATCTCCTCCCAGGGCTTGGAAAAATAAAGGAATTCAGGACCATGTTAAGCTCTGCCTTACCTGTCCCCCTCCCATTCTCATCCCAAATCCATCTTCCACCTGGAGCCCACCCCTAACTATCCCATCACCCACTCAGGCTCTGAGCCAATGAAAGTTGATGAGCTCTCTTGATTAGGGCCCTTTAATCTAATGGTTCCTGCTCCAAAGCACCCCCTTCTATATTCCTGCTCTCTGATATATCTAGGGCTTTGGACTGTGGAGACAAGAGTAAGATACAAATGTGCCCTGACTCCAGCCACCCAGAACTGATGTTTGGATTGTTGAGACTCTGGGCTAAAAGCCCATCCTGAGCCTGGTCCTCCTTGCTGCTCATCTTCTGAAAGCATTTGCTTCCCTGATGCTTCTCCTGCCATGAGGAAGTATGGCAGGCCAACTCGCTGCTGGCACCTGCCACACTGTAGCATAACACAAACACTAATGGCAGAAATAATCACAGTGACAACGGCTTGGTCTACACGCAGAAGGTACTTGTCATCTCCCCAGAAGCCTCTTGGCCTAGGGCTCAACTGTGATGATGTACCTGGCCCCTGGCCCACACTGTCATAGTCACACACCAGATTCACACATTGAATGGTTGACATTATCATTACTGTCAGCACCATTCTTGATAACTATTCATTTATTCCTGAGAAACACATTTGCTGAGGACAAACTGCCTGCCAGGTACTGTGCAAGATTCTAAAGGAGTTACAAAGACGAACAGTTTCAAGGAGGAGGCACCAGAGAAGAGAGAGATCAACAAATAATTCCAATATAGGATTGTACAGATTGCTGTTGTAGGTGGATGGATTATCAGTGCCTAGAAAAATGATTGGCCATAGTGAGTGCTCAATAAATAAGTTTCAATGAAGAATGAATGAATGAGTGAATGGATTGATTGATTAATTAATTAACTGGTTAAGAACATGGAGTCTAGATTCAGAGTGCCTGGGTCTGAATACCAACTCTGTGTGGTTTGGGACAGGTTACTTGACTTCTCTATGCCTTAGTTCCCTTATCTGTAAAATGGGTTAATAACAGCACCTTCCTTATGGGGTTGTTGTAAAGTTTATTTGTAAGGTGTTTAGAACATAGCACTATTACTGCATAAGTAGTAACACACAATACTACATAAGTGTTTGGTAAATAAAAACAACTGGCTAGCTCTGATCGCGCTGCCGGCGTGCAAGATGGGGGTGAAGAAAGACAAGAAGCCTGAGAAGTCAACCTGGAAGTTTAATTTGGACCTTACTCATCCAGTAGAAGATGGAATTTTTGATTCTGGAAATTTTGAACAGTTTCTATGGGAGAAGGTTAAAGTGAATGGAAAAACTGGAAATCTTGGGAATGTCGTTCACATTGAATGCTTCAAGAATAAAATAACAGTTGTTTCTGAGAAACAGTTCTCTAAAAGGTATTTGAAATACCTTACCAAGAAATACCTTCAGGGGCTTCCCTGGTGGCGCAGTGGTTGGGAGTCCGCCTGCCGATGCAGGGGACGCAGGTTCGTGCCCCGGTCTGGGAAGATTCCCCATGCCGCCTGTGTTCCGCAATGGGAGAGGCCACAGCAGTGAGAGGCCCGTGCACTCCAAAAAAAAAAAATAAAGAAAAAGAAATACCTTCAAAAGAACAATCTTCGTGATTGGCTTCGTGTGGTTGCATCTGACAAGGAGACTTACGAACTTCGTTACTTCCAGATTAGTCAAGATGAAGATGGATCCGAGTCTGAGGACTAGATGAAGCCATCCCTTTCAGGGCTTTGCTTGCTAACAAAACAAATGACGTATACAAGAGAAACATCTTGAAATGGACCTTTAGTTTATCAGAGAATAAAAAACATTACTCTGAAAAAAAAAAAACATTACTCTGTATGTTAAGCATTCATCTCTTTGATTTAAGTGTATGCTGTTTATATGGGGCTGGTTTTCCTTTAATACTTTTAAAAAAAATTTATTGGAGTGTGGTTGATTTACAATATTTTGTTGGTTTCGGGTACACAGCAGAGTGAATCAGTTATACACATGCACTCCTTTTCTTTTTAAAGATTCTTTTCCCATATAGGCCATTACAGAGTATTGAGTAGAGTTCCTTGTGCTATACAGCAGGTTCTTATTAGTTATCTGTTTTATGTATAGTAGTATGTACATGTCAGTCCCAATCTCCCAATTTATGCCCCCCTCCCCGCCCTTATCCCCTGGTAACCATAAGTTTGTTTTCTACATCTGTTACTCTACTTCTGTTTTGTAAATAAGTTCTTTTGTACTCCTCTGTTGTTGTTGTTTTTTTTAATACTTTCTGTAAGCAGTATTTAAATAGCCTATAGCTAGTGGAATTTCTTCCAGGATTTCTGAAGTGTACTACTTTTACAAACATCCTTGAGTTAAAGTATATAGTGAAAAAATGAAGCACAATTTTGGGTATAACTTTATATAATAAAATATTTAAATTCTCAAAAACCAAAAAAACACAACTGGCTAGGAACTCATCAGGTTGACAGGGTAGAAAGTCAAGGGTGTAAAGAAAAGCATTCCAAACAATGTAATGGTATTGAGGTTTCCAACAGATGGCATCTTTAAGAAATGTTTCCACTAATGGGAACATCCTAAAGGGAGGCATTGCTTTTAAAGCAAGAGCATGACTCAGTCAAGGATGCATTTGAGAAAAGTTGTTGTGGCCGTGAAGAGGAAGAAGAATTGGAG
>NW_006780610.1:5648662-5661834 GCF_000442215.2 Lipotes vexillifer | reverse complement strand
GGGAAAGAGACTTGACCCCAGAAGACCAATGAGTGGGCTGTTAGCATCACCCGGTGGGAAACAATGCAGTCAGGACAGAGGCTGATAAGGAAGGCATGGATGTGAGAAAACTTCTGAATCAGAGCAGCTGGCGATAAATGCTCTGGAAGAAAAAGAAGCAAGAGCACAGTCAGAAGATGCAGGCCCTGGGCTGGGCAGCCTGCTCTTTGAGGCATTCGCCAAGCAGCTATCCATGTGAGTGATTTAGCATCTCTCACCAGGAAGCTCCCTGGAGAGCTCAGCATGCAGGCAGGTCTGAGGAGGTCAGATGGCTGTGCAGAGCCCAAGGTAGGATGAGCAGTGGCCAGGGCTCCTTTCCAGTACCCTGGACCCAAGTTTTGTGCACTGCTTTGGCTCCAGAGGTAGCTGATGAAGCGCTCCGCTCTTCACGACCTGTTAGATCTGCTCAGCTTCCTGGCTCTCATCTGGGGAAATGCGCCCAGGTGAGACCAGGGGAATTGATGCAGATTCATCTCTGACTTAGGATGTTATTCATTTGTACTGATAGTATGATGTAATGGTTAAGTGCGTGGGTGATTAGCACCAAGGAGACTGGGTTCAAATCCCAGATTCAACACTTAACTGTGTGACCTTGGGTAGGTTACTTAAGTTCTCTGTGCCTCCATTTTCTAATCTGTAAAACAGAGATGATAATAGTATCTACCTATAAGGATGATGTAAGAATTAAATGAGATAATTTGTTTATGAAGAGAACCTATTACAGCTTTTAAGATATATTAAGTCCTATGTATGTATTTAAATTGTTTGATTATCGTGTTTAAATCAAATGTGTTTTGGATATTTAATACTGCTACTATTTCCATTTTCTATATGAGAAAAAGTGAGCGCAACAGAATGCAAGCTTCATATGAACAGAGAGTTTGTATCGCTCCCATTGTATCCCCAGTCCATAGTAGGGTACCTGGAACTGTATTACTTGGTATTTACTGAATACTTTTTGAATGAGTGAATGATTGGTACTCCACCTCCAGGTTACATGGGGTGTACAGCTGCTAATTCAGAAGCACTTTGGTAGAGTTGTTCCACGGCCAAACAACTTCCATTTCGGTTTTTAGTAATTTTCCCACTTAACGTGTCAATATTAGCAGTAGGTGTCTAAAAAAGAAAAAGTTAAAGCACTGGTTGCACACTTGAGGTCTGCTCTAAAGGGCTATTTGGCAGCAAGGAAGAGAAATCTGCCCAATCCAGCTTAATAAAGTGTTTTTTACATTGGAAGAACACAGGAGAAACTCATTGAACCCACCTCCAACAAGTCCAGTCAATATGCTTGGGAACTAAGAAATCAACAGGCAGTAACTGCCCCCCATTTCTGACTCTTAGAGCCTCCTAATTTCCTGCCTCTATGTTTTCTGTGTGTCTGCTCCATTCTCTCAGAGACTGGTTTCCTCTGTTTCCACATACACTATTATGGCTGCCCCAATACACAGGAAGCGAGAAAGAATCTGACTGGCCCAGCTTTAAGCAACTGTTCCCTACTCCCATCTAATCATCTATGACTAGGAGGTAGGATTGAGGGATTCAGAGGACTCCTGCTTTTGGAAGAGGATATCCACGAGAAGAATATGAAGGGCACCTCTAGAACATGGTCCTTTCCCCGGAAATTAAATAAAACTGATGAGTACTGACAAAGTATCTGTCCTTATGGGTGAGCTTTCTTTTTTGTGAGTAGGATGTAAGCCCAGAAATTTACCCAGAGTCTTAGGCACATCCTTTCCACAGGCACTCCACCAGGCTTAGCTGAGTTCAGCTCCTGCCTGCCTGGTTTCTGCTACTTCCAAGCTCAGTTTCCAGAACCCAGTGGCCTTCACCAGAAGATCTGATCATGCCAGGAAAACAAGGACCCAAGAGCTGTTTTTGACTACCTAACATAACCCAAGAGAGGAGATAAACCTCTCATAGAGCTGTGTCAACAGACCTTCCCTCCCAGAATTGTCAGATCTCAAGGATAGGGCTTGGGATGAAGGGGTAAGACCAGGTTTGGGAAAATAACCTATTCTTCTAGCCTGTGCTTTATATTAGCTACATTTTGCAGTGTTTCCCAACTTTACATTCAGTAGATATAGCTGGGATCCTCACAATGACCCTGCAGCTCTGAAATTTTTATCCTCATTACACAGCTGAGAATTATTGAAGTTGGAAGAGGTGAGGTGACTTGTCCAAAGTCACACAGTTAGGTGTTGATCTGAAACTGGAACCCAGGTCTGTTGGATGCGCAGCCCAGAATTCCACTGTACTGCTACCTGGCAATGGTTTGGGGAGTGAGATTGTATCTGGGGAAAATATAGAGAAGGCCAAAACTTGCAGGTGGCTGGAGATGCAGAGAGTTAATTCAGCATCTCAGCCCCTCAGGGATGGATGGCCTGATGAAGCTGGTCTGGGACTGCAGAGAATGAGGAATTGATCTGCCATTTCATGTGAAAATGGATTGTAGCCCCAACCTGTGTGTGTCAATGGAGCTGATTAGCACTTGTGTGAGTCTCCAGCCATCGACTGGCAGGTGAGAATCATTCTGGGAGCAGCAGGGAATCAGTCCTCTCCCACCTCCATCCCCAACAGCTTCCTCCCTCCACAGAGGTTTCCTCCCCCTCCCTGCTACCTGAAGTCTCCAAACCTCCTCCAGCTGCCAGGCCTAATGTGTGCTCAGAGCTCCTCTACCTGCTTTTGACCAAAAGAGGAGGCATGGCTGGTACTTACCTCATTCAGCTATGCTAGGTGCAGCTGGTAGAAAGGCAGCTGGCCTTTCCAAAATGCACTGCCTGCTTGGAGGATAAAGTGTGAGTGAGTGGGTGCAGGGTTCAAGTTGGAGCTTACACCATGCAATGGAAAAAGCAAGGGCTCTGACACATATTGACCATGTGACCTTAGGCAAATCATCTACCCCTCTGGGTTCCGGTTTCCCTATGTATATGTGTGAAGGTTAATTTTGTGTGTCAACTTGACTGGGCTAAGAGATGCCCAGATAGCTGGTAAAACATTTCTGAGTAAACCTGTGAGGGTGTTTACAGAAGAGATTAGCATTTGAATCAGTAGACTGAGTAAACAAGGTCTACCTTCACCAGTGTGGGTGGACATCATCCAATCTGTTGATAGGCCCAAATAGAACAAAAAGACGGAGGAAGGGTAAATTCTCTCTCTCTCTCTCTCTCTCTCTCTCTCTCTCTCTCTCTCTCTTCTTGAGTTGAGACATCCATTTTCTCCTGCCCTTAGACATCAGAGCTCTTGGTTCTCAGGCCTTCGGACTCAGGCTGAATTATACCACCAGCATTCCTGGTGCTTCAGCGTGCAAACAACATATTGTGGGACTTCTCGGCCTCCATAACCATGTGAGCCAATTACTATAATAAATATCCTCATGTATGTGAATATGTATATCCTATTGTTTCTGTTCTCGGAGAGCCCTGAATAATACAATACGGGATAAAAATAGCTTTCTCACTGGATTGTTTGGATTAAAAAAGGAAGTCTGTGGGGACTTCCCTGGTGGTGCAGTGGTTAAAAATCTGCCTGCCAATGCAGGGGACACGGGTTCGAGCCCCAGTCCGGGAAGATCCCACATGCGGCTGAGCAACTAAGCCCGTGCACCACAACTAGTGAGCCTGCGCTCTAGAGCCCGTGAGCCACAACTAATGAGCCCACGTGTCACAACTACTGAAGCCCATGCGCCTAGAGCCCGTGCTCTGCAACAAGTGAAACCACTGCAACGAGAAGCCCGCGCACCACAACGAAGAGTAGCCCCTGCTCGCTGCAACTAGAAAAAGCCTGCACACAGCAACAAAGACCCAATGCAGCCAAAAATAAATAAATAAATAATAAAATTAATTTATATTAAAAAAAAAAGGAAGTGTGTGAACAAGTATTTTTCAGTCCCTGACACATAGTAGGAACTAAAAATGTTATTTGGAAATTGACTCTCCACTCTCCTCAAGAGGCACCCACTCTGGGAAGCCTTCTCTGGTTGATCCAACTTCTATCTCTCTTTTCATCATTTGAGTGTCATGTGCAAGTGACAACAAGAGCCTCAGTGTTTTCCCTGACCTGGAGAAGTTCTGCCTCCAAGGCAGCTCAGCCCATAGTATTGAGTTGCCTTTGGGTGAGTGAACAGTCAAGTTCCAGCAAGGGAACCAAACAGGCTCAGATTCTTCACACACACCCCCACACACCACCAGTCTATCTGGACTTAGAGCTTCTATCCTAAGCTTGTCACATGGTATCTAGGGATGCCCTGGGCATTCTCGTACCTGTCAGGCTGTGACCTCTTTCACTGCCTCCAGGTGTACTTGGTCCACATGGCAGACTTCCTTCATGAGTTTTCTCTCCTGTTCCTCCAAGGCTGGAGCTCTGCCCAGTTGGTAGTGGCCTTGATTTTCTGCCTTGATCTTGCTAGACTTCTCCTTAGGGGCCTGGACTTGCCTACTGATGGCTGGCCTTCTGCCCCAAGTTGTTTATGCCTTCTGTTACCAGAGCTTGGCCTCAGCCTTGCCTGAATTGGGCACTTCAGGACCATCAAAGGTGGCTACAGCCAGAGAGTGGGGGGGTTCTTGAGTTCCCAAATTTGGAAAGTGTGACTAAGCTCTGTTACTCACTCCTAGGGCTGTAGTGGCAGATGAGGATTGTGGTCAGGACCATGGACAGAGCCCACAGTGTCCAGAGTGCCTGTGGTTGAGGATGAATTTCACGTCCCTGACTCCATGCTGAGGAAGTGAATAGGGGCACACAGTCAGCACCACAAACAGATGCCAGAGGCTCTGTTGTCCTGGAAGTAGTCTTTAAGACAGTGGATTAGTCAAGATTCTTCTGACTACAAGAAATGGAGACTATTTCAAATTAGCTTAAGCTAGTCTTTGAATGAGCCAGATGAGTGAGATGGTGGAACTGAGTGCTGAGACTCGATGCAACTAACAGTGGGAAGTAATAGGCACATCCCCCTTTACCTTAAAACAAGACGTGGTTTCTTTAACAGACATGGGGCTATTCAAGCTATCTATTTCTTCTTGAGTAATTCAAGGAAATCGTATTTTTATCCAAGTTGTCAAATTTATTGGTGTAAGGTTGTTCATGGTACCCCCTTATTATCCTTTTAATTTTTCTAGGATTTGTAGTGGTAACCTTTCTCTGTTTCCTGATATTGGTGTTGGTAATTTGTATACTCTCTCCATTTTTTCTGATTAGTCTGACTAGAGGTTTATAAATTTCATTTATTTTTTCATTATTCCTGCCACTGCCTCCATCGTGCCAGTTTAGAACATTATCATTTCATTGTGGCAACCTCCTAAGAAGTGTTTATGCCCCAGCCTCCCACTCCAGCACACTCTGCATACTGCTGCCAAATGAAGCATCCTAAAAGGCCTTTCATAGGAAGATTTTCAATGACTCTACATTGCTTTTGAATAATTTCCAGGCCCCTTCACTTGACATTCAAGTCCCTCCCCCGCCATCTGACAAGCATTCACATCTCTAGAGTTGTTGCCCACTCCTCCCCTGCATGAGTCCTCCTCTTTTCCAGCCAAACAGATCCATTTGTCATTCCCATTAAATCTAGGTGATTTCTCAGCTCTGTCCTTCTACAACTCTTCAACTGTCGGCTGCTGAAGAAAGAACACCAGACTTGGAGTCTGAAGACCAAGATTGGAATCCCATTTATGGGCTATATGGCCTCAATTTCTTCATCTGAAAAATGGGATAATGCTTGTCTTGCAGAGTCATTCCTAATTCGTTCAGCAAGTACTTGAAGGACTATGCCCTGAGACTTACTGCATACTTGTGTGCATGTGTGTGCACATGTCCATATGCATGATGAGAAGTAATGCTATTGCTCCAGCATGAAGGGATGTGTCCTGAAGACAAAAACAGAGAATAAACTAGATAGCATTTATTGACTCCTTACTGTACTTGTTTATTGAGTCACTACTATACTAGGCTCCAGGGACATAGCAGTGAGCAACAGACAAAACTCCCTGTTCTCCTGGAGTTTACATTTAATCCCTACATTTTAATCCGACACTTAACCTTTTGGAAATCTAAGTCAAAGCCTGCATTCTTTATTTTAATTAAAAATTTATTTGTAGTAAAATATATATAACAAAATTTACCATATTAACCAATTTAAAAATTACTTATATATTTTACATTGTAGCAAAATAAGCATAAAATTTACTATCTTAATCATTTTTAAGTGTGCAATTCAGCAGTATTAAGTACATTCACATTGTTGTGTGACCATTACCACCATCCATCTCTAGAACTCTTTTCATCTTGCAAAACTGAAACTCCATACTCATTAAACAATAACCCCATTCCTCCTGCCCCCTAGCCCCTGGCAGCCACCATTCTACTTTCTGTCTCTGTGAATTTGACTACTCTACCTCATATAAGTGGCATTACACAGTATTTGTTTTTTATTGTAACTGACTTATTTCACTTAGCATAATGTCCTCAAGGTTCATCAATATTGTAGCATTGTCAGGATTTTCTTCTTTTTTAAGGCTGAATAATATTCCATCGTATGTTTCTTTTTTTTTTAAAGCGAATCAATACGTGTACATAGTTTTAAAAAGCCAACCAAGTCTTATCAAAAAAGACAGTAGTCCATACCCCACACACAAGTCTTACTCCTCAAAGCAACCATTTAAAATCACTTTAGCTGTGCCTACTGGTATTTACCTCTGAGCATCTAAATAATAGGCTTTTTATGTTAGTTCTTAATCTACTATAAAAGATAATAATTTAATATTCTTGTAGCACACCCACACCTCTCCCTCTTGCATCCTTCTAGTATAATTATATAACAATTTTCATCAAATCAACATTCAGGATTTGCCTTATTGATTTTGCACACATGGTTCACTGCCAAAACTAATGTTGTGTAACCTTTCTTGTACAGATTTTTCTGTCTTTCCTCATGTTAATGGCTTTTTTTTTCTTTCTCCCATTTTCTTTTTTTTAAAGATTCTTTTTTTATTTAATTAAACTAATTAATTTATTTATTTTTGGATGCACTGGTTCTTCGTTGCCGCGCGTGGGCTGTCTCTAGTTGCGGCAAGCGGGGGCTACTCTTCTTTGTGGTGTGCAGGCTCTAGGCGCACAGGCTTCAGTAGTTGTGGTGCACGGGCTTAGTTGCTCCGCAGCATGTGGGATCTTCCCGGACCAGGGCTCGATTCCGAGTTCCCCACACCGGCAGGCAGATTCTTAACCACTGCGTCACCAGGGAAGTCCCTCTTTCTCCCATTTTCTTAGTTTTCTATATCCTTATCATGAATTCTTCCCAAACTCCTTAACAGAATGCAAAACCTTCTAAATGCTAATTTCCACATGGTGAAACACATCAAGTAATCTATTAATTCCACCGTTTTGTTTTTCCTAAAGGCATCCTTCCTGGAGTCTTCCATCTCCCTGTCCAATGTGTACAGCTATCCCTTGGTATCCTTGAGGGATTGGTTCAACAACCCCCACAGATACCAAAATCCACCAATGCTTAATAAATGGCACTGTATAAAATGGCACAGTATTTGTATTTAACCCATGCATGTTTCCCACATACTTTAAATCATCTCTAGATTATTACCTTAATAAAATGTAAATGATATATAAACAGTTGTAAATACAGTGTAACATGCTATTCAGGTTTTGCTTTTTGGAACTTTTTTTTTTCAAATATTTTTGACCTGCAGTTGGTTGATCCACAGATGTGGAACCCACGGATATGGAGGGCTGACTGTAGTTACTCTCTAGTCCTTCTGCACAGCCATCATTCAGGGGATTGTCTTTGTAATTTTTCTGGGCTGTATCCCCTTTTCCAGAACCCATAACTTTTTTTTTTCTTGGTTTAGTCCTTCATTTTGATGGAGCACATCCTTCAGTAACTTCCTGAGGAAGAATAGACGAAAAGTAAAACATTTGAAATCTTGAATTTCAGAAAATTCTTTATTCTACCACACGGTTGATTCATAGCTAGGCTGGTATAAGAATTCTTTAGAATTTGGAAGGCATTGGTCCAGTATGGCTATTGAGAAGTCCATTGCCATTACTGGCTTTACGTTATACTTTGTGTGTACCCTGTCCTTTCCGAATGGAAACTTTTAAGATTTTATCTGTATCCTTGCCCATCTAAAAGTTCATGCTAATGAGACTTGGTATGTGCCTATTTTCATTTAATTCATTTGTCACACCTTTTGTAGGCCTTTTCATTCAGGAAGCTCATGTCTTTGAGCTCTGAGAAATTTTCTTCTATTATTTCTGTGAATATCTTCTCTCCATTTTATCTGATCTCTCTTTTAATATCTAAAGATATTTTCTATGCTCAGTTTCTCCAGTGAAGAATCCACCATTCCCCACCTGAGAGGTTATGCACCTGAGCATGAGCAGTCTAGAAACCGTGTCTCATGGGCCCTAGAGCCTCACTGTTCACGTTCCCCCACAATGGCTCTCTTTTTATTATGACATTCTCCCCTGATTTCCACTGTGCCCAGTGTTCCTGGCTAGAGTTTTTGTGGTTCACTTTTTTTAAATTGAAGTATAGTTGATGTACAATATTACATGTTACAGGTTTATAATATAGTAATTCACAGTTTTTTGGTGTGTTTTTTGTGTTGTTTTTTTTTTTTTTTGCGGTACGTGGGCCTCTCACTGTTGTGGCCTCTCCCGTTGTGGAGCACAGGCTCCGGATGTGCAGGCTCAGCGGCCGTGGCTCACGGGCCCAGCTGCTCCACGGCATGTGGCATCTTCCCGGACCGGGACATGAACCCGTGTCCCCTGCATCGGCAGGCGGACTCTTAACCACTGCGCCACCAGGGAAGCCTGATTCACAGTTTTTAAAGGTTACACTCCGTCTATAGTTATAAAATATTGGCTATATTCCCCGTGTTGTACAATATATACTTGTAGCTTATTTTATACATAATAGTTTGTATTTCTAATTCACTTTTTAAGCAGAATAAAACCTCCAGTCCCTGCCAGGGTGTGGAAGATATAGTCAGCTGTCTGTGTGTGATAGGGAAGGGACTTGCTTCTTATGCAGACTTTCAACCCATTCCCATGTTCTTAGCCCCATGCCTCATTCCCAGCTTCTGTGATAAATGTTGCCTCCAATTCCTTTGTTGTTCCACTGGTTCTGGGTCTCTAATTGGCTGACTCCTCTTTGGCATCCTTTGCTGTAGCACTTAGTATGTAGCTATCTCAGCTCTGCCAACTCTTCCATCCACTTGCCATCTTCCAAAAATGTGTTGACATCTGTGGTCCACCATGGCCTCTTTTATATTCTTTTACTTTTATTTTAGCGAGGCTTTTAAAAAGGAGCAGATATAAATGCATCTATTCCATCTGCCACATTTAACCAGAAATCCAAGGATGGCACTCTTAATTACTACACTATATTGTCTCTCAAATGACACAGTACCTCTGGGATCCTACATCCCAATGAGGATGAAATGAGACTACACATGTGAACATACTGTGTAAGCTCTGAAGAGCTATGTGAACGAGAGGGTCTACATTAAATTCCTCTACAAAGTGCCCTCCTTCCTTTTCTCTGTTCTCTGATTCTTCCCCTTCGCCAAGGTACAACTCAAGCTTTTCTTCTCCTTGGGGTCTTCTCTGATCAACCCAGCTAACAAGGATGTCCCTGAGCCCTGAGCCACCACAGGAATCTCTGTGCACCTCTCTTGGCCCTAAGCAAAGCTGCTTTATTTGACTATGGGCACAGAGTTCCTGGCCAAGATACATAGTCAAATTTGGATCTGTCAGTGTGCAAGAAAAAAGCTTTCCTTGGACACCAGGTGTGTGCGCACACAGAGGAAAAATGCCATATGAGGACACAGTGAAAAGGCAGCCATCTGCAAGCCAAGGAGAGAGGCCTCAGGAGAAAACCTTCCAACACCTTGATCTTGGACTTGATTTTGGATCTTGATCTTGGACAGGATTGAGAGAGAGGAACCAAGATGGAGGAGTAGAAGGATGTGCTCTCACTCCCTCTTGTGAGAACACCAGAATCACAACTAGCTGCTGGACAATCATCAACAGGAAGACACTGGAACTCACCAAAAAGGACACCCCACATCCAAAGACAAAGGAGAAGCCACAATGAGACGGTAGGAGGGGCGCAATCACAATAAAAGCAAATCCCATAACCACTGGGTGGGTGACTCACAGACTGGAGAACACTTATACCACAGAAGTCCACCCACTGGATGAAGGTTCTGAGCCCCACGTCAGGCTTCCCAACCTGGGGGTCCGGCAACGGGATGAGGAATTGCTAGAGAATCAGACTTTGAAGCCTAGTGGGATTTGATTGCAGGACTTCAACAGGGCTGGGGGAAACAGAGATTCCGCTCTTGGAGGGCACACATAAAGGAGTGTGCTCATCGGGACCCAGGGAAAGGAGCAGTGACCCCAGGGGAGACTGAACCAGACATACCTGCTAGTGTTGGAGGGTCTCCTGCAGAGGCGGGGGGTGTCTGTGGCTCACCGTGGGGACAAGGACACTGACAGCAGAAGTTCTGGGAAGTACTCCTTGGCGTGAGCCCTCCCAGAGTCTGTCATTAGCCCCACCAAAGAGCCCAGGTAGGCTTCAGGGTTGCCTCAGGCCAAAAAACCAACAGGGAGGGAACCCAGCCCCACCCATCAACAGTCAAGCGGATTAAACTTTTACTGAGCTCTGCCCACTAGAGCAACAGTCAGCTCTACCAGCCACCAGTCCCTCCATCAGTAAACTTACACAAGCCTCTTAGATAGCCTCAACCACCAGAGGGCAGACAGCAGAAGCAAGAAGAACTAAAATCCTGCAGCCTGTGGAACAAAAACCACATTCCCCAAAAGACAGACAAGATGAAAAGGCAGAGGGCTATGTACCAGATGAAGGAACAAGATAAAACCCCAGAAAAAAACAACTAAATGAAGTGGAGATAGGCAACCTTCCAGAAAAAGAATTCAGAATAATGATAGTGAAGATGATCCAGGACCTCAGAAAAAGAATGGAGGCAAAGATTGAGAAGATGCAAGAAATGTTTAACAAAGACCTAGAAGAATTAAAGAACAAAGAAACAGAGATGAACAATACAATAACTGAAATGAAAACTACATTAGGAGGAATCAATAGCAGATAACTGAGGCAGAAGAACGGATAAGTGACCTGGAAGACAGAATGGGGGAATTCACTGCTGCGGAACAGAATAAAGAAAAAAGAATGAAAAGAAATGAAGACAGCCCAAGAGACCTCTGGGACAACATTAAACACAACAACATTCGCATTATAGGGGTCCCAGAAGGAGAAGAGAGAGAGAAAGGACCAGAGAAAATATTTGAAGAGATTATAGTCAAAAACTTCCCTAACATGGGAAAGGAAATAGCCACCCAAGTCCAGGAAGCACAGCGAGTCCCATACAGGATAAACCCAAGGAGAAACACGCTGAGACACATAGTAATGAAATTGGCAAAAACTAAAGACAAACAAAAATTATTGAAAGCAGCAAGGGAAAAACGACAAATAACATACAAGGGAACTCCCATAAGGTTAACAGCTGATTTCTCAGCAGAAACTCTACAAGCCAGAAGGGAGTGGCACGATATATTTAAAGTGATGAAAGGGAAGAACCTACAACCAAGATTACTCTACCAGGCAAGGATCTCATTCAGATTCGTTGGAGAAATCAAAAGCTTTACAGACAAGCAAAAGCTAAGAGAATTCAGCACCACCAGACCAGCTCTACAACAAATGCTAAAGGAACTTCTCTAAGTGGGAAACACAAGAGAAGAAAAGAACCTACAGAAGCAAACCCAAAACAATTAAGAAAATGGTCATAGGAACATACATATTGATAATTACCTTAGACGTGAATGGATTAAATGCTCCAACCAAAAGACACAGGCTTGCTGAATGGATACAAAAACAAGACCCATATATATGCTGTCTACAAGAGACCCAACCCAGACCTAGGGAGACATACAGACTAAAAGTGAGGGGATGGAAAAAGATATTCCATACAAATGGAAATCAAAAGAAACCTGGAGTAGCAATACTCATATCAGATAAAATAGACTTTAAAATAAAGAATGTTACAAGGGACAAGGAAGGACACTACATAATGATCAAGGGATCAATCCAAGAAGAAGATATAACAATTATATATGCACCCAACATAGGAGCACCTCAATACATAAGGCAACTACTAACAGCTATAAAAGAGGAAATCGACAGTAACACAATAATAGTGGGGGACTTTAACACCTCACTTACACCAATGGACAGATCATCCAAAATGAAAGTAAATAAGGAAACAGAAGCTTTAAATGACACAATAGACCAGATAGATTTAATTGATATTTATAGGACATTCCATCCCAAAACAGCAGATTACACTTTCTTCTCAAGTGCGCATGGAACATTCTCCAGGATAGATCACATCTTGGGTCACAAATCAAGCCTCAGTAAATTTAAGAAAATTGAAATCATATCAAGCATCTTTTCTGACCACAACGCTATGAGATTAGAAATGAACTACAGGGAAAAAAACGTAAAAAACACAAACACATGGAGGCTAAACAATACGTTACTAAATAACCAAGACATCACTGAAGAAATCAAAGAGGAAATCAAAAAATACCTAGAGGCTTCCCTGGCACGGTGATTAAGAGTCCGCCTGCCAATGCAGGGGACACAGGTTCATGCCCCGGTCTGGGAAGATCCCACATGCCACGGAGCGGCTAGGCCAGTGAGCCATGGCTGCTGAGCCTGTGCGTCCAGAGCCTGTGCTCCGCAACGGGAGAGGCAACAACAGTGAGAGGCCCGCGTACGGCAAAAAAAAAAAAAAATACCTAGAGACAAATGACAATAAACACACAAAAATCCAAAACCTATGGGATGAAGCAAAAGCAGTTCTAAGAGGGAAGTTTATAGCTATACAAGCCTACCTCAAGAAACAAGAAAAATCTCAAATAAACAATCTAACCTTACACCTAAAGGAACTAGAGAAAGAAGAACAAACAAAACCCAAAGTTAGCAGAAGGAAAGAAATCATAAAGATCAGAGCAGAAATAAATGAAATAGAAACAAAGAAAACAATAGCAAAGATCAATAAAACTAAAAGCTGGTTCTTTGAGAAGATAAACAAAATTGATAAACC
>NW_006780610.1:5645095-5648093 GCF_000442215.2 Lipotes vexillifer | reverse complement strand
AAAAACAAACAACCCAATCCAAAAATGGGCAGAAGACCTAAATAGACATTTCTCCAAAGAAGACATACAGATGGCCAAGAAACACATGAAAAGCTGCTCAACATCACTAATTATTAGAGAAATGCAAAACAAAACTACAATGAGGTATCACCTCACACCAGTTAGAATGGGCATCATTAGAAAATCTACAAACAACAAATGCTGGAGAGGGTGTGGAGAAAAGGGAACCCTCTTGCACTGTTGGTGGGAATGTAAATTGATACAGCCACTATGGAGAACAGTATGGAGGTTCCTTAAAAAACTAAAAATAGAATTACCATATGATCCAGCAATCCCACTACTGGGCATATACCCAGAGAAAACCATAGTTCAAAAAGACACATGCACCCCAGTGTTCATATTGTAAATAACAGCACTATTTACAATAGCCAGGTCATGGAAGCAACCTAAATGCCCGTCAACAGACGAATGGATAAAGAAGATGTGGTACATATATACAATGGAATATTACTCAGCCATAAAAAGGAACGAAATTGAGTCATTTGTTGAGACGTGGATGAATCTAGAGACTGTCATACAGAGTGAAGTAAGTCAGAAAGCGAAAAACAAATATTGTATATTAACACATGTATGTGGAACCTAGAAAAATGGTACAGATGAACCGGTTTGCAGGATAGAAGTTGAGACACAGATGTAGAGAACAAATGTACGGACACCAAGGGGGGAAAGCCACGGCGGGTGGGGATGGTGGTGTGCTGAACTGGGCGATTGGGATTGACATGTATACACTGATGTGTATAAAATTGATGACTAATAAGAAGCTGCTGTATAAAAAATAAAATAAGGGGCTTCCCTGGTGGCGCAGTGGTTGAGAGTCCGCCTGCCGGTGCAGGGGACACGGGTTCATGCCCCGGTCCGGGAAGATCCCACATGCCGCAGAGCGGCTGGGCCCGTGAGCCGTGGCCACTGAGCTTGCGCGTCCGGAGCCCGTGCTCCGCAGCGGGAGAGGCCACAACAGTGAGAGGCCCGCGTACCGCAAAAGAAATAATAAAATAAAATAAAATTCAAAAAAAAAATAAAAGCTTTCCTTCTTCTTCCTATGGGTAGGAGCTTTGCTAAACAATGATGAGCTTTGGGGGTAGAGAAAGAAGTGTTTTGTATCTTTGGCAGTGAGTTTAAGGGCTAAAGTGGCTTCTGTTGTCCTGCAGTCTGAGCTGTGGCCATGGCCCTCAAAGCTCACCTTCGTCCTCTCGCCTCCTCTTCCCTCTCCAGACCTCTCCTCCAAGCAGTGGGGGCAGTGTCAGCGACTGCACCAAGTCTGTGCCACTGGTCCAGAGGCTGTGTCCTTTCACTCCCTCCCTTTTACCAGAGCTTCCATGTGCATTCTGAGAGATTCAATTCATATTCACAGAGAGCTTAAGCCAGATTGGCAGTGGAAACAGATGGGTCTCTGGCTAGAAGCAGTTGATCTTTGCCTCAAAAAAAATTCCTGATTAGCTTTTTTTTTCTTATTTATTTATTTTTTTATTTATGGCTGTGTTGGGTCTTCCTTGCTGTGTGGGTTTTCTCTAGTTGCGGCGAGCAGGGGCTACTCTTCGTTGTGGTGCGTGGGCTTCTCATTGAGGTGGATTCTCTTGTTGCAGAGCACAGGCTCTAGGTGTGCAGGCTCAGTAGTTGTGGCTCGCAGGCTCCAGAGCACAGGCTCAGTAGTTGTGGCGCACGGGCTTAGTTGCTCCACGGCATGTGAGATCATCCCCGACCAGGGCTCGAACCCATGTTCCCTGCATTGGCAGGCGGATTCTTAACCACTGCGCCACCAGGGAAGCCCCCGATTAGCTATCATTGACAATAACTAAAATGTGAAAGCAAGCCAAGTGTTCACTGATGGATGAATGAATAAACAAAATGTGTATATACATATTGGAATATTATTCCGCCTTAAAAAGGAATGCTACAACAGGGAACCTTGAGGGCATTATGTTAAGTGAAATAAGCTGGTCACAAAAAGACAAAAACTGTATGATTCCATGTATATGAAGTACCTAGACTAGTCAAATTCATAAAGGCAGAAAGTACAATGGTGGTTGCCAGGGGCTGGGGGAATGGGGAGTTATTGCTTAATGAGTAACTGAACAGTTTACAAGATGAAAAAGTTCTGGAGGTGGATAATAGTGATGGTTGCACAACAATATAAATGTACTTAATACCACTTAACTGTACACTTAAAAGTGGTTAAGATGGTAAGTTTTATGTTATATATTTTTTACTACAATAAAATAATTGGAAAGAGAAAAGATCCTGCTTATTTTCTAAGAGACAGATTCCATCTGACAGTCCTTACAGAACATTCCACTGGAGTGAAATGTGCCATCTCTTGTACATTGCCTGATATGATTATTATGAAGGAAACAGCTTTTCACAAGGACTGCAGCTGCAGGGAGCTCTCTGAGGGTCAGTGCTCACGTCCTGGAGCACCTCTGAAACACACAGGTGCATAGATGCACTCCCACTCGCAGACAGCAGGGCACACTCTGTGTATAGCAGTGACACTGCCCTGCCCCATGTTGTACGCACCAGGGCAGAAATCCAGTCCCTCTGGATTCTCCTCTGTCCTTCCCAGACCCTTCATCTTGGAGACCCATGAAGCTAAGGCTGATTGGGCTGGAAATTTCCAGGAGGCACGGCTAGGTGGGAGAATGGCCAAGGAGAGAAAAACAATGAGGAGGTCATGTCACTTGGGTCTGTCTCCACCCTGCTGCAGATTGCTCCAGGGCTTAGGATCTTAGTCCCCCACTTTTTTTTCTGTCTAGAGCTGTATCGTCCAACATGGGAGCAACTAAGCCTGTGTGGCTATTGAACACTTGAAATACAATTATTCCGAATCGAAACGGGCTGTAAGTGTAAAATACATACCAGAATTTAAAGACTTAATGAAAAAAAAATAAAATAGGGGGGCTTCCCTGGTGGCGCAGTGGTTGAGAGTCCGCCTGCCGCTGCA
>NW_006780610.1:5634460-5644886 GCF_000442215.2 Lipotes vexillifer | reverse complement strand
GGCCCCAAAAAAAAAAAAAAAAAAAAAAAAAGGTAAAATATCTCATGAAAAAATATTTTATATTAATTATATGCTGAATGATAGCCTTTTGGGTCAAATAAAATATATTACTAAAATTAATTCCATCTGTTTATTTTTACTTTATTTAATTACATTTGTGGTTTGCGTTATATTGCTGTTGGAAGCACTAGTCTGCTGCCTGTCCTGATCCTAGACTGCTTGTCTGGGCCCTGATCCCCACTTGAATCTTATTCCTTTCCACACAGATGGGACCCTTGTCACTGCTGGGGTCCCTTGTTGAATGGAATAATAAATGGAATAATGTACCCACCTGATATGACATCACCTCCTACCTGGACTCCTTCCCACTGTTCCTTCTGGTTTGGGGGCCAGAGCACTCCCTCCCCTCCTCCCCAGTATCTATTCTGTTTGAAGTCCCAGCAGATGCAGGGTTGCTGGACTAGACACAGATCCAGAACTCTCCACGAAGTCCCGTATAGGCTGGGCCCAGCTATTTGCTAGGGTAAGGGCAGGTGGCCAGAAAAGCCACATCTTTTTCTTATTTTTCCTCCTTCCCTCTTATTTGCTCTCTCATCCTCCCAACCTTCTCTTTTTTAAAAGTCTAATTCTGAGCAGCCGGCTCTGTTCAGCCTGACTGGTTTGTTACGGCTTATAATCTGCGCCAGGATTAATTAGCTAATTACTGACAAACATCCGCTGGCAAGATTCTGCTCCAGCTTGTCAGCTTGAAGTGTTTAATTATTTTAATCATTTACTTTCATCTTCAAAATTTATGCTGCCTAGAGAGTTGTAGGGCATCTTTTAATTATGATTTGCAGTTTCTGCTGGGCTGCGTTCTGTTCCTGGGGTTATAGGGGATATTTTTTTTTTTTTACTAATCTTCCACCAAGGCCTGCACACCTTCTACCCCAGAGCCTGGAGTCATGCTCCATGGATGCGAGGTGAGGAGGAAACCCAGATCATCTCTGGACACCGCCCCTTCTGTATCCCCAGAACACATGCATGGGAGCATAATGTAAATTTGCATTTTGTAAGTTGCTATTGTGTGTTGGACACCATGCTAGTCATTTCTTCTTCTTTTTTAAAAAAATTTATCTATTTTTGGCTGCGTTGGGTCTTCGTTGCTGTGCGCCGGCTTTCTCGAGTTGCGGCCAGCGGGGCCTGCTCTTCACTGCGGTGCGCGGGCTTCTCATTGTGGTGGCTTCTCTTGTTGCAGAGCATGGGCTCTAGGCGCAAGCGCTTCAGTAGTTGCAGCATGCGGGCTCAGTTGTTGTGGCTCATGGGCTCTAGAGAGCAGGCTCAGTAGTTGTGGCGCGCGGGCTTAGTTGCTCCGTGGCGCGTGGGATCTTCCCAGACCAGGGCTCGAACCTGTGTCCCTTACACTGGCAGGCAGGTTCTTAACCACTGCACCACCAGGGAAGTCCCTAGTTGTTTCTATTATTTCACATTTGTGAGCACAGAGAGTATGGAAACGGCCTGAGGGCTGGACAGAGTGGCCTGGAGTGATCAGTGGTGAGAAGAAAAGTAAGGAATGAGTTTATTTACTTGTTTGCCTATGGCCTAACTTAATTATAGTAAAGTGAGATTATCTTAAATGTAAAACTCGGATATACATATGTGTACACCCCCCACCAGATCAAGGTAGCCTAGAGACTCCCTCATGCCCCTCCCCCCACCAAAATCAATACCTCCCAAAGGTAAGCACTTCTGACTCCTTTCACCATAGATTTGTTTTTTCTAGTCTTTCACTTTCATATAAATGGAATTATATGGTATATCCTCTTTTATGTGTGGCTCCTTTCACTCAACGTTTTGACTGTGAAAGGAAAGGTTCTTTAATATAAATCATCTTCCTTGACCAAGGTTTCGGTTTGAGCCCAACTAAGAGGTTCGACCCAAGTCCTTAGAGACTCTGCCTCTGGCTCCTTGCTCGCTAGCACGCTCCTGAAATCAGTTTGGATGTGACTTTTCCGCCACATTCCCTCTCCTTCTCCTACTTCTTTCCTCTCTTCCTCCTCCTCTCCTTCCTCTCCCCACTGGCCATAGACATGTCTGTCACCATGTTGTACTAGGAAGTCATTTCTGAGCTTTAGTTCTTGCCATTCTGGATGCAAAGGGTGCAAAGATGTTTCCTAAAGACACACGGTGTTCAGAGCGGGGTTGAGAAGGGCAAAAGATTGTCCCCTGTTATAGGTTGGATTCTGTCCTCTAATAGAGGGATGTTAAAGGGCTAGCCCCAGTATGTCAGAATGTGACCTTGTCTGGAAATAGGGTCTTCACAGAGGTAATCAGGTTAGAAGGAGATCATTAGGGTGGGTCCTAATTCGCTATGTCAGGTGTCTTTATAAAAGGGGGAAATTTGGACACAGACACACTCAGGGAGAATGCCATGTGAAGATGAAAGCAGAAATGGGGTGATATTTCAAGCCAAGGAATATCAAAGATTGCCAGCAAAGCCTCAGAAGCTGGGAAAGAGGCATGGAACAGATTCCCCCTCACAGTGCTCAGAAGGAACAATCCTGCTTATACCTTGATCACAGACTTCTAGCCTCCAGGACTCTGAGACCATAAATTTCAGTTGTAGAAGCCAGTCAGTCTGTGGCACTTTGTTAAGGTAGCCCTAGCGAACTAATATACCCCCAAAGGGAGCTCTGATCATTTTTTTTTCTAAATTTGTGTCATGGGACCAGCAGCAATCTCTGCAGAATCCCCTGTGCTGGAGCCACCAAACGTTAACTCAGCCCCAGGATGGGAGTGACTGAGGCGACAGCTCAGAGCCGGGAGACTGAGGAGAGGAGAAAGATCAGTTTAATGAGCTCTGCAATGCCATTAATGAGGCACCAGGCAACATCCAGGGGGCTTCCTTGAAGGCTTACACCAGGGCAGGAAAAGCTGAAGGATGCCATGAGCCAGGCCATGCCGGGTTCTGATGTGATGTGATCTGTCCTTTTGATGTCTTCCTTCCACAGGGCCCGAGATGGAGATGGGAGTGGATACAGAAAGTCCAGATGCATTGGGACTCCCGTTCCATTCTCTGGATTTGGGGCCTGGTCCTGTGCATGGCATCACACTCTCTAATACGTCTCATACCTGAGTCCACCCTTATACACACCTGCACGCAACCGTGCCAGGCTTGGCAAAGGCAACTCCTCTCTGTATGTGTTTCCCTCCTCCCACTCCCACCCACCTTTGAAGTTCCATCTGGAACAGTTTGCTTCATAGGAGTGTAACTGTGTATCTTGCTAGCCTGTCTGGCAAATGCATAGGGAGCTTCCTGCCCAAATCCTACACCTTCTTTTTTATTTATTTATTTATTTGTTTGTTTTTGGCTGTGTTGGGTCTTCGTTGCTGCGCAAGGGCTTTCTCTAATTGCAGCTAGTGAGGGCTCTCTTCGTTGTGGTGCGCCGGCTTCTCACTGCGGTAGCTTCTCTTGTTGCGGAGCACGGGCTCTAGGCACGCAGGCTTCAGTAGTTGCAGCACACAGGCTCAGTAGTTGTGGCTCACAGGCTCTAGAGCACAGGCTCAGTAGTTGTGGTGCATGGGCTTAGTTGCTCTGCACATGTGGGATCTTTCCGGACCAGGGCTCGAATCCGTGTCCCCTGGATTAGCAGGTGGATTCTCAACCACTGTGCCACCAGGGAAGCCCTACACCTTCCTTCCCTACTATTTCATACTAGAAATCCCACCCCCATCTTCTACCCCTAAGGTCAGAGCTAGGTCTCACTGCTTTCTGCCAGAGCCAAAGACTCTGACCAACAACTTCCCTCCTCACCTACACCTAAGGGCTCCCCCTATTCTGTCCCTGGAGATCTGGGTGGGGTCTGAGTCCCTGTCTCAGGCCGTGTCTCCTATAACTGAATCTAGCCTATGATGATTTGCATGATGAGGGGGTGTGGGGCAGACCCCCACCATGAGCTATCTTAGAATCTCAATCACAGGTGAGCCTGAGGCTTGTGCCTGGGGTCCTTATAATGAAGTAAGCAGTGAGGAGAGAAGCAGGATGGGACCTGAGTTCTAGCCCTGGTTCTGCCTTTAGGGAAAGCCACTTCCCTTCAAAGTTTCAGATGATTTCTAAGTCTCACCTGAAAAATTAGGACAAGAATCTCTACTACATAGAATTATGCAGATTAAATAAGTATATGAAATATTAGTTGCATGTGGTGTACACATACAATAGAATATTATTCAGCCTTAAGAAGGAAGGAGATTTTGACACATGTTACAACATGAATGACCCTTAAGGATATTATGCTAAGTGAAATAAGTCAGTTATATGAGGTACCTAGAGTAGTCAAATCCATGGAGACAAGATGTAGGATGGTGGTTATCAGGGGCCGAGAGGAGAGGGGAATGGGGAGTTATTGTTTAATAGGTACAGAGGTTTTTATGCAAGATGAAAAGAGTTCTGGGGCTTCCCTGGTGGCACAGTGGTTAAGAATCTGCCTGCCAATGCAGGGGACATTCGAGCCCTCGTCCGGGAAGATCCCACATGCGGCGGAGCAACTAAGCCCATGCACCACAACTACTGAGCCTGGGCTCTAGGACCCACGAGCCATAACTACTGAGCCCACGTGCCACAACTACTGAGACCCACGTGCCTAGAGCCCATGCTCCGCAACAAGAGAAGCCACCACAAGAAGCCTGCGTACCTCAATGAAGAGTAGTTCCCGCTCGCTGCAACTAGAGAAAGTGCATGCACAGCAACAAAGACCCAACACAACCAAAAATAAAAATAAATAAAATAAATAAATTTATAAAAATAAAAAAAGAGTCCTGGATCTGGATGGTGGTGATGGTTACATGACAATGTGAATATGAGAAGGGGGAGTGGAGTCCAATAGGAACAGGATAAAAGTGTCCAGGTTGCAAGTGAGACATCTGGGCAGCAGACAGACTAGTGAGTTGGAAGAACATGACTTGGACATAGGTGAGATTTATAGATAAAAGGAGAAGCAAATTGGAGCCCACCCCAATATTTGAAGGATGGGTGGAGGAAATGGAGCACAGGACCAAGAATGAGGTCTCACAAAGGAGGAAGAGGATGAGCATAGAACATTGTCATAGAAGGTACGGGAGGAGAGGGTCTCAGGAGAAACACAAGCATCTGCAGTGTCAGATGTTTCGGGCAGGTGGTGAGAAAGGCCATCAGGATGGATATTTGCACTTACTGGCAACTCTCTCAAGAGTGGTGGGGCAGAAGTCAGGTAGCCAGGTGTGGAAGAGAGAATGGAAGGGGAGGAAGTGTATCCATTGACCGCAACTATTCTTGAAAGAATTTTGGTAACAAAGGGAAGGGGGGGATTTGAAATGATGGCTTGAGGAGAGATAAACCTGTTTGTAATGGAGAAAACCTAGGCAAGTTTATAGGCTAAAGAAGAGGCCAGGATCAGGAGAAGGTGAAGATACAGATTGAAGGCACAGAAGAGTAAAGGGTTGACCTAGGGCCAGATATGTCCAGGCTTCCTAAAAGCATTCCCTGCCCACCCTGTGTGTGCAGTGAGAGAATCCAGACCAACCCAGCCTCCACCTGTGCTGACAAGAGGGTACCCCTTTGCTCTTTGACAAGGACAGATGTGGCTGTGTCGAGACTAAGAATGGGGTGTGCTTGTGTCAGTGGCTACACTGTCCACACTGAGATTGACCACATACACCCTCCCTCCCACACCTGGTCTCACATACACCCTTTCCAACACACTACTGGTACATAGTAGACATAACTAATTTACATGGGATTTTTGTTGAATATTCTATCTTACAGTCTTCACAAGCATATCTAAAAGCATATCTAACTGCTCTGTAAAACTATGAATAATACAAATATTGGGAATTATTATTATTGAGAAACAAGCTTCATACACATAAGCCCATGAACACACACTGAGGTTCTCATACATCAGCCTTGCACACACAGACTCACAAGCTCATACTGTTTGGCTAGGGCATGTATGCTCACATGGATCCATGAATCCACTGAGACACACTCACACACTCCCCTGTAGGCCTAGACAAATATGTTTGGGCTCATACACACAGTCCACTAAATTGCCCTACAGACTCACACACACCCAAGTTCATAAGCAAGCTCTCACAGACAACACACTCCCATATGCCCACTTAGGTTCACATATGTGCAAGTACGTACACACACACACACACACACACACACACACTGGAAGAATGAGAATCTTCCAGCCCGAAGAGGGCTGAGTTAACTCGACATCCATGAGCCAAAGGAGGACTTCTCAGTCAGTAAATGATTTCACCAACCTGCCACTTTGCTCCAAGACATCAGTATCAGCAGAGAATCAATCTGTCTGGGGCCAAGGCAGGCAGGGAGGCAGAAAGAGAGGAAGGGGTTTGGAAGAACAGACCTCTCCCCTCTCCCTCCTTGTCTGTCTCTCTCCAGATGCCCACGGCACCTCCCCCCATGTCCCTGAGCAGAAGCTGGGGATGCTCTGAGCCACAGTTCCTGTCTTTGGAGAGCCCTCAGCCCTCAGGCCAATGCCACACTCATCAAAAACATCTGATAGGACATCTGCACGAACTCAGCCACCCCAAGCCCCTTTCTCCTTTCCTGGTTTCACTGCTGCATGCCCCACAGGTGGGCAGTGCGCAGATGGGTCCCCACTTGGGTGATGCAAACACTGAGTTCGGGAAGAGGAAGAGCTTTATCCAGGGAGCACGTGTTTGTTGTGCTGTCATCAGGGCCTCAGCCTTGCACGTGGCCTTTCACAAGCCCCAGTCAGTTACCAGCCATTCTCCATAACAGCTGCTTCAAACCCTCTTGTCAAGCCCACATCTCACCACCTCCTGGCTTCACTCTCAGGACATCATTCTCTTGAATGATGAGAGAGAACATCCCCTCTTTCTTTACAGAGAACATAAATAGATTAGGGACCATCAGAAGCAAAACTTTTAACTTCCTGAACCCCTTCCAGTAGAAACCCAGTTACATTTGTTCTCATCCTTATCGCCTCCCATCTCAGCAATGTCCACAGCTAACTGCTTACTGTTGCTCTGTATCCCACTCCCACCTCTCCTAGAAACTTTCTCCATCAACTATCCCCCCGTGTCCTGTATCTTCAGTCTCTTGCTCTTTATTAGATCTTTCCCTTCACATATAAATATGCTCACCATCTCTTCCATCTTAAGAAATATATTATTCTTCTATACAGAATTTCACTATCTGTCACTCTGTCTCTCTCCTTCTGTTCACTGACAATATTCTTGAGTTGTCTCCACTCACTTCTCCTCTTCTTACTGCCCTCTTTCTTTTCCCAAATCACTGCTGTCTTCTGCACAAGATCCCATCCCCTTTCCACCCACATACCTGCCTGCCAACGCAGGAGACACAGGTTTGAGCCCTGGCCTGGGAAGATCCTACATGCCGTGGAGCGACTAAGCCCGTGTGCCACAACTACTGAGCCTGTGCTCTAGAGCCCGTGAGCCATGACTACTGAGCCCGCGTGCTGCAGCTACTGAAGCCCGTGCACCTAGAGCCCGTTCTCCGCAAGCCCCCGCTTGCCGCAACTAGAGAAAGCCCGCACACAGCAACGAAGACCCAACGCAGCCAATAAATTAATAAATAAATAAACTTATTTTTTAAATAAATAAATAAAGTGAAAATCTGACTGTATCTTTTGTTGCTTAAAATCTTTCGTTTGCCCATAGGATAAAACCCAAGCTCTGAGAGAGTGCGTAAGGAGACCCTCTGTTCTAAGACCCCACCTTCCTCTGTACCTCATCTCTCACACCTACCCCTTTGCCTTCTACATGCCTTCTCTGTTCAGCTGAACCATTTTCCACTCCTCAAATACAGCGGGATTTGGGCTTTTAAACACTTCTGGGCATTTAAACATGGTATTATCTCTGCCTAGAACACCCTCTCCTACCCTTGCTTCCCCTCTGTACCTAAGCATTGTCCTTCTGGGCTCAATTCAGCCATCAATTCCTCCTTAAAGCCACGCCTCCCATCCATCCATTTATTCAGTGAGGGTAGCCAGTTGTAAACTTTAAGAACCTCAAGAAGAATGCTCAGTCCACCCACGGACCCTCTAGCGAAGTGAGGAAAGTGGAGGAAGAGGACTGTAGGGTCCTAATAATTTGACGGGAGTCAAAGCTACTGAGAAAACAAGGGTTCACTGAACATAGAATGATAGTACTACATAGAAAAATAGAAAGCCAATAAGGAGAGCTATGGGATCCCTCCCGGGTATGTTTTAGTTAAAGGTTCTCCTCTGGCTGTAATGAACTTACAAAGGGCGTAGAGAATCCTACACTGACCAGGAAAGCAGATTTAATAACAAGTCATAGTTATTGGGCACTGCAGGTACTAGATGAAGCGTGTAATGTACATTATCTAACAATCCTGGGGACAAGATAAGTATTACTATTCTCATTTTGCAGAGGAGGAAAGTAAGATTCAGAAGGTTAAGTGGTTTGCACAAATTCTCACAGTGAATTAGTGGCAGAGTCAAAGTTCAAATGCAAAGTCTCTCTGAACCCAAAGCCAAGTTCCTGACCTTGACATTCTTCTGCCTGTGATTACTTACCAGGGTGGGTTTGGAGGGAGGTTCAAATATGCCAAGGAGATGGGGAGCCCATGGGTAATTCCCACACTTAATGTCCCCATGGCACCCATCCTGTGTGTGCTGACAGTTTGACAACTTACACAGCTGCTGGTTTGCTTGGAGGAGATCTCTGTTAATTAAAATAACACAAAGAGAGAGCAGCACACAAACCATGTCAGTGGGTAATTAACGCAAAGGAGAGCCCAGGCACACAGGAATGCTCAGCCTTTACCTGCCAGAACCCATCTTCACTCGCATCTCCCAGCCTAAAGTTGCCACTTTGTCCCTCTGGCCATGAGGTGCTGCCTGCTTGCCTACCTCCATGGATGGGGAAGGGAGGACCTGTCCTCTGGGGACAGAACCTGGGCTTCTACTCTTACTGGACTCTGATCCCTCAACCTCCTCTTAACTATCCATGTCTCCCAGGAGATCCAGAAGGACAGGATGAGCCAGAGATAAGCCATCCACGGCCCAGGGCTTTGGGGCATCATTTCTGAGGAAGTGTTAGTCTCTACCTGCCCCTGCCCCAACAAGGTCACTGCCTTATCTCCCAGGGCAGGAGTCCTGAGTCAGCCTGCTTCTGTACACAGTGTATTGGGATGAACTGAACCCATCTTCTCCACCGCCTCTGCCAGGGTTTGTGCTTGCTTCCCTATGGGACCTACAGCCTGGTCCTGAATCTCACTGCTCTGCTGGGGTCCTGACCTCCTTCCTGTCCCTTCTCTCATTCCATTATCACCATATCCCCAGCAAGTACACTTCAAAAGGATGTTTCTCCATTACACAGATGAAGTTCAGGGCAGCAAGGTAGCTTGTTCAAAAGCAACAGAAGTTTTCCTTTCTCTGTTCAGATGCTGCACTCTTCTGGGTTTCCAGCTTATCCAACAGATAAGCATTCTTGCTTATCTGTTTTTAACAAACTTTTTATGTTGGAATAACTTTAGATTTACAAAACAGTTACAAAAGGTAGTACAGAGAGTTCCTGTATACCCCTCACTCAATTTCCCCATTATAACATTTTATATTGCCATGTTGTATCTGTCGAAACTAAGAAATTGATGGTGTGTACCTAGTTTTGAATCAGGCATTTTTTTTCTCCCTAGGAGATGAGCTCTAAATTTCTCTCTTCTCCATCCAGAGATCCAATGAAGAGTGTGGATGCTTGCAATGTGACCCCTTCCATGCCAGCACAGCCCCCCTGCATCCTTACTCTGCCCAAACCACCTCCCCACAAATAAAGCCAGAAAGACCATCCAAGGAAAAACACCTACCAGGACCAGAGGCTCAAACTCCCAGGCAGTGTCCTCCAGCTGCCCTACTCATCAAGTTCCTCTTTCCATAAGTCCCCAAAGCTACCTCTTGCCCATAAACACTCCCTTTTCTGCTAATTTCTTCACTAACTCTACCATGGATCCTCGTGAGCATCCACCCAATATCAACTCTATCCTCAAAGCTCTCAATCAGATTCAATGCAGCAAATATTTACTGAAGCACAGAAACAATTCCAATCCAGTCCCTGACCTTGAGCAGCTCTTGCTCTCTTGGGAGAATTAGACATCTCTGCCTACGATTAAAACAGCAGTTAGTAAGTAAAGCAGTGGAGCACTGTGGTTAAGTGCTTGAAGTCTTCAGTCAGAAGGCTGTGTGACTTTGGGTTAGTGATGTTAGTTTCCATGAGCATCAGTTTTCTTAACTCTAAAATAAGAACAACAGTAGAACCTACTTCGTAAAGTGTTTATAACCATTTAATTACAAAAAAACCCCTATCATTTATTGAGTTGTTACTATCTGCCAGGCACTGTGCCAATTGTTTTGCCTTTTTTTTTTTTTTTTTT